>NW_009647846.1:662428-708088 GCF_000708025.1 Charadrius vociferus
ATTCCTGCTCATCACCCAGCTCACACCGGGCATCGCTGTGCAGGCAAGAAGGATCCCTTTGGCCAGTGCCAGACGGGACGATGCCCACCAGGAGCACAGCTCGTGACAGTCCACTCCAGCCACAAGGGAGCGTTTGGTCCATGGGGCCAAACCAGAGTAGGTACAAAGACAAACCTCTAAAGCACGCACAGGGCAGACATCAGTTTCTCACCTCCAGATGTTTTGCTCTACAGGTGCGGCCTTGTGGGCCACACGTAGGACCTACTGCGCTCAGCAGGGAGAGACTCTGGGATGTCCAGTATAAAATGCTGTAGCAGCATTGCCGGATGATTAGGGCATGGTCAAGGGCCACAGTTACATTTATTGAATGACCTCCTCATGGTGAGCCTACCACACCTGAGTGAGGGTTGCAGCCATTACCTCAGTGAGTAAGTTTCTCGCTCTTTAACTTTGTTTGTCTCTGAACATCACTCGAGCCCTAGGTGGCTATCCCAGCTCCCGGGAACAGACCAAAACCTCGTGAAGATAACCACATTGCCACACCATTGGGATTGAGGGAACAACGGGGTTTTCATCGTGTTGGCATTTATAATTTGCAGAAAAGTGGAGGGAAAGAAAAGCACGTGCTGAGAAGGATGATTAGTCTCCCACCCTTGAAGAAAATTGTTTTACTCAAGACCTTACATTTCAGTAGAGCTCTTTTGTACTGATTTTAAAGCTATAGATTAATCTTTCTGATTTAGGCAGAAAATAAGCCATTAGTCTAGCTAGCTCTAACAAATGTCTCTAATGGAAGAATTTTCAAATATACTCTCATTTCCCACATATTTCCACTTATCAAGGCTATAAAAGTTAGTTTGCGTATGGCATTGCGGAAGCACATTTAGACAAAAACATAAAGACAGATTTTATTTTCAGCATAAAGGATTTAGCTACGGTTCAGTTGTCAAAATTGTTCGACTGAAACTAATTTAAAAAAGGAAACTGTACTTTTGATTAATCAGAAATTTCCACAAAGAACATCTGCTTTCTGTAGAAAATGTTGACATGTCAAAGAAACAAATTTCATGAGCACATTCCAGCCAAACATAAATATATTTTAAGCTCATGAATTTCAGAATCCTTCTTTTCCATGTCTTTTTAGTTGAAATGAAATTCTCAAATCATTCTGCCTCTCTTTAAAGTCATTAAAATGAATTAGCAATTTCCCGAGCAGCGCTGGGTCTCCTGAGAGGAAGCCCATGGAGAACACCGCTCTCCGACGCAGAGGAGCGCAGGATGCTGATGGTGAGTCGCCAGCGGGCTCCCGCAGGGCTCCCACTGCCACGGCTCTCCTTGTGTTACCTGCGCGGTGGGGAGGGAAGGGGTAAGGAGAAGCGAGGCTGGTCCAGGTTGCTTGGAGAACCACATCTCACCTGCACGCGTCCAGGCACACCAAACAAAATGGGAAGCAGCGTGAGCCAGAGACTATGTATAACCTGATTTGTTGCTGCCTGGATCTGAGGGGTCCCAGCTGAACCAGTGAAATGGCAACCTTACCCTGGAAAAAAAATCAGGTGTTCTCCTGCTTTTGTATATGAGAGTCTATTTGCAGGGTTGTTTTGTTTTTTTTTTTTTTAAAAAAAAAGTATTAATAAAGATATTACTTTTACTTATCTGATACAAACTGTACATAATAGACAGTAGGAGTAATACCGCGTTCCTTTGTAAGTCACATGTTAGAGGCGTACCATCTGAGTACTCCTTCTGCTTCTATTATAATTTATTTTGTTCATAGCTTTTGGTGAACCATGTGGGCTGAGACATTATGGCTTTTCAATAGCTCACTAAATATATTTAGAATGCTTAATTGAAGCTTAACCTTTATTTTGTTCAATAAATGTATTCTCCATCTAACAGCTCCAAACAAGAAAATAACTTTGTTGAGGTTTTACATTTTGCCAGCATTGTTCCTCTCTAAAGATAGAGAAAATGAAGCCTCTGCAGTAAATTGATGGAACAGGGAATCAACAGAGTAAAAAATAATTTTGATGATTTCTTCTTTGCACTGCAATTATATCCAGTACACTTGACAATGAAATAAACAAATAGTACAAATGAAGCCATTAATTTCCTTCCTATCTACACAATTTTAATTAGAATCATTTAATTAGTCTTGGCTACAATTTCTCAAGAAGATTGCACAATACACATTTAAGCTACTCTCCTGCAAGAAGATATATTTATCATTGTTTATTAAGTACAACAAATAGCTACAACAGTACTAGGTAGCCAATGATGAATGCTGCTGTCAAAAATAATTCTTTATCACCAAATTTATTTGAAAGCAAATTTCTCTTCAGGTTCATTAGTTATTAAGCTTTTGCTATTTAAATTGTTATAATAAATATAATGACATATTTAATATATTCACTAACTTTTTATGACATATCATTTTTTGTAGCTGGCAATAAATGTCCCTGAGCCTTCAAATTATTTTCCCTATTTGGTTTCCCAGAGCTTTTGGTCTCAAAAAACAACCTTTTCAAGGTGCCACATGAAATCATAGAAAATTGGTCTGAAAGGGACTTTGGGTTCTTCTTTAGAGGCCCCCCAGTTTATCTGCTTTTCCCCACTTCACCACTGCTGACAGCTTTTGTTGTTGAATCAGTTCTAAGAGCCTCCAGTTATCAAGGTTTCAAAAGCTCCATATGCTCTTCCCATGGTTAACTGGTCTTACACTGAGAAAAATTTTCCTTATGCCTTACGCAAATCTTCCTTTCAGCTTAAGCTAATTATTCCACTGCTATTGGTGGTAGATATGGCAAAGACATCAAGCCTTCCCTGATACAAAGCCTGTTTCTATGTCTCCCTCTAGTCTTCTCCAGTCTCCATAGACTGCTTTTTTTTTCAGCTCTTCCTCTCACGGTGAGCTATGTCAGATTTTGCAACTTCTCTAAAATGCAGCAATTCTCAAATGGACAGATCCTTAGGATGGGAGATCATTACACTATATAAGCCATGAAATTATTTCAACATATCTAACAGAACCTTTGCCACAACCTGACAAAATGTTAAAGGAACCGATTTTTTCTGTTGCTGGTTACAAGTAGAACTGGAAAAACAATCACAACTCACTTACAGGCCCCTTTCCCAAGCCTTCATTATTCAGGTTTCCAACTGGCTAATTGTACATCCAAGTCAAAGACAGCCAGATCCTACAATAAGTTTGCTGAGGATGTTGGCCACTGCTGCCCATGAAAAGCCATACAGCTTTGAGAAGACCATGAAAGACCGCAGTTGCAGTCAGACCTTGCTGATTTTACAGACTATTTAACTGATGAGTGTAAATCCCCAAATCTGCATTCTTAAAGCAATATTTTGATATAACAAATATAAAATTCATCTTCTTGGACATATTCTTTGGTATTTTCTTTTCCTGCCATGTAGGTTTAATGTCCTTACAGTATGGCAAACCAGATGTTGCACAGTGCAAGGTGTTCATAACAGCTGGTCCACATCTGGGGTTTGGGTGAGTCAACAGATGATGGTCATAGATCCCAGAGAGCCAGGCAAACTAGCATAGGGGTGCGGGAAGAGAAAAATTTTAGAATGTCTAGATGAAAAAGTCAAGTGATAAGTAGCTTTTTTCAAGAAGATGGTAAGCTGATTTGTTAACCAGGGGCAAAAAAGTACCTTCTGTGGAAGTCGTAAAATTAAATCAGACATTAAATGTAAAAAACCAGTATATTAACATCAGAAAGTGGAAGGACTTGAGAAGTATCGGAAGTTGAAAGGAAAAGCTAAAATTCTCAGGGTAAGTCCACTCATAACAGCTGAGGAAAATAAGATGCAAATACAAATTTTTTTTGTACGAAACAAATCCTGGCAGTGCTCTGGGTTTATTACTTCACAATAGTGGTAATAATGTTGCTAATAACGGTGCAGAGAAGAGAGAGCTGCTCCATAAACATTCGTGTCTCCTACTTTCAGAGGAAATATGAGGATGAAGTACTTAGGAGTCATCTAGTGACAAATAAGGATGTTAAATAACACATATAAATATAAATATTCGCAGCCCTGATACCTTCTACAGAGGGTGACCTTTGTAGCCAGTAGAGGTTGTCTTAGCAGAACGTTTATTGTGGATACATCATAGAATACTAGAGAAATTCTAAACAGATTAGAAGAGTATTAATGTTGTGTCAGTACTCCAGATATACAGTCAGGATGACCTTGGTACCTCCAAGTCACTTAGCCTGACTTCATTCCTGGACAAATGATGGAATGAAAGCTGATAAAAGATTCAAGCAATGAAGAATTGAAGATGGGAATATGATTGTCATTCCACACGATTTTATGAAACGGGTCATGTCAAACAAACCAAGCTGATTTTGTTTCTCTGATAACATTACAAGCGTGGTTGCTGTGCAGCCCTTACGTACTCCGACTTTCGTATGGTATTTGACTCAGTCCTGGGAATATTTTGATTAAAAATGAGAATTATTCAATAGCAATAAAACACAGGTTAAATCTATTAAAAATGGGCAATCTAATGAATCTGTAACATAGTCATCAGAGGGAAATCATAATTAAGTGCAGTGCTGGTATTCTGCTGGTATCTGCTTACTGCTATTAATCATTTTCAGTAATGATCGGCTTGTAAAAGTTTCAGATGACATGAAGATTGATGTGAAGGTAAATAATTATGAGAGCGGGGAAATAATAAAGAGCATTCTGGATCCCTCACTAACCTTCTTCCCTCAAAACAAGAATATTTAATGGAGTCAGATTCAAAGATATGTTTAGCAATCAAGAACAAGGCCATATATGCTAAATTTAGGTTGATACCTTGGAAGCTATCCCGATGAAAATGATTTAGCTTTCCACACAGCAAAGGAACAACAGCTCTGAGAGGATGCACCAGCAAAAAGGGTTGCATGTTCCTGGCAGACACCGAGAGGAGCACACATGGGATGTAAATCCATGCCAGGCTCTCATGAGATATACCGGTCCTGGCGAACAGAATTTGGAAAAACCCCAAAAATTCCTTGGGGGAGGAAAATGTCTCCCCATGGGAAATCAAGGGCTTGATTTGTTTTGCTTCCTCGTAAAAGGGGATCACATCAAAGCACCTACATGCCTTCTCACGAGGGCTCAGGCAGAACCCACTAGGACCTGTGGCAGAGGACAAACCTGCTCCCAGAGATGGTGCCTGAGCAGAGCTCATCCACCAGGTACCCCTCACAAGGGAGAATTGTACTGAATACTGTAAATTTCCTTGGTGAGAAATACATCAGAATAATCAAGAAGTAGAAGCTGAAGCCAGATATATTCAAACAAGAAACCTTGAATTCACTGCATTTAAGAACAAAGTTGAGTGTGCACAAGATCTTAGTTTACATCTCTTCTCTGTGCTCTTATTCGTCTACCAAGTACCTTTTACTCACCGAAGCCAGCTGGAGAATTTTGCTGGAGCTACTCACATGAGTAAACATACACTTGAGTGAGAGCCTGCAGCATCTGCTTGAATTACTTAAATGAAAAAAGCTTTTGTGGAGAACTGTAGCAATTCAGTGTGAATTATGAATGAAAGTGGACTTCAGAATCTGTTCTCTATCTGAAAATACAAATATCAGTTGGAGGATGCACAGACTTTTTCCCCCTTAGCTGCTGTAGCATCAAATAAGTTCTGCTATATGTCTTGATTTACCACTAAAGTTAAGTGTCAGATTTTAGGCAAATAAAAATGATTAAAATATGACAGCTGGCAAATTATGCTAACACCTGGTAACAAATCATTCTTGACAGTTCAATAGTACACTTCTTAAAGCACAGCTATTAATATTATAAACAGTAAAGTGCAAAAATTGTAGTACTTGACTAACACACTCAGTTTATCTTAATGTGGAAAAATGTCAGACTCTTAATCCTTAGGATTGAAGAAAATTGGAGATGAATAACTGCAAACACACAAATACTTTTAAGTAACATTAATGTAGTAATTCAGAACTAGTAGAATGCGAAATTTTAAATGCAAGATGGCATTCAGCCTATTCCTTCTGCTGTTAATTCAGTTAAGGTTCCCGCATATTGGTGGAAATTTCCAAATATGTAAGTATTTAGGCAATATTTGATAATGATTTCATCAAACCCTTTGTGATCTGCTGTGAAGCCATGGCACCTTGGGTTATTTTGAATAAACAGGAGTGACCCATTCACCTACAATTGTTTTTGGAAGATGACACTCCTAATTCATATCTCAAAGGAGTCTATGCAGGTGGATCCATATTAATTAATACATTGGATCACTCAGTATTTTAAAACCATTAATTGTCTCATTTAATTGGTCTAATAAGAGGATCATGACAATTTAAAGACAATGAAAATGTGTCTACGGGTGTAGAGGCGCCCGCTACTCTCCTCAGGACTGGGTTTTCTCCTGCCTGTTCCGCTGTCGCCTTTGCCTGTTGCAAGCCCCATTTCCCACAACATCTGGGACAGATGTGTCATGTCAGTTGACAGCCAGTGGTGGTGTACCTGGCCCAGCAAGGGAACGTGCAGCAGATAAAATCGGGGCTGGAAGGCCAAGTTGCATCTGTGGGAGGTTCGAACAACTCTACTTTCTAATCCTCTACCTTTCACTCTAACCCACTTCCTGGGCTTTTCAACTGAACTTTAGCTGAGCATAAAATTGAGCAGTAACTCTGTCCCAAATTTTATGAAGGATAGATGAGGTACCATACACACGCCCATCCTATCCCTTGAATTATGAGGGAAATCTTCAGATGAATATTAAAAAGTGGAAATATATGAAATAGAATCACTTAATCTCTCTGCATGATAGAGAAGGCATCTATATAATATAACATTAAGTAACATTCTTTCCAAAATGTCATCAGGCAGAAATTTCACAATTTCACAAATGAAATTCATATTATTTTTTACTTTTAAAGTTGTCTTTCTGATTTTATTTTACCATGTTGCAGTGGAACAATTATTTCTGTATTATACATGTTGGTCTGCACAGTTTGAGGAACTAAAAATAAACTATGTCTTTACTGATACATTTTTTGACTGATACATTTTTTTGACTTTGTCATAGATAATTTATGGAATAATTTTACACTTCTGCAACACCCAGCTCACAATTCACATTCCAATACATGAGGTGTCATTTGCAATTTGCGATGGATTCTTAATGAAATTCTTTGGATCTTACCTTCTAAATGTTTCATTTTATGCTTGGCCAGAAGAGTGAAAGTGTGTTCATATACATTTATACATTGTAAATGGAAATAAAGCTATGATCTGGCTCATCTTTCTAATCTATTTATCCTCCCAACTCCCCCAGTGCTACAAGGAATATTATCATCTGCGTTACATGGGTAGAGAAGTAAGAAACAAGAAGCTGATCTGACTGGTTCGAGGTCACAAAATGAGTGTGTGGGAAGTAGGGAGCTGAAACCACCTCCTCCAAGTTTGAGGCTCACACCCTCACAGCTGTGCTGGGCTCCTTCCTCACTGGCTCATCCTCCCTCTCCCTCCAGTTTAAATTAATTCATTAACTCATTAATGAGGACATAAATTAATGTTGAAGTTTACTTAACTTCAGTATAAGTCACCTGGAGAGTCTGTCTTGGGAGCAGTCACCAAAAAATATGTTGCAATCGCAACAGATAACGGCTGAACACATGGCCTCTTGAAGATACCGCGGCCAAAAGAGATACTGGGTTCTTCAGATAAAGCAAAAAGAGGCATTTTAATTACTAGCAGATTATTGTACTATTTCAGTGCTATGTCCCTTTGTGTTGGCTACTGTCCAAGAAGGATGCTGATAAATTGGAATGGGATCAGATATGTACTGCTGAACGATGAAAGGATTGGAAACATGCCCTCAAGTGCAGAGATGGAGAGCTAATTGAGCTGTTGTTTTTTACTCAGTAAAGCAAAGATCAAGGGCTAGAGCATCTATCTGGAAAAGGAAACTTCTAAATAACAGACTGTCAATCTAGCCAATGTGTAACTAGGTAAAACAGCTGAAAGTTCAAGCTAAACATTTTAAGATTTACAATCAATCTTTATGACAATTTTCAAGGGACTCCGGTATGTTCTCCATCCCTAGAAATGTAGACATTTCAGATCACAACAATACCTTTGATAGACAATTCATTTTTCATTCTAAAAGTATTACTGTATTTTGAAATGTGTTGTGTATAGAAGGAAACAAAGAAAACAAATTAAAAAAATTCAGTGTGTCAAAATTAACAATGCAAATTAGTGGACTGGAGATTGTTCGATGTAATTACAGAACAATATAAATTTTTTACCCCCGCCTAGGGATGCAAAAACCAATTAATACGAAAGCGAACACATTTTACAGTTTTCCTACCATCTGCACTACAGGTGTGTCTTCCAGCAGACATCTAGCTCAAACAGCTGTTTCTGGCATCTCCAGCGAAGTGTTCTCCAGGGCTTCTCCAGGGCTTTCCCTCTGCTGAGAGCATGAGGAGCTGTGGCCAGCGTGGTCTGCAGCTGCCTCTTGACAGTGGAGGAGCACACCTTGCTGCTCTCGTTGACTTATGGTTCTCATTAGAACCACACAAACCCTCTTCTCCTTCCAGAGTCCGACTGAGTTTGAATGATGTGGTGGTGGATCTTGCTTGCGTTCAGGTGATTTAGGTCCCTCACTCATCGTGTGTAATGCCTTCGCCACCAAGCACAGCTGAGAAGCACATTATTCAATAAAGAAGCTTTTACGATGAAATCTGTTTCCATGTTGGTCTGTTTAAGCTTATATTTGTTGACCTTCAGGTCTTGGTTCAAAGCTCGAAGAGATTTTAGCTTCGAGTTAGAGAGTCCTTCACTCTAAAAAGCTTTTGAATGTACAAGAAGACTCCTCTAGGGGCTGATTTCTGTCAATTAGTTATCTGAAATATGATGATTTATGAATACCTGATATTGTGTTGCTGGATGGATATGTTTAGTAAACTGCAAGTGAAAATAGCGCAGCCTCCTTGGGATCAAATAGATGGAGAAAATAATACCTCAAGATGATCAAAAAGGCAGAGAAAATAATACTCGCTTCACGCACGATCTGTACTGTGCATATGTGTATTGCAATGCACACCCTGCTTCCACAAAAAATGGGGAGAAGATTAAATATGGATTTTTAACAGGCGCATATTTACAGTCAAAACCATTTCTCTCTATAGAATGCATAAATGCACAAAAACAATATGAAGGAAGATGTAGAACTCTATATTTGAGAAAAGAAGCCTTTCATAATATTTGCATGCCTAAACTGCATGTATTTTTATTGTAACTCATTTTATCCCCTGTGTTCTGAACATTCAAGCATTCTGGGGTGCTTTGTTTTATAAATTCATAGTGACAAATTTCAGCAAATTGTCTGAAGAAGGCCATAAAATTGGACCCTTTGGATTGCTGTGTGAGTGGATCAATGTTCTATTTTCCAGTGTTATGATAATGAGTTAATTTTAAAGATGTATTGAGTGATTTGGCGTTAATTCTGGCATTAAAATTTACCTCATGTCTGTACAACAGTGCGGTTTGCTACAGCGCTTAAGATAAAAAGTACAGAATTTCAAATGAGATTTCTTGGAATGGAATTTTGCTGGCCTATTTATGCCCCAAAATTAAAAATTTTGAGCCGGTCCTCTCAGCTCTAATCAGCTGACAGCAATCGGTTCTTCTAGGACTAATGTCCCCTGAGGCAGGGGGGATTCAGCGGGCAGGGAGGATGCTCCACGTGGTTGGCAGGGTCTGGGGGGAGCATCACTCCAGAACCTTCTCTGCTCCTTCTCCACTTCTACTGGCAGCTCCTCCGCTCACTCGCCCTTGAGATCTGTGAAAGGAGAGAAAACAGATATCTCTAGATGATTTCAGTAAAGAAAATACTTGATGAGGCTATAAGGAAATGCTCAGCCAGTGTTGCTGGAGACCTCTGAGGAGCAGCAGCACCTCTTTCCTGCTGGGCAAGAAGCTGAGGGACAGGACATGACCGACCTCACTAGGGCTGCTGGAATCATATCCACTTCTTCTCATGTCTCTAGCCCACAGAGGATTTCTTCTAAAGAACAGAAAGTTAAAGTGGGTCATTCCCTTTGGAAATCTTCTCCTCTGCATCTAAACAACAGGAGAGAAATCCACATCTCCTCTCCACCCAGGAGCAGATCAAGGAAGATTAGAAACAACTGCAGAAATACAGAACATAAAAGCAATTCATTGTGGTGATTTTGTATTTGAGATTATTTTTTTTTTTTCTGAGGCAATTTGGCACAGAAATTGAGTGTTAGGTAAGATCATTTTCAGCAGGTAAAAGGAGAGTGAGCTGTAATTGTTGGCACTCCTGTCTAGGTTCACACTGCCCGGTGAGGAGGTAAGGCTGAACATGAGGGAACAGTTTGTCATGAGCTTTCTCACCCAGGCTTTTACTAATTCATTTTTCACAATTTTCAGGTCCTTAAATTGCCTCTTTTCACAACATCTCAAGGTGCCTTTTCCTTTCCTTTTTTTTTTGTGAGGACAGTTTGCTATGTCTTCCACACACAGTCGCTGAAGACAAAGCAATCACCTGTTGAAATAGGCTGTGTTACATAGTTGGGAGCAGCACATATATATATGCCACGTCACCAGGAAAGGCCATGGATTGGGCTCCTCACAAGAAAAACATGGAGGTGCTGGAGCGTGTTCAGAGGACAACAGAGCTGGTGAGGGGTCTGGAGCACACCTCTGATGAGGAGCAGCTGAGGGACCTGGGGTTGTTCAGCCTGGAGAAAAGGAAGCTGAGGGGAGACCTTCTCGCTCTCTACAGCTCCCTGGCAGGAGGGTGTAGCGAGGGGTGGTTGGTCTCTTCTCCCAAGGAACAGGCGATGGGACAAGAGGGAACGGCCTGAAGTTGTGCCAGGAGAGGTTTAGGTTGGATATTAGGAGAAATTTCTTCACCCAAAGGGTTAAGAAACATTAGAACAGGCTGCCCAGGGAAGTGGTGGATTTGCCATCTCTGGAGGTATTTAAAAGTGGGGTAGATGTGGTGCCGAGGGACATGGGTTAGGGGTGGTTTGGGCAGAGTTAGGTTGATGGTTGAACTCGATGATCTTAAAGGTCCCTTCCAACTGAGATTATTCTATAGTTCTATGATTCCGTATACAGCCCTGTGTAAACACCACTGATGGGAAGCCAAGGCATGAAAAGGAGGGACCAGCCAGCTACCTCATGTGATGGTAAGATCCATTGCATCCTACTTTACCTCAGTGACAAAAATAGCGACTTTCACACAGCGTAGCCAATCAGGGAAAAAATAATTCAAAGTCACCCCTGAAAAGCTTTGAGGCGTGCATGGCCCTTTCTTACTGCTGTGCAGCCAACCCCAAAGATCTGAAGCGAATGCTGCACGGTCCCAAAGGGCAGGAGGGGGTGGTAGCAGGGTCCTGCCATTGCTGTCATCGCAAAGTTTTCCTCACCCTGCCCTCCATACAAAGAGCCATAAATCATTTCCAATAAAGAATCAGGGCAGTTATGGAAATGGAAAAACATTTCAGTCTGAGATGTAATAGGGTATTTTTCAATCACATAGCAAAAAAGCCAGCTTTTTTCCCAGCGCAACCCAGAGTATACCCAAGCACTCTCCACTCCTTTCCCTGTATACGCTGGTACCAAAGGTCACACAATAAAAAGCATTAGGTTTCCACACTCAAAGCAGCCAAAGCGGGAAATCAGGTGAATTGCATTCTGACATATATATTTGACCCTTGCACGACTCGTTTTTATCTTATTGCTCTTGGGAGGCCAAGTTGAAAACGAATAAAAACACACATTGCCATTTACATGGCACTGCAGTGTCCTCCCTTGGATACTGGAAAGAGGGTAATTTTCTCCTATAGAGGAAAAGGAAGGCCAGTAGATAGCGACGACTGGTACCTGTCACTGATAACCAAAGGAGAGCAACGCACTATAAACATTCATAGTCCTCCTGCTCTGTGAACCAAAAACCCAGTACAGAGGACAGATCGGTTCATTAACCCTATTCTATATTAGCTGTACATTTCCCGACGGCCTTGGTTTCCAATTATTAAGGCAATAGTAGGTTTACCAAAGCCATAAAAACTTCTTTTCCCACATAATCTCAGAGAGGAAGAACAAAGGTGGGATATCTGAGAGGAGAAACTACATTTCTTTAGACTTCATACTTGTTGTGTATTGCTGCACCAATGATGATTGCAGTACGCAGGAGTTCCTGACGTGGACCAAGCTCAGAGATGTTTCCAAAATGCTTCTGGGAGGATTGGTGGTCCTGGAATCACAAAGCGGAGACCAACATATGTGGATGCAGCTCTGGTTCTGTCTGGCTGTGGTTGGGCGGATAACTAAAACTGGTTAAACAAATTAGATGGGATTACTCCATGTTTAAATTACATACACTTCTAAATATCTTGTGAACCAGGCCTTAAACTCTGTCCTTGGATTCCAAGCTAAAAGTCGTAGGAAATATTTGCTTTATTCCCTTATTTTTCTATTTTTCCCCCTGTTTTTCTGATATCCTTTTAAAAGAAATGATTATATTTTACACTATGTTTAAATGCCCCTCCTCAGTTAGGGTCAATAGAGGCAATAATTATAGCTGAGGATCTATTCTAAGTTTCGGACAAGCTGTTTTAATATTTATATTCACATCTTAATACCCAGATCTTTCAAGGTGCTGAGAAAATAATAATGATATTTTGTTAAATATCAAATATTAGAAAAAGAGTTGTCTGTTATAATTGGGTAATATTAATGCTGACATTTTCATGCAATAGGGGTACACACTGGTGTGGGGACTAGGGATGCTGAGGAGATTTTTAGTGCTTTCAGGTTGTGGAGGATATTTTTACACCACTTCCATTTGAACTATTTAAAAGTCAAGATATTGAAATGTCTACTTGGATGCCCTGATTAGACCAGGATGGAGTTTGATTTCATATTGATATACATCTGAGAAAGCCCTCCTGGTGCTACCAGGAATAAACCCAGAGAAGACCAAAGGGAGAGCAGAATCAGACCCTTTTTATTCTTATCTGGTGAAATCTGAGCAAACCAGAGGCATATTGTTTTTCCATTGGCTTCAAGGACAACCAGGATTCTAGCAGTCTTTAAAGGAAAGGTGTCTCTCATTATGTTTCATTTACCCAAAATGCAACATAAAATGTGAGGCTTTGCCCAAAGCCTCACATGGCAGCCCAGTGGCTCTGACTTCTGCCAGGTTCTCCCTTCATCATCTGACTTTGTGATGATTCGAGTTCACACAGTATGATTTTGTCTTCAGATTTAGTTTTGCAACTGGCCTCCAATATTAACTGTGAAATGTATTTATTATTAACTAGGCATGAATTTTAAATAACTGTCTTGAACATCCCAATGCATAAAACCTGGATTCCTTTTCATTCCTGCAGCCAAGCTTGGCTGTTTATATCCATTTATTTAGCATTTTCACATGTTTCTCACCCACAAGAGAAGAGGATATGATCGTCTCGCAGTTTACATATTCATATGTATATAGATGGATAATTTAAAAGTAAAAACTATGCAGTATGTTACTTATTGTATTATTTATTGTGATTATTGTGATAACATTTTACCATAACTATTAAATGCCAGAATATTTTCTTTAACCGCAGAGATTGGGTTAGTAGTTGCTTTTTTCTTTCCATAGTAGGAGTACTTTAAACCCCATATATAATGAAGGCTTATCCCTTCCCTCCCTCGCAGCATAGCTCTAGAGAGTACGTGGGAATTCGGTGCCAGTTTTAGGGGGCAGCTGCCTCACCCGCAGGGGACCCCGGTGACCAAAGGTATGTCTCGGTGGCAGTTTGCAGACAGATGCAAGCTTGTTGTGCCGGCGCTGGGAGCCAGCCCAAAGCCGTGTGGCCGCCATTGGCGTAGCAGCAAACCCTGTGCGGAGCCGCCGTGTATTCGCTCAGGTACCGCTCCACACGGCCATATGGCTCCCGGTGAGCTCGGGGCACGGGCAGAGCCGGCCAGCAGCCCCTTGGAAAGCATCCTCATCTGCCGGCGGACCACTCTGCAGCCCCGTTCCAGGGAGGGTGGCAGCACAAAAGGACCCGGCTCTGCTGGGCGATGCTCAGCTCCAGCAGGGAATGACAAATCCGTGCTGGAAACGAGGATGGGCAGCGCAGAAATGCCGGCTCTGAAAGCTTTGCCGTTTAGAGGTGGTGCTTCCAACAGCGTTTTAGCCTATGAAATCCGTGAGCTAAGCAAAACGCTGTCTAAAATTGCTGCGGCAATAGGAATGCGTCCAGATTTCAAGTCTGACGCTGCGTCGAGGCTTTTTGGTTTTTTTACTTTTCCTTTCTTTTTATTTCTTTTTCCTTCACAAAATAAGCGAAAGACATTTAAATACAACTTAATGGCTTTTGTGGAAAAGCTGTTTGTTAAAGGTCATTGCAGAAAGTCCTTACTCAGGTGGGCAGGCTGAGGGAGTAAGTTTTGTGAGCTGAAGCAGCAGTGTACCGAAACAGCCGTAAGTAGAGCACAGAAGCTTGAGCATCATTTTGAAAAGTGAGATTATATAAGAAGATCAATACAATTGTCAAAGCAGCAACAATGCAGGAACGATAGCCAAGCAGCAGTTCTGTCCATCTACTCCACACCGAGTAGAACCTCTCTTGGTCACCACCCCAATGAAAACCAAACATCTTCAGCACAAGTCAGCTGCCAGGTTTGGCTCTGTTCATGTTAAGAATGAAAAAAAGTATGATGATTATTGCTGTTACCTGTAACTAACAGTGGGTCCACACTAGCGGATGTCAAAGGGAATCACAGGAGCAAATCCCTGGTGGGAAACGGAGCTGCTCCAGGTTACCTGCTGGGTCAGGGTGAAGCTGCAAACGGAGGGCAGGTCTCTCCACCAACGGCTCACTGCTGTGTGTACGAGCCAAAAACTACAGCAGAAGCAGTCCATGAGAAAATCTGTGTAAGTCCCGACTAACAACCTTCAAAGTGCTGAAATTGCTTGCTTTTTTTTTTTTTTTTTAATAACACTTTTGGCAGAACTTAAAGTAGCTAATAATAGTAAAAGTTCACAGCCCACCTCACTCCCTCATAAGCAGCAGATGCAAGTGTAACCCATCAGCTAATTAAGCAAAGAGCAACAGCAAAGAAGGAAATCTCAACAAAACCCCAACATTTAGTAATAGCTTCAGATCAAGTAGTAACAGCTGGATTGTCTTAAAACTGTAGACCGCTCTGGAGAACTCAAAGGACTCATCTTTGATTTGCAAGTTTTTAAAAGGTGTGTGTGGGCAAGAGCTGCCTCGTACCACAGCTGGGTGTATTCTACATACCACATTTCATCACACTGATGGTGATGGCCATTCTGCTCTCTCAAATAAGACCTTTTTTGAAGATGACTCACTCAACCTGCCTCAAGGTTACCAGAAAGAACACTTTCAAGCACCACCTTTGAGACAGTTCGCTACATGTCGAAACCCCACGGTGTGTGGTGGTAGAAGTCACACTGCAAGTGGACAGCCCGGCATTACCATACCCACAGTTATTTGCCTGTTTGTAATTTGAGTTGTTCTAATGAGTTTGGATTTGCTAGGTGAGGCTGAAACAAAATCAATATGACCCAGCCATCCTTTGCTATTTTTCTTTCAAGGGCTGGATCAAAACACGGTGGATATACTTTCATTTCTTTAGGAGGATCAGGCACTTAAGCTCTGTTGTGTGTAGAAGGATGACTGGGGCTGTAATAAAAAGACCGTTTTACAGAAAGTAAAACGTAACTACAGAAAAAAAGTCAAAACATAATGGAATCGAAGCATCTCAGCCGCCTGGCCAAGAAGGCAGAAATAGCTCATTCCAAAGTTTTCAGACTTACAGAACTCCAATAATTGCAGAAAAGTCTGGTATATCTCAGATATTAATCTTGCAATAAAGTCATTTTAAATGTAGCTTTACAAAAGATTTGGAGTGCAGTTTAATTCTGAATTGACATTTACTAAGGGTTTTTTATCAGCAAAATAGAAATGTGCTTCTGTGAGCCCAGAGTCCACCTGAGTTCAAGTCCTATCTGCAGAGCCCGGCACAGAAAGCAGAGCCACGGCCTGGGCACAGAAACTGAGGAATCACAAATGGAGATAATTTCAAATGCATTTGCATATGAAGTGGTTCTGCTTTGTTTTGCTCTATCAAAAGTCGAAAAGGTTTACAAATGCATCCAGGTGGTATTTGGTATTAGAAATCATCTGCTGCAGAGCTGCCCCATTTACCTCTGCCTTTTATTTACATTTACTGGAGGGAGGGATGGAGTTGTAGATGCAGTTTTCCTCCTTCCAGCTGTTGTGACTTTGTGGGAGGTGGGCTGGAAGACCAAGTGGCCTTTGGGAGATGTGGGAGACAGGTGGTGCTATCAGTGATGCCAAGAGCCCCAGTGGGTATATTTTGTCTAAAGATATCAATACTATTACTATACACTATAATTAAATATGCTATAATCAAATTAACTTAAAAGTCAAGCCTGGAGAGCTGCTTTGGAGCCACTGAGAAGGATCTCAGCTTGCTGTGAGGAGGACACCACCATCCCTGCCAGTCGAGGCAGACGGGAACGCGGCGTGGTGGCTTGCTCAGAGGTTTCAGAGATGCAGGTCATGCTGGCTGCAGGCAGGGCTCCTGCCAAAGAGCCTGAGGAAGGTGTCCTTTGGTATTGATTCAGCTGTGCGCTGATAGGAAAGGGTGCTTTGGGCTGTCAGCAGGCTAAAAGGGACCTTCGTTGGGTTTTTATACTTATTTGTTGAACAGTGCATTAGTTTGAAACCATAAAGTTTAGTTTTGCCCATATATGTACACAACACACGTCCTTTTCTGCAGGGGACAACCCCGGTGCCACAGCTTTGGAGGATCTTTTAGGATCTAAAAAATTCACAGTTCAGGGGGGTTTCCTTCATTTTGGCTTTCCAAAGTTAACGACTTCGGATGAATTGTTGGCTTCCCTCCCAGTCCTCTTCCCCTACATTGAGTAAAAGCACCAGCCAGTGGCCATCAGGTCCAAACATCTGCCTCTCCACATGCAGCGCTCTCCCTGCGCATCTCCTGCCCTAAACTGATCCAGAGCAAATCCAGATGTGCACACACTGGATTTGCAGCCAACAGGGGAGAGAATACGGCTGCTCTACCCAACACCTTTAAACACTGAGCGGCTGCTGCTGTCATATTTCCCCACAAACACACAGATCCCGCTGGCCCCACAAATGAGAACTGAAACGATCTTTTCCTGCAGCGTTGGTTTACACGGGGCAGCACCTCTTCTGAAGCACATGGGCCATCCCCACCACTGGACACCACCCCGCCATCCTGTCCTGGTTAAATCCCAGCGGTTGCACGGGGGGTTCCTGTGCTGGCACTCAACACACCACTGATCCAACCAATGCCCAAGATCATAGAAACATTAGTGGAGCAAGACATGATGTAAAATTTGGATAAGGGTATTTGAATGTTGCAGGAGCACCTGGTACCAAAATCTTCATGCAAAATGGCATTTTATTTCTACTGTTTTATCATTCTGCCTTATTCATCGTTAGCATTTTCTTTACTGCCAGTCCTTTTTACATATGTAGCTACCTAGTTAGTACACATAAATACCTGAAATTATTACCCAATTTTCAGGATCTTTTTGTTTGATCTATAACGTTTTATTTCTTTTGTCTCTGTGCACACTCTGACAAGTTTTTCTAGTTAGCCCAGGAGAGTTTTCACAGCACACTCATGCTTTTATGCTTTCATCTTTTCTGTTAATCTGGTTTATTCCTCTTCCATTAGTCTGTTATTTGTGTTTCACAGGCTGGATATTTACTTCAGGCATAAGTCATCCCTGTTGTTTTTTTCTAGAAAACATACTTCTCTTTTATTAAAAAAAAAAAAAAATCCTGTCAAAGGTTACAATACCATAAGTCAGAGAAACCAAATTCTTTCAATTTCATTTAAAGCCTACATTTTAATTAGATGATGCTTTCTTTTTCTCTTTATATTGTCAGAGAATAAAGTTTAAGACAATATTCTTCAATACTTTATGCTTTCAATAAATAATTTATAGCGAGGTATATCCTAAGCTATGCTGGCTGCTTATTTTACAAGGGCAAGGACTCTGCAGAAGGAGAATGGTATCCATAAATATTCTAAAAAGATATATTTAAAGGAAACAAATACAAAGGAAGCTATTACAAGCAGAACTTTGGAAACCAAATTGCAAAAACTTTATGATAATTTTGATCACTACCAGACTTGAAGTGGATATCTGGGTCATGTTTACAACAGCATTTTCTCTCCGTAGACTTAGGAGTTTTAGGTAAAAAACTTTTGTGAAAAACTGGATTGGGATACAAAAACCTGCGAAGCATTAATTTCCCGAGCAGGTTTCCCTGGCAGCTGCAAAGTGCATGGGCTGGGCTTCATTAAAGAAATAGAGAAGCATGTGTGCCCAATCACACATGTCCAAAATTGCCTCCACTTCTTTGATTTTTCTATTTTTCAAATGTTGTTTAAAAAAATAAATAGGTACCCTGAACTTACTAACCTGATCTGTTAAAGTAGAATCATTTAAGCCCAAAGTTTGTGATTAGTGCCAGTGGAAACAATTAGAAAACAATTAGGAAAAAGTAATCGGCTGCAACAGAGCAATCTAGCCTGTTCATGGCTTCACAATTCCCCTTCCTATTTAGATATGCAATATTTTTAAGCAAATATTTTGACCCAGTTTTTGCATACTGCTTATGCAACCTCTGATGTTGAACTAAAATACCTGTGTTTGATGTTTAGTGAATGAGGTAGCACATCATTTCCTTTACAACACGCATTTAACTTGAGGAAAAATCTCGTATTTTCTATGCTGCTGTAAAAATTCGATATAGAATTGCTTGGCAGTGACATTCCAAATACCACCTTGTATTTACTTAGTAATCGATGTATTTTTAAAAATTAACGTCTGATTATGTTAAACCCTGTGAACCCCACCCTTGCTAGAACACCTTCACCATGCCAGTATGGGCATTGTGCACACTCTTTGCACAGGCACTTGTTACCTTTCTATTTTGAGACAGTTTTTCAAAGAATATGCAGATTTGCTGTCTTTTTGCATCAGTTTAGGAGTGTGCTGGTGTCTGGTTTAAATTTTGGATTCAGTAGTTTGGCATAACCTGATGCAATTAGAAGAAAAATAAATCCTTCAGGCTGAACAAAGGCTAGCTGTCTGTGTGCCTATCAGGCGGTGATGATGATGCCTTTAATTAGCTGATTGCAGAGGACGGGTGTCATTTGCCTTTGGTTCATACTACAAATTGAAGAATGACTAGAAATATCATTAAAAAGATAGACAGAAGGGGCTTTGTCAGCTAGGGAGGACCTGCCTGTGTCTGAAATGTCATACTGATTCCTAAGAGAAGTTGTGATCCAAGACCAAAGCTTTTGCATATGCACACAGACAGACAACCTCAGTACGAACTGAATGTGGAGTGGATAATCTCCTTTCCCACAAATCTGTCTACGAAAAAGTACAATAGTTGGCATTTTTCTGTAATTAGTAATCCAAAATCTTTAAGTCCTTACCCAGTTTTATTCTTGTTTTTATTCTTTATTCAAACATCCGTTGATTTCCAAAATGTTTTGTCACAGCAGTGATTTCAGAATGTTGTAAGAACTAAGTGGTCTGCTCCTTCCGTAAGGAAAGATCATGTGTTACTTATATGGCTAAAATATGCCACAGAGACAGCAGCAGCATATTAAAGCCCAGAAAGTCATTCTTTTACTTTAGCCCACCTCGTATTTCATGAGAAGCTGTTGGAGGGGAGGGTGTTGGGGTTTTCTTTATACCTATGGGTCAATTTAAAGGTCGTCTTCCCACCCAAACCCTGGAAGTTCTGCTATCAGATCCAGGAATAACCTGAAGCGATCCCTCAATACAAAGGGATGAGGAAACCAGAAGACACATACCCTTAGGTGCACGCAGTCACCGTGGGAAGTCTTGCTTTTACTCATGTGTAAAGACCATTCGGGAGAGTTCTCCTGTGCATTTGCCCTATCACTCCTTTCTAGCCCTGCTCCATACGTGGTCTTTGGGTGCTCTGTGCTCGGCATTTCCACTGCCTTTGCATCCGCTGCCCGTGTTGAGCAACACTAGAAACCAGATCATCACCTAAAATCACAGAGTACAAACTCTGCACTTCCAAAAATGAATCAGAGGAAATATGTCCTCCCAGCATGCAGAATCATCTTGTCTGAACTTAGTATTACTTCTCTCCATTTCTGCGCTACTAGATTGATGTATGACATAATGAAGGGGAACTTTCCGAGCTAAAACCAAATACTGTATAGTGAGGAGATGGTTTGAATACTGCAAATGTGATAGATATATATATATATACACACACTCTTGTAAACATCCTGTGAGTCTGCAATTGCATCTCCAGTTGAAATCACCCCAGTCTAAATCTCTGCAAGATCAATTTTAGGCTGAACGAAGCTTACACTACCATTTTATTTCTTCATTTTGGACTCATTAAGAAGTAAAACCAGCACAGCATTACATACAAAAAGGTTATCAGAAATAAATCACTTAAGTTCTGCCCACTGCTAAAAAACATGGATCCTTTTTATTAGTTAAATCACGTGTTCAATTAGAGCTTCATTGCAGTTAGTAGCATGATGTGTAAACTGATGAAGCCCCATAAAACAGATGGTTAAGACTCTGGACACAAATAGAAGAAAGAACATGTTACACTTCTTTTTAAGTGGCAGTTCTAGCGTACTATAACTAAATGGTAAGGTACTGAATGCAACGTAATGAATAATATGGCAAATGCACTGCAGTGCAAATAAACTGTTATGAGTTACCCTTCATTTTAATTAGGCACTCAGATCATATTCTTCCACATTTTGAATAGACCAAACAAATAAAAACAACGCATAGTGCTTTGTATACAGTTCATGCAACGCTCAGCATACAGTTTATTTCCCATGTATTTTTATGATAAGTATATAAGCAGTCTGATATCCACAGTATATTTGTACTGACTGACACTTAGAAGGGAAAATTTAAATTCTGTTGCTCAATAGAAATAACTGTTGGAATGAAGTAGGTCACTAAACCAGGGAACTCAAACAAGAGAGAGCAAGAGGTACATCTTCTGTAGCATCATATACACTCTGCACACCATGAATGGTTAGTAGGCAGTCTTGTTTGATATTGTCACAGTCGGCCGACCATGAAGCTAAGTGCCCAATTAACAGTGGCAACCTTTCCAGTCCTTCCTAGTTCAAATGTATCACGTGGAGACTCTTCTTAAAAGTGACTTTATGCTGCTCTTCCAGTTGCCTGTTACTTCAAACTGGCCAGTGCTTCCGTGGCATCTCACACCCAGGGAGGTGCTTAGGTGACAGCATTAGAATATCCACTGCCTCCCCTGCAGCCAGAGACAGTTTTCTGGGGGCCAAAGAAAAATTCTTGCCATAGAGGGCAAACAGAAGCAACAGCTTTGAATACCAAACTTACAAAACAGTTGCAAAACGGTGTATCGTTCAAGCAATTCTGCCCCAGTAATTCAACCCCACCGTATTTGCAGCCTGGGTCCTGGCTTATATTCTCAAGGTATTGTATGCAACAGTGCTATATATGCCACTTGCGGAGGTGGGACCTGTCCTCTCGGCAGTGGATCAATATCGCAGCTCATTCTACACAGTTTATTAGTTCTACATTCAATGGTCACAGCTTTTGGTCTGATCTGGTCTCGAATGAAAGACTGAGAATGCGAGAGATGCGAAATAGGCTCCGTGTACCATTACCAGATAATGCATTTTCAATCAGGTTCATGCAGCTACAATATGGTATTTATATCTAACATTCAGGGATTTTAAATGTCTATGGTTAACACATTACTTGAAAGCAAAGAACCATGCAGAACATGACAAGCCTTACAATCAGCATTAAGTCTAATGGATGACCCTTAGCAAAGTGGATGGGAGGTATTTGTAAGCAATGAGTTAAATGATCAGAAGGAACAACTTCTCATTTTACTTCCACTGTAAAGCTCAGCTGCTGGGAAAAGATCGTATTATGTAAACACATATACATATCATTGTTACATATATATGTTTATATGCAAACATATATATGTGTATACATTTCTAAATAAATATACCTCTGTGTATATATGTATGTATCAGATATTTTCAGTCCTTCAGGCAAAGGCCTGCCATTGACCTCCATGTGGCTGTAATTATCTATACTCTCAATTACCACATTATACGTTTTAGTTTCATCTCACTGGTCGAAATCCAGAGTTACGCAGGTGATTTTGATTCCCCCCCAATTCCAACAAATCTCATGAACCTGTGGGCTGAAAGCATTGGTATCTATTTAAGGCAGGTGCATTTGCTCTCTGGGCCATCTATGGAAGAGAGGTAGGGGTGGGTTGTGTTTGGCCTGGGAAGCACTGGAACTGTGTGGTGGGCAGGGAGTTTTGTGAATGTTTCATGTACCACAACTACTGGAGCCTGGGAGATGGGGTCTGTGGCAGATGGAGCCTCACTGGAGTGTGAAGACTTGAGGAAGATGTTCAAAGTTCAGGTATAACATGGAAGGGAGGGAGTAATGGATGTGATGTTGACTTTTGCTTATTTCCTGCTGCAGTTATGAAAACCTGATGGAACAGCTTGGGTAAAGAGGCTGCACGAGAGAGCTCTGCTGCCTTGGTTTTTTTCCTGTCTAAAAGCAAACCTGCTGAGACACAAACTTTGATTAATCCAAGTATTTCACCTTTCACTGTGGGCTGCAGTTTTAAGCTATTGACATTGGGCAAGTTCTTGTATATTTGCAACTAAGAACAGAGATTTTTCCAGTTGTACTTAAGCTTTCAAGATTCCTGGAAACTATAGAGAAGACTTGATTGAAAGGATTAGTACATATTTCATGCAGAGTAAATGCTTTTTTCCTACTTGCAGGGTCTGTGCTGTATGCAGACAGCATTATGGCATTTAAGTAGTGTTAATAAATTTCAGCATTCGTAATCTTCAAATGTTTCAATTCAATTGACCAGTTCATTTTAAATGGGGTCAATGCCGCATTTTTTCTAATGTGCAGTGATTGGTTGATTTCTCTGTGGCAGTATTAAATTGCCACAGTTAAGTGAAGTTCAAAATCCCCTGAAGTAAATGTATAGTGTTATTTTTGACCCTAAGAATGGGGTCAAAATAGGACAAATTATACTTGCAAATAACCTCTTCCTTGAGCCTGAGGTGCAGACAGAGGCGTAAACTCCAAAGATCAGGAAATAACTGTTTCTACTGCTACTATTAGAAGGTCAACATATTTAATAAAGAGCCTGATATCAAATAAACCTTTTTTCCAGGATGCCAAGTGTTTATTTTACACTGCTGTTTTTTTGACTTTGCCAAAATGAGGAAGAGGGAGATGAAATCTTTCTCAGCCTGTCTTATCAAAGGCTCTTGTCACCCACTTCACCTCTCTGAACTACATATGGTCAACACAGTGGCTTTTTTATGGAAGTTGCAGGAAAACATCAATACTTCCTGTAATCCTTAAAAGCCATGCAATGCTGCTGTTTACATCCTTGCAGATAAGGAGCATTGACACAGAAATGCTTGTCTGGTTACTCCTCCTTGCTTCTTGCAGGCTTTCACAGCCTGGGACATCTCCCTTCTGTGAGATGGAGCAGTCGTGGGCTCCTATAGCACACTAGAAGGAGCCTTTTGTCATAAGAACACCACAAAAATCTCCCCTACTGTTAGTAGTTTGAACATCTTGCACTTGAAACACTACTTTTAGTAAATTGCCTGCACTTACAGACCTGCAGGACTGGAAATGTCCATCAACTTAGTATTTTCTACTATAAATATACTTATTCTTGCTTCTGTGAAGGTAAGAATGGGATGCAAGGGTAAATATAGGGTGTTCTTGGGTCAATATGATGTTACTGTGTTGCCCAGGGAAATCAGAAGTAGTGTGGAGCACTATGCTAATCTAAGCGCTTTCAAATTGGTTGCAAATTACATGCTACCTGGTCTGCCAATTACCTGTTAAAACTTAAAGTTGTTAACCTGTTCTTAGCTCACTTGACTAGATGACAGCTATTCAAATTCTTCCCAAGGCTAATTAGGAAAGTGTAATCATTGATTTACCTTTTACTTCATCTCACTTGTCAACTGCTCACACCTTCATCAGGCGACTCCAGAGACTTTTGAAATTTGCTCACTTTTTTCTTGCGTTAGTGAGATCTGCTTGACACCTGATCTCGCACCTTTAAACTCTTCTCCTTTGGCATCTACCTCAACAATCTCTGGACTTTGCTTTGCTCAGTTTCCATGCATGCCATAGGTATCACCAATGTAATGCTGAAAATGGTGGTGAGTAGAAATGGTATACTGTTCTGACCTTTAACTTAAAAATCCCACTAGCTATTCTCAGCTGGTAGGAAGAGTAAAGACCTCCAGCTAATATCACTGCAGTACAAGATAGGTTATAAATTTCTGATAACTCTGGAAAAATATACATTCCATATGATCCATCTGGTCTTGCTGATTTTTGTACTGAACAAACAGCAGCAAGTTACAGAAACAGGAAAGATGTGTAGGAATCGGGTGTCCAAAGAGATGTCAAGAATGATTGCTTCACACAGTGTAGTGAAAAGACCTAATAAGTTGGTCAAAGCAAAGGGCTTCCAGCAAATCAAAGACCCAAGTACCAGAGAACTTAGATCAGCTCTCAGTGGCAAAAAAAAAATAAATACCACCCCAACCCCAAACTGCTCCCTTCTTGGCCAATCAATACTCCAGAGCTCAAACTACTTAACTATTCTGATGCAAGATGCTTTAAATCACGCTTTACTGTCTCCCTAAAATCTTCTGCTTTCTGTACGTGTGCTCCTGCCAGTTTTCAAGTGCATCTTTATAAAAAGCTTGGTTTCCATACCAGGGGGTCAGCCACACTCTTCAGCAATGAGACAAAATGTTGCTGTATTAATTGGCATTGATTGGTGAAGTGGCTGTTAATACTGCTGGAGGAATGGGAGTGGTTTTAGAATTTTTAGGCTGTCAACATAATTTGATAAGAATTAAATCGGGAAAACAAGTTTGGCATTGTAACAGTTTTATGGACTTTTGGAATATGTGCTGTTTAACACTTTGCAAGAAGCTTCTTTTGTAATTTAGTCCACGTAGTTGTTTTCAGCTGATAAAACCACAACAGAGCCCTTTTATCACAGTAGGGAACTTCCCTCTCCCCTCAGATTTTGAGCAATAACAATCCTGTGGGGTAATAATTATTCCAGATGCATTGTACCATGTAAATTAATCTGTTGCTTTGGTAGTACTGCTCCAAAAGCAATGCTGATGGTGTATGCTCAGAATGAGCAAATTAATTAGCCAAACTGTGAAATCAAATAAATCTCACAGCAGTGACCTCTGTGTCACCGAATAAAGAAAGACATTAAGTTGATGTGTATTTGCTTTAGTTGAAGTAAAACCAGAACTTAAAAGGGCTAAATGTTCTCATTATTCTGACTTAAAATAGACGTTCAGGCTGGCGATGCATTGCTGGCAATGAGAGATTGATATTTGATGTCCATTTAGCTTTTTGTCTGGATCTGCTGCGAACAGGCATGTAAAGCAAATGCCACAAACCAGAACGGTTCATTGGAAAGCCGCATCAGGGACAAAAATCAAAACCTATAGATTTCCTATTGGTATCAGTTTGCACGGTACGATATCTCTGCCGTACACAGAAGCTCACTGGAGCTAGCATCTAATTTGGCTTTGTGTAGCACTTGGCCTCTCAGCTGCTGAACTTGGAGATACCCTTCAGCGCTGATGCCTTTATCTCATCCTCTCTGGGGGGCGAGAGTTTCCAGAAGCTCTGAGGAGCATTCATGATTTCGGATAACAGCAGTACTCCATTCTCTCCCTTCTTTCTATACTAACCCCCAAAAAATAAAGCCTGCTTTTGCAGCTTTTTACATAGCAAAGAAAGGAAACTTGAGTGTAGTATCAGGGTTGTACAGCAGCATATGCTCTGCAGGGTTGCAGATGTTATCAGCCATGGTATTATCAATGTATGCTGATGGAACAGGAATTTAGTGGTGTTTTGCAAGAAAATGATTACAGATAGCTCAATCTTGTCAGTTTTTATGCTGTCATCTATCATGGAATTACTGCAAGACGAATATGTATTTTTCATCCAAAGGAAAAAATAATACAGTCCTTGCTGCATTTATTTGGAAAAGGTCAGAGTGATATGTGGAAAAGTTCGTTAGGTTATTCTCTCCAGAATTTGATGTTCAACAGTCAGTAATTGTCTATGATTTACTGCTGAGGACATATGTAAGAAGCAAAAAGGCTTTTGTCTGAGTGATGCATTGATGGCAGGCGTCCCCCAGTTGGAAACCTGTCTCGGGAGAGGAGACTGCGCGGTCCAGGACCAATAGTCACCCAGCCAGCAAGTCCTGATGGAGGCAATAGCCTTGTAATGCTTTCAGTCTGCAACGGTTTAGTTATTGGAGAGTTTGTTTTCCCCTATTGTTCAAATCCTTCTGCATACTAATGGTGACCAAAATCATTCATGCTGGGGAGTTTCTGCTAATTGGACTGTCGGTAATTCTTTCTTTACCCACTAATGTTTTGTCTAGGCTGCAGTAATGATCCCAGATCCCTGAAGCCGTTTTTCGATATCTGACTCCCACCAGTTTCAATGGAGAATAGGTGCCTCTGTTGGAATTCCGCAAGTAGAATCTTGGGTAATCGAAACCGTGTTAAGGTTTTTGATGTATAATCAGCAAAATGAGGAAGAACATTTCATTCAGCTATGGATGTGTTGGTTCTGTGGAGTAAAATCGTGAAAAATTGCTGCTTTGTTACTAAGGAAGAATACATGTGTATGATAGTGATGCTTACAAGATAGGCACTGTATATGAATTGTAATATTCCTGTCCAGAGTACTCAGTGTTAATCCCTCTGATCAGGAACGATCACAAACTCAATTCCCCCTGGGCTGGTATCTCTAGTATTGATAGTGAATGCATTTGTCAGTTAATTCTGTCTATCTACCTTGCAAAATGCATGAATAAATGAAAAGGATCTGAGGTGAGACATGAAACCTCTGTGACCGCGTATCCATACACAAGCAGGAAAGTGATTCCGAATATGTCTTGAAAGATAGTTGATGATGATTTATGTATATGTCCTTTACCAAGAAGGGAATGTTTTTTGGAAACTCTTCATTTTACAGCAGGTGATTAATAGTAAGATGCTAAATGTTATAAAAACTTTGGATCTTTCAAAGGCGAAGCCCCCAGTAGGTTCTGCAGCTGGTTCCTGCTGTGCCCCAAATAGAAGGCTGGCGTCAGGTATAATTCGGTGCGGGATTCAGATGAAATGCAAAGACAAAGACCAATAGCGAGCCCAGCAGGAGACCAGTGCTTCATTCTCCATGTCCCATTAGGCTTGTAATACGGATACTTTAAGCACTGAGGGCTTTTCCATTAAAGGAACAATATTCCTTTTTAAGGAACCTGTTGGTGATAATTTTCCTTCAGAGACTTAATTTGCACCATGCTTTCTCTAGAAAATAGCAGACGAACTTTCTTGGGAAGTTGTATTTAATCCTCTCAAAGACGCACTGTTCTCCAGCACCTCTGCCTGAGCTGCAGCCTCGGGTCAGTTATTGGTGAGAGGATGATGGTACAAATCTCTCCCATACAATATTTGTTTGAGAAAGCCAATTTGCCATTGTTTCTTATAGCTTTTCACTTTCATTCTTTAATTCCCATTTCAAACCACTTCACCAATTTTTGGTTTCAAATCTAGCCAAAAGATTCTTCAGAAGGTGACAACTTTGGGATTTTCCTTTCAGTAAAAGCTAGGAGACAGAAGTTATTACAACTAATAAATGGTATTTCAGTAAAGTACACTTGATCCATTTCCTCCTTTGACCATGCTGATGTAACTTCATTGAACAATTCCTGACTTACATCAGGATCACTGAAAGGAAAACCAAACTGGAAGGGTTCATCTAAAATTCAGATAGCAGGAGTGGAGTGGAATTACCTGATTGGAAATTTGCATAGAAGCATATGATGTGGGAAAAATTCCTCAAAATTCAGCAAAATATTTTATTTCAGTTATACTAAAGTTGCATCATTTTGAAGTGATTAAAATTTTATTTTGAGAATTATTTTGATAAATCTTAGTCTTTCACAGTTTATGAATTATGTAATATTGTACATACTAATACATTATTCAAACCAATATTTTAATAAAAATTAATTGGAATAAATCAAGACAAAAGATTATTTTATGCTAAAGATATATTTTGACATTGCTATACCAAATCAGGAAATAATACATTTCTTGCTTGAAAAACCTTCTTTAAAACTCTCCTCTGCAACTGCTGATATGCTGCACACTTCAACCCAAACACAAGTCTTCAGAAACTCGTAGACCAATTGTAATTTTAATGTTTCCTATTCAAAACTAAAATATATTTCAAGAGCCACTTTCGATTAGATAAATATACTATTGTTTACAGTTGTGATAACCTTAAGATCCTGAAAATGCCTTACAAAAGCTAATTACATGCTTTTATTTGCTGTTAGTAAAAACAGAAGAATAACAACCCAACTCATTTCATCCCTACTGTGATTTCCTCTGGGCTAATTAAAGTGTACTCGACTGATATCTTAACTGCACAGCTATAGGCAATCAAAATATTTAAAGAGACCAGCATCATCTTAGTGCTGTGCTGCTGAACAGGACTGCGGCTGTGTTTATGGGCACTGCTGAGCTGAGAGTGTCCCAAGGAACTGCCCTGGAGAAAGAACCTGTGCTGGACTGTCCTACCAGTACTCACACTGGGGACTCGCATCACCCAGTGATGATTGTGGGTAACACCAGGGGTGGCCCTGTTCCAAACACCTGCGGGACTCTTAGCAAGGCCTCCTGTTCCTCCTCCCACACCATCTTGCTCCAGTGCTGGTACCACAAACCCTCCTTGAAACCGTCTCACAGATGTAATGACCTCAAATTGTGCCAGGGCAGGTTTAGAGTGGATATTAGGAAAAATTTCTTCATAGAAAGGGTTGGACCAGGCTGCCCAGGAAAGTAAAGTCACCATCCCTGGAGGTATTTAAAAGACGGGTAGATGCGGTGCTGAGGGACATGGTTTAGTGGCGGGTTTCGCAGTGTTAGGCTGATGGTTGGACTTGATCTTAAGGGTCCCTTCCAACCTAGATGATTCTATGAAAACCCAGTGGGGTCAGCTGGCATATGCGCTGCTCTGCCTACACCAACAGCCTGGGGAGACTTTCCTTTGGGTGGCTGTGGAAGCAGTAAGAGAAATAAGATGTTAAAGCCAGAGCTACTGGTAAACATGTTGCCCACCGGTATTGCTGCTCTCCACAGAAACTTGCAACACCAGCTACCACCACTCTTCACTTTCAGAGAGGATGGACTCTTTTCTACCAAACTCTTCCAAAAAGAATAAGTCTTGTGCTGTCTATAGCTATCAATGTGCCTGCAGTTTAGGGAAAGGAACCTTCAAAATACTTGCATTCAAAGATCGAAATAGGTTTTACACACAAACACATAGTGCTAACATACATAAGTATTTTGAAGGAAATGGAGGTGCCATTGAGGTCAGAAAGAGAGTGATTAAACAAAAAAAATCACCCTCTTATTCAACAATTCCCCCTCTATGCCTCAGTGCAAATGGACAGATTTTTATAAGTAATGGCTAGATTAACGCTTTTGAATGTCTGGCTAATGCGTTGTGGAGCTGATGAAAAAATGAGCTCTTAAGAAAAGCTGATTCTTTACAAGCAACTGCCATTGACTTTTTTGACTTTGACATTTACATTTATAAGTGGCGTGAATGGACTATTCTTCACCTTTAAAGGCACGTGATATTTGTCTTTCCTATGTCTAGCTGCTCCAGCTAGCTGGTGAGTCTTTAATGCCAAGATTCAGCGTGTATTAATTTTTACAGCTGTTAAGGAAGAGATATGCTAGATAGGAAATACTAAGTCTTCAGCCCTTCCCTATCATGTTATACTATCGTGCTCTGAGGCAATAAATAACAGTGATTCATTCAGAGTGTGTAAACCTCTCCATTAAAATACTCAGTAGGCTAAAGAGACCATCAGTGGTCTCCTGTGGTTTTTGTTTTCTTGAAATGTTAATATTTAGCTCATCTTATTTTCTATCTACCCTAAACAGCAGTGTTCTCTCCTACTACTCCTGAGGTAGAAATGGGTATAAGTCTTACTTTTTTGGGCATTCAGCCCACAGGGGATGCCTGAAGCCATTAGCAGAAACAGTTTTGTTTGCTTTTACGATATGAATACTAATTATGTCCTCACTTCTGTTGCGGCTTTTTCTTATTCTTGGGAAATGAATCTTTCTCCTTCAATGTGCCTTTGTTCTACTGTGATTTTCCTCAAGATCTTTGTCCCCTCCAATAATATTGTACCATAGCATACGAATTTCCAAGAGAAAGCTTCTGTTTTTTTTCTCTTGCAGTTGCATGTAATCCCATGGATTAACTATTTTTTTTCTTATACCTATTTAAAATACATTTCATTGTTCCTGTTAGGCCAAACAAGAACTGAAAAGACTTTTTTTAAAAACACTTTTTATTTTGTTTCAGGCTGTGACCTGAAATTGATGGAAAAAGAAAATAGTGCCATTTTCTGAGTGAAGCTCTGCTATACTAATGAGATTTAAGTAGTATGTGTAAAACGTTATCCAACATTTAAGTGCTTAACCTGAAACAGTTCCATTTCGTCCATCATCCAAAGCATGTACAATAGCTTTATTCAAGCATTAAGGGAAAATAATTCCTTCTGTCTTTACCAGAAACCCCAATCAGTGCCCATTATGTCAGTCAAGGTCTGGCTGTAACGTTACCACAGAGTAGAGTGAAGAGCATCAGGGCTTTGTAGTAAAGTGAAATCTCTCCTGAAGGGCCCTTTTCCTTTTAAAGTCCTAATTGCAGAGGATTATGGTTATTATTTCTTACACTGCATATAAGAATTCATATCCACTGAAGCTGACAGATGATAGGACTTTATTAAACATCAATAGAAGTATCAGAATTGGCCTCAAAGAGAGAACCCATTTTGTCTCTTGTGTTTTACAAGTTTGTACTTTGAATGACTCATAGAATTTCTGCAGTCATTTGCCTCGTCCTTGAACTTCCCAAGTCTTGTGTGTAGGAAGAGAAAGAGACATGTCACTAATAGGGAAAATTATCAGGCCAATCTCCTTTTTGTTTTTGTTTTGTGTTGATAGCAAGAGTACTGAGTGTCCAAGGTAACTCGCCACTTCCCAAGGTAATGCATCGATTGTTTAACAATGAAGAGTAGCATAAGATATATAGCAAAAGATGACTGGGAGAGAAAAATCTGTCCTTGGCATGTGTGTGCTGTCTCTCACGTGCTCTCTCCATCTTCTTTAAACAAATGCAAGGAGCACAGTGAGAGGGTTGAATTGGAGTTATACATTTTCAAGGACAAGTACAATATTATTAGAATAACAGACACGTGGCTGACCCAGAAAAAAGAACTAAGGATTTAAAATCCTAGAAAGCAGAATTTGCCGTAAGACTGCGAAAAATAAAGTTATAACACCTGATAAGGGATTATACAGGATCGACAACAAAAAAGATTGCATTTTGGCAGACAAAGCAGAGCAATTTTGGTAGAATGTCAGGGCAACCAAGTTAACCTGTAGCTTTTGCTTTTCTGCATTTCTCTGATTTAAATTTTCCCTGTGAATATACTTTATAGTTCTTATTAGAATTAAGAAAACAAACACAAAAGTGGCAGGCTTTCAGCTAGAAAGGATTATTCCAGCCATAGTTTACAAGCTGTGTAGCCCTGGGTCTATGCAATTGCAATAATATTTGTGCAGTCATGGAGCAGGTGAAAATGACGCCTAAAATTTCACATCCCCAAATTTCACGATAGCTTAACCTATTTCCACCACTAATGCATCTGCCAGAGTAAAAGGGAGCTTCTAAGAGGCCATTGAAAACCTTTTTTCTATTAGTGATTTCCAAAATCATCAGATAGTTGATTTGGCCAAAGATATAGCTCTCTTGCGTGGCAGGCTCATAGACATCCATGTCTCAAGTGCAAAATTACTTCACATAAAAGCTTTTGGTTATTGATACAAAATATTGTTATCAGTTTGTTCAAATTTTTTGTATGCATTTAAATGGCCATTAAACATAAAAAATAACTTTCTTTCCGTTCTCTCCCATGCAATAATACACAATTTTCATTTCTTTGTTTGTTTAAATAGGATTTTACAGAGCAAATTACAACTTGACTTCAGTGGGGAATCCCACACCCAAAGGGACTCCTTTTCAAGTGATTGCTTCACCAGGTTTACAGGCAGGTACCAGAATGTGACCTTCCCATACAAGTCTTTTCCACTGCAGATCCAGAACCATACAACAGCTTCATCCATGTGCCTTTATAGACATTAAGTGAAACTTTGGCCCTTTGAAATCAAAAATTCCCATTGGATTCAGCTGGTCCATGATAGAGTAGCACTCAACTAATGAATGATTCCAATGAAATCAAATATTCAGGGAGTAACATACTTGAGTAAATTCGGTAAAAAGCTACTTTAGATTGTGTATGCAACACCTACAACCCTATATGAAAGAGGGGAATGAATAGACTACCAGTAGTCCTACTGCAAATGAAGAGTATCTCCATGAGCTTAGAATAATTGGAAACAGAGAGCACAGGTTTTTTTCAATAGAGGAGTGAATTCCTATGCTTTTTATGGTGTCAACTCAGTGAAGCTATTCATCTTCACCAACAGAAGGGAGACGAGTAGCTGGTTAATGAAGCCCTGGTACATATCTGTTGTAATTTTTGAGCTCCAGCATTATTGGAAAGAGAGTAAAATATATATTTATTGAAATCATTAGGAAAAAAAAAAATCTGTTGAAGAAAAAAAGTTTGTTCATGGCTTCGACACATTATTAGGCGAAGATATCAGCTATTCAAAGTGATTCTACATTAACTTTAATTACAGGCTTCATTTTCATTTGGAAAAGATTGGTTCAGTTTAATCAAAATAGTTGGCTAGAGGGTGACCACTTCTTTGGAGAGGCAGTACTTTTTTTTTTTTATTATACTTGTGAAAGAAAAGATAGTCTTTTTAATGTTTTTGCAAGGTGACATTGAATTAAACATCTCCTTTGAGTCAAAATGACCTGGTTCCCAATTAATGTTTTCCAGTCAGTTTCTTGCAGTTTTCATAGTAGAACTTGTATTTTCAAAGCAGATTTTGAATCTTTCTTCAAATTCTCCAGGCTGAGTGAAAATACAGGAAAAGGGGGGGGGGGGACACCACAAAATATTAGAAAAAACATTCCCTTGGGCCCATATCATGCAAACTTGTTAAGAATATTTTAGTTATAAGCAAATTGCAACAACAAAACTCTCTGTAGAATAGTTGTACGGAGTCTTTTATCCCAGAATTTTTAATTTTTCAGTGTGCTGTGAGAGTGCTGGATCTCTGGATGGGCCATTGGATGGGTGCACATTTGAGTACTGGGTCCTTACTGAAGGCAAAAGAAGAGTGATGAAGCTGTCAGCCAGACGACATAAAATTCTGTGAATTAATGCAGCTGTGCTGGTTTTTACTGGGCTGCAGAAGAGGTCACAAATACCTCTAACTCCCAGTGCAATCAATGGTTGGGTTTGCATCTCGGTGCCTTGCAGGATGTGTTTCAGCACCTCTTGTAAATCCAAGCGTACAGGCATAAATAGTGACTCGTTGTAACCATCCTGATCAAATGCTGGGGTAGAAAAGGGAACTAAATCCGAACCAAATGATTGGAGCTGAGACCAACATTGCGATTTGATAATTTCCACCAGTCGTTCATGTCGGTGCAGTGATAACACCGTTTCAGTTAGTGGCAAACCCTGCATGTTAGGGAACATGCAGGTGACGTTTATGATATGAAGGGGCTTCACATGCAAAGAATTAGGAAACAAATATAACCCTTGGAGATTATTTACATTTTAAAACGGCTTCTGAGTTATCAAAGTGCAGTAAAATCTACAGAAAAGACTTCCCCAGGTATAAAACAGCAACTGCTGCAGCGTGGATGGTTCTTCGCTAGCCCAGAGCCCTGCTGGGAGGGCAATAACAGGTTAATTCACGTAGCCGCCGCCATCAGCCCTGCCCTCCCGCCTCTGTTTTGCCTGATATAGGGCCAAAATAGTGCCCCATGGGTGTGGGCAGGATGGAGGGTGGTCCCAGCTCCCTTCTCGCAGGTGAGGCTTGCAGGAGCATTGCCTCCTGTGGCATGAAATGGTTTATACTTCCTTTTTGCCTACAGGAATATTTGATTTTAAATAGATCCCCATTTCTCAAAGAATATGATAAATTAAGCCACTCTTAGAAGGTATTTGAAGGTATCAGGAATTATGCTTTTATTGAAACTAAATATGAGTTACTTCTCCCTGCTGAATCCAAGACACAAGCTGATATAGCGTTTCCAGGAGTTTATAATTATTATTATTTCCATTCCATATGGAACTTAATTGTAAATCTGCCAATGAATTTACTTTAGCGTTGAACTTGCCTGCCTGGGTGAGTCTGGAATTTATTATTTCAATTTTATTCCCTGCACTTTTTGTAGGAAATATTCTTGTATTCTTTAGTGAAAGTACTCATACTGAATTTACAACCTTTTCTTCATCAATAAATTCAGAAAAATCAAATTATTGTTAAGCATAAATCCCCAAATACTATATTATTAAAGTACATTTTGAGACAAGGCATCATCATGTTTTATGAGATGTCGTTCAATGCTAGAATGGTGTTAGAGCCTTGTATATGAGACTCTTGGAGTGATTTTTTTTTTTTTGATGGGAAATAAGTAATTACTAGTGAATATTTTTACTACCATTAATTTACTTCTGTTTGTGTTATTTTCAGTGCTTCCATTTTTCGATTCTCTTTGCACTGGCTATTTTTAATTAGGATCCAAATTCGAGTATATTACTCATACTGATGAGCAGTCCGCTCCTTGTGCAGCCTTGCTGTTTTCGGGAAGCTATTTTTGCAAATAAGCACTGACCAGTGCTGTGGCAGGAATTACCCTTCCTGGCAAGGAGGGGAAGGCGGAGGGTGTGTGCTCCTCATTATACAAAGCACACTTAGGCCATTGCAGGCTGGTGAGGTTTCTCATTAGGAAAATGGAAAGGATGAAAAATCATACTATATTTATGACTACCGTCTTCCTCCATCACTTGCACCATCAACAACAATCACACTGACTTAAGAGCGTTCTCTGGAAACAAGGACAGAACAGGGCTAAATATTGTTCTGAAGCCGCTCTGAAATAAATTACCAGAATCGAGGCATTTTACATAGAATTTTGTAAGCTTTGTACTATAAAATGAACAGCAGGTTGGAAATCCAGGGTAGGCTAAACAAAGTCAAAGCAATGGATGATTTATAACTCGTGGTCTGTCATATCCATCCTAAATCCCACTAAGATAAACCTACAGCCTAAAATGCAGCTGAATTCTAGGCACAGACTAAAAATTATAACATGTAAAGGTTCTTCAGCAGGCATTGGAAAGGTGTACATCCTTTCTTTTAGCCATATGTTAATGAAAAGAACCATCATGTTGGAGGATGTATTCCCTAAAAGACCCAACAAACAAACAGTGGTCTTACTGCCAGAATTGTCAATATTCAAAGCCAAAACCAAATCATTATAGATTTGAGGGTAAAAAGCAAATTTAAAAAAAAAAAACACCATTATCTTGTTTGGACCAGAAATGGATGATTTATTAATTTGAGCTCCTTCTGAAGTTTTCTAACATGAAGAGTGTTATATCTATTCATGAAACTCTGCAAAAGACTCGAGTCCAATATCAATCCTAAGGAGATTAAATACTTAAGCATTATACTGTCCTCTAAATTAAGGAAGTTGTATAAGCTTAATTTCCAGAGGATTCTAAATGTGATTAAACTGGATATGCCATGATTAAATATCTTGCTGCTATCCATTTCTGGGTGGATTAACTCCGTTAAAATGAACTCTTCCGTAATATTTATTTCAGATAACTCCCTGGGAGATTTCTTATTCTGTGTTTTAGCATCTCACCCATATTTTTGGCAGTTTTGCACAGAAAATAAAAAGTCTGACAAATATTACAGAAATCTGCTGATAGTGCAGAAATCTGGTGAAATGGGTACTCCTCCGATTTGTACACTAGCACCAGCCCTCTCTAGTAGCTGCATTACTTTATGGGGGATTCTGCATTGCACAGTCTGAAGCTGAGGCTTTTCTCATTCCACCTTTGGAGACCGCTGCCGACGGGTTCTCCGCTGCTGACAGGTTCTCCACTGCCTCCGTGACTCACCCAGTACCTTTTTAAAAAAAAAAACAACCTCACAAAAGCCTTCACACAGCTTCCCACCAGTCACACCTCTTTCACAAAACTAGCTTCTGTCTGTGTCTGACACTGGTATGTCTGAATGGGCAAAATAGTCTTTTTGTGAGAATTAAGGGGTAATTTCACCTTGTAGTGGGATTTGTAAAGAGGTCCGAAGGGTTTCTTTGTAGCTTTGCATATTTCCCTGTGCTTTACAAATGTGTTGAACCTTATTTTCCCTTGCAAACTACTGGACTGGGAAATATTAGTTCCATGTAATTGGTTGTAATAAGGTTGTGAGGGATAACCAAGGGGTCCAGTTTCCAACGTTACTTAAATGAATGCATTGCATGAAAGTTTTCACTGGCCACGACGAACGTTTCAGCAGCGTTATATGCTTCCAGGATTGCAACAAGATATCAGCATGGAAAATATCATCTTTCAATAAGATTTTTGGATGTTAATTGCTGTCTGAAAGAGGGAGGAGGAGAAGTCCAGCCTTTGTGGTCACTGTTTGGGGAACCTCCCACTCCACTCCACCCCACTGTGATGTACTTCACTCGCAGCTGATCTGTGCATTAAATTTCACATGCGAGAAACATTTCTTCAGTTACACTTTTTTTCCCTGGCAGACCTTACTTTTTCTTAATCTCGCATTAGATACAGGATTTGCTGGATGTGAGCGGAGGTGAAAGTGCACTGACCTACTGCTGGCAGCAGTTACGAGAAGCGTGTCCAGGAGGACAGAGGGAGACCTGGAATAAGCTACACACAGACTTACAAAAATACATTCAAATCTGCATCGAGATAGAGTAGCATCCCCACCCAGAGTTGCACAAGATCTGGATCAAACAAATGTATCTAATTTACTCTCTAAAGTTATCCGCCACAAAAATTCAAGAAGGCTCCTTCTCTACTTCCACACGGATCAATATAGAGTAGTATATGTATATATATCAGTATAGTGTGTGCTTTCTCTTCTAACTACTCCGTCCCACCACTCCTGAGCACAGAGACATGCAGGAACCATTTACTTTTTTTTTTTTTAACCTGCAAAGATATTAATGTAGGCATTTTTTTATATACACTCATCCATTTATTACGAGGTGAACCACTCCGAGTTCATTCATAACAAGCCGGCTAAACTGTTGCCGAGGTTACTGTTGATACTTTAATGGCTTTTGTTGAGTTCATCCATTATTCTTATCCTCGGTGCTTTATAAACATGAGTTGTTCCCTCTGTAATAGCTACCTCGAGTTCTTTCTTTCTCTGACCTTATGTCTATATGTCTATATGTATGTATTTGGCTGGCTTGCTACCTCTGCTTTCAGCTGGCCTAATGGATAAATCGTATATAGAAGAAAGGTTTTTAAGCCACTAGTTTTGTTCTTCCATTTAAAGCCAGTTCAATTCAAATTAACATCAAATCTACCTGATTGCATCTGCTTGTCAGGCAGGTGAATGTCTAAAATCCATAGCTTACATGTACAAACGCCTGAGACTGCAAAATCAGTAGTTTGGTCAACACCTTTTAAAAAAATTCCCTCGACACATGGACTGCTCAACAAAACTCTGGAAAATGTAGAAAAAAAAATAATTCAAAAAATGAGATATTATCACACTACATAACATCTTTCATTCCCCCAAATACTGTCTCCATGGGAGAAGATAGCTCACAGAAATGCCATCTCATTGGAGTGAAAGTAAATAATGCTCTCTTTCCAAATTTCTTACCCCAAATGCCAATGATCAGGTCAACATCAGAAAACCGCCCCAAGCACCCGCTCCCAATGAATGAGAGGTCTGTCAACAGCAAAGTTAGCGCTATTCATGATCTGATTTCAGATGAAGCACTAGACCTAGCCTGAAGCACGCGGACCTCGTTTAATGTCGCCACTTCAGCTCAGTCCAGTATTACAAGTTTCTCAGTACAGTACAAAACAAGCCCTCCAGAAAAGAAGCGGCAGCAGCAATCTGTCAGAGGTTTACCGAGCCTTTCCCTAACTCACTCTCGCGTGGCTGTCCCCGGCACCTGTCCGCAGAGGCATGGACGTGGGCTCCGCTACACGCGGTGGAGAGAGCAGCCCTCACGGGCTTCCCCGTGTATTTGTCCTACAGAAAGACAAGATTTTCTCAAGCTCACTGGCTTTCTTCGCATACTGACCACCCACCGATCTCTACAAGAAATACCGATATCAGGCTGGAAAAATTGAACTCCGCTTACTCCTGTTTCTGTGTAGAAAAAGGTGCTTTTCCTACCTGGCGTTGCAAACTCGTGTGTGCAAGATAATGTGCTAACCCGAGTGCCTTATCGCTCAGACCTATTGCCGAAGGTTCAGAAAGCGCATACGCAAAATATGTGTATTTCATGGTAATTCAACTGAAGTTAGAAGCTGAAAATGTTGTTTTTTTTCATGGGATATGCAGAGTCCTAAATAACCGCAAGAGAGATCAGCCTGATCTGAGTAAACATGATTTTTCAGCCCTTTCGTAAGACAGCTGTCAAATGGCAAAAGGATCTATTGGCTATATGGCTACTGTTGACTTAGCTACAATATTCCTCTCTCCCTATAATTTTCCTTTTCACCTGCCAAACCTATCCATTTATATGCTTATATCCTGTTATTATATAAAATCAGGATGACAAATTGTATGTCTGCAGCCCTCTTTGTTCCCATTCTACAGCCCAGTGAACATTCCTGGTGTACATCAGTTTTATGTGAATGTAGAATGTTTGGGGTTTGTGAAAAATGTTGCTCTGCATGATTCATTTTACTGCAGCTAATGCCAGGGGAAAAAATAATAATAATAAAAAAAAAAACCACAAAAAACCAAAACACAACACCTCTATTGAAAATAATAGCCTGCTTCTTGGACTTTGCACATATATTTCTTTTGTCTGGTTGTTCTTTTGTTTAAGCCACTATCCAGGTGGAACAATCGGGTCTCTACAAGGCAGAAACCTATCAACTATGGCATTATGTATTATGGTTTCTAAGCATCCGTCACACATGTCAGTGTACAGGGTTCGTGCCTGATTTATTTCTTTTCAGCTTTCTAAAGCTGCACCCATCAGCGAGGCCGGGAGCCAAGGGCAGCCTTGGCGTGGGCAGAGGGGAGGCACGGGGGGCTCCGGCTGGGAGACAGAGCGTGGCCACTTCAGCTCATCCTCCCTCGGTGACCAGGCAGGTGCCGACGCCATCAGCGTGCACGTACGTGCAGGAATAACTGTAAAAAAGCAGCGATGAAATGGCGGTTCCACTTGCATCAGGCATAAAACTCTCATTGACTCTGTCGGGGCCAGGATTTTATTTCCCGATATGAATTTTCTCTGTCAGACAATTTAAAGATGCTTTTTATGAGGAAAGGAATCTCGCCATCTAAAATACCATGTTTGCAATTCTGGAAATCTCTGACATATGTTTTAAGAGTGTGTCATATTTCCTACCGGGAAACTTTATGATGCCCATAGCATTGTGGGAAGATCGCTTCGCGAAGGTTGTGATAAAGAAGCAGAGATATTCAGTGATGGTGCTGGAGGTCATTTTAAAGTTACAACTTTTTCTTTTTTTAATCGACTTCCTAAGCCTCAGTGTGTTGTCAGATTTTTCTTTGGGCCTCTTTCATTCAGATCTAATATTATTTCATGTACTGCTGAGAGAAGCCATACTTGCCTCTTTTGGTTTTGTGAATTTCTTATTTATTTTACTTTATTATTTCAATAACATGCCGAGGGCCTGATCCAAAAGCCTTTCAAAGCCATAGGTGGATTTCCCTCTGGTTCCAGTGGAGTCTGAATCATTAATATGAAGAATATATGGGTTTATTGTTTTTCTTTTTTTAACAAGTGCCACAAATACTCATGTGCTTCTGAATCTTTAAGTCTGTAATTGAAAATAACCCACTCTACATTGCCTTTGTTTCTTCCGTGAAGCCACCCTGTCATATACCACATATGCAGTTATCAGCAAAATACCATGCAGTATTTTGTGGTAACACGGTATATATCTTGTGTCACTGCTCTATGTGAGTTTAGCACAAAATATAACCCTATTAAAATTACAATGCATTTATCACCTAACTCAGTTCAAAGAACTCACGAGCTGCAAAGAATTTAATTAAAACATGATGATTTAATAGGCAGGCTCCATCTATTGTTTACTCAGGAGGTTGAGATTCTGTTTGAAATTAGGTCCCAAATTTAATTTAGGCTTCCACCAACCTTGTCATAGAAGTGAGACTCCTGTAGACAGAACAGACAGCGAGAGAAGGTCCTTTCCTTTTACACAGCTACAGAATAGTTCGGGAACTTGAAGAAGATGGTGTTTGCATTTCTTTTCTACTAGGATCACAAGAAAAAGAGCATATTCCCATCCCAGAGGTTTCAGTGATGCTCATAAACCGGAGGTGGGGAGGCAAAGTGACCCTGCCCGCGGCACGGCCCAAGGGGAGCACACCTCGTGCGGGCAGCCCGAGGGAAGGTTCATGTCCCTCTTCCCACACCTCAGCCCGGCCCTGGAGACCCTCGGCAGAATTTGTCAGCTTGAATTGCTTTGTTTTGCGCTAATCATCTTTTCTGCTTTCAAATAATGAGTCGTTCCCTGAGGCAAAAGTCTTTTCAGGACTAAAGCTGGTTTGAATTTCATTCCTGGGCTTATGATAGCCAGCTTACAAAAGGATACCACAAAAGGTCCTTAAAATGTGCTTTATAAGAACAGCTTCTCACAAAAATGCAACTAGTAAAGAGAAGGTGCTGCAGCACAGCAAGTCATGGAATCGTCTAGGTTGGAAGAGACCTTTAAGTCCCAAGAGAAGAGAAAAGGGTCACTGCCGTTTTCTGTAGCATTGGATGTTTAATAGCAGAGAGGACCTACAAAAAGCCAAGCGCTTTCTTGCCCCGATGTACCCAGTGAGACATTTTCACGCCTGCCCTCCAGCCCCACGAAGGTTGGCATAGCCGCGTCCACAGTCGCCTTTCAGTAATTTCATTTCTCAGTTAGGCAAAGCAGCCGGCACCGGGCAGCCGTCCCTGCAGGAGCGTTCAGCCCCAAAGGATTTGGGGGATGGTCCGTTTTCAACGCTCACCTCTTCACGAGGCAAATATATCTTTCTTTATACAGATGGATCTCGATGTGACTCAAGGAAGATATTGTACGGACTTCTATAAACAGAAAAAAATGTAAAAATCCTGCCACAGAATGCATGATTTAATGTACATATAAGAAAAGGCACCGTGCCAGTTTCTCAGTTTCTGTCACAGTTTTAATGAAAAGTGATTCTAGCATTTGAAAAATCTTAAAAGCTGTCCCAGCCAAATGCCATGTTTCTATATATTATCTGAGCTGTAAATCTAAGTTTTAGGAGGATATTACCTACATTACTTGATAAAAGACAGTATTTAATAATTTCTTATTACAAAATTAATTCTTATTTATTATAGCCATAGCTATATAATGAAACATTTTAGGGAAATTTCCTCTACATTGCAAAATGATCCATGGGAAAAATATGTTAATTCGGTTTCACTGCACAAACCTATTATGTACTCACTGGTAATGTACTGCAGTCCTAATTCACTGGATCCGGCAATCTGCTTGGATAGTCAGTACATGTGTTTTCTCATCAGAGAGCCCAGCTTTAACATCCATACCTTGACTCTTAGCAGAAAATTGAAGCCGAAACACCCGCTGTGCTTTGCATATCAGTAACCCAGATTATTCAGATTCACAGCTCTAAAACCACTTGTGCCCATCTGGCTTTGGAAAATTGAGAATTCTGCCCTTGCCCTCAGTCCAGGGAAGGGTTACAGTCCAGCACACGTGGGCTGTGTCAACACCACACGTGCTTACAGAAGTTGACCAAATGTATTGCAAATCCACGGGTTTGGAAACAAAATACTTATGTGGTTAATTGGACTGCACGGCAGAGGGACGACGTTGCTGCTGGTGGTGTCAGTGGTTGCCTGCAATGCCCAGGCTACCTACAGACATGCTATGGAGAGCCCTTGGTTGGTGTTATGAAGGTGGCTCAGCAGCCCACACCTCCAGTCCATGCCACTCTCTCACGAGGGGCAAAGGCTTTAAACTGGAAGAGGGCAGATTTAGATTAAACATTAGGAAGAAGTTTTTCCCTGTGAGGGTAGTGAGGCACTGGAACAGGTTGCCCAGAGAGGTTGTTGAGGCCCCATCCCTGGAGGTGTTCAAGGCCAGGCTGGAGGTGGCCTTGGGCAACCTGGGCTGGTGGGAGGTGGCCCTGCCCAGGGCAGGGGGGTTGGAACTCAATGATCTTTAAGGTCCTTTCCAACCTAAACCATTCTATGATTGTATGATCTTTGGGTTAAAAGACTGTTTCTTCCTCCATGTCCAAAAAGTGCCAGTCCCATTTTCTGTGTTACCCTGAGCTGACCAACAGCTGAGGGCACGGCGTGGTGTAACCCACGCCCAACAAGAAGCTGGTCCTGGGCACCATCTCCTTTGGAGACAGCCGGGAACAACCAGAGCTTCACCAGGTACTTTTGACACCCGCAGGCTCAGGTCACTGAGTTTTATGTCGCCAGTGGGTTTTGCCACTGTCTATAGGGTTTAATTGTGATTTTAGCGTAACTTGGCTGGGTGCCTGTTCCCTCGCCTTGATGGGACCCTGCTCTGCTGAGAACTGCAGACTCTTTCTGCTGAATAGAGCCATAAATTATTTACATCACCTTCATATAGCAACTTATTGACTACAGCATTGTAAAGTAGCCTATTAATGTTTTAAGCATTTCACTTTATTTTAATACAAGTAAATTATTTAGGAAATGTTAAAATGCTTTATGCTTTGACTAATGAGAAGAAAAAGTGTACACTGCATCTTATTTTAATTGGATGTTTACCCTATCCTGTAGAAATCAGGCATTTATTATTTCATACTTAATTAACTATGCATACAATCCTTGATGGATATGCATTCAGTTTTTCCACTTGATCTAGTCATTAAGAGCCATAAATGTGCAGATTATTTTTACTTGGAAATATGAAATAATTCTGGTTTTCAGGTAACTTGGTTACCATTTAAAGAGTCAGTTACTGTATCACTGATCATACTGATGCGTTCAGTTTTCTAAATTAATGCAGTGCAGTACATTAAATTTGGGATAATGTAAATTGATTCAAGTGGTGCAAAACTCAGTCAACCTGAAATGAGTGATGTCTTTGAGTCTGTCTTTTATCTTCGTTAGCACAGAAATATTCTGCAAGATTATTTTTATTATGTCATAGTACATTATAGTCATTTTTATGCAATATTGCAGTGCTGTATGTGGACTTACGGAATGTTTGCAGTATTTCAACACCATCTTGAATGCCTTTTGGATAAAGATGTGGAGTATCTACTTTTGCCCTAAACCATTTACTTACATCACAAATAACATCCACAGAGGTGGGATAAAGGGCCTAGCAGTAAGACTGAGTTTTGCTTTATCCCCCACCTGCCCAGTAGAGCTTTTCCTTAGGAGAAATAATCAGAATTGAATTTGTGAACAAAACAGCAAAGCACAGTCTGTAAAAATGCAGCCCCTGCTTCGCTCTGAGGATGAGACAGCCAAGTGCCACACCTTGGCTTGCAGTAAAACTCGATTTTAGCTCAATCTTGTTATTATTACTCTTGTGAATACTTTTATTTGGTGTCGTAGATCTGAAACCTATTGATTAACAAACATCTAAGTTAATGCCTGATCCTGAGCAATGGCAATGTGGAAGTCAGGAGTAGTTTAATGCTGAGAGTGTGTTTCAGGCGAGGCCTTTGACAGACAAGTCATGTAATATGCTATAATGTTGTACCAGGGAAAAAGAGAGTTGGATGATGACTACAGGAAAAAAAGAGCTATAAAAGACCAGGCAGCAGATTCTTCCTTATGTATATTTGATCAGCCAGCTGTTGTCGCAGAGTTTCCTTACAATGATCACATTTTCTTCTCAAATAAAGAACTTTAGGCTTCAATTTGAGAAGCAGCAGATTAGAAAGAGCAAGTTTCTAGCCAAAGGAGGTGATGGAGGAGGAAAATAAAGCAAAGGAAACCTGTAGATAGCACGAGAAAGTGCTGGTGGTGGAAAACTGCTGAAGAAGGTGCAGCAGATAGCGAGAATGAGGGTGGCAGAAAACTTCCAGAGAAAGGCAGTGCCACCCCATGCACGGGAGCACTTGAGTGATGAGGATGTAGTTGCTGTGGCTTTTGGATTTTTTGGTGCGAATGCTTTGTCACCACAGAAGTGCTGTGAAACGGCAAGAGCCCACATCCCACTTATTGACAGCCCTGCCTTGGAGAGCCCTCCTAAAAGCTTCCCCCAGCAAAAGCGGGTCTGAACACGCAACATCGGTAACAGGGGCAAAACCGGCACTAATAAAGCAAACTGAGGTCTGGTCTGATTTACCAGCCACTAACATCAGAGTATAAACCACCATCAGACTGCTTTATGCCAGCTCCCGGTTAGAGGAACTGGAGGTCAATGGTGAAACAGGGCCCTTTCCTGTTGCAGAAGTTCCACAATGTTGGGTTACAGTAAATGAAACAAATTAGTCTTTCCCAGCCTGTAATATCTTAGCAATTTTCTTTAAACCATCCATTTAAAAGCTGCTTTACAAATTATAGGCTTCATAAAACAATTATAAGAGTGCAAACAAACCCCATCACCCTGATGCACTAATTACCCTCCAGGCTCCTGATCTTTTTGGGTTGCCTTTCCATTGCGAAACTGAGATTAGAAGTGAACTCCTGTCTCCATGGGCTGTCAGAAATGACCATTTACAGATGCACATTTTACTTGTGTGTAAAGTTTAAATGCACAATTTACTTGTCTGTAAACAATTGTGTCCTCATGGTAGCTAAGCTTTAGAGGTTTCCCAGATATTTCCAAATATTCTACTTTTTCCCAGGAAAATACATTTCTTCTTATGAGTATTTATGAAATATGCTATGTCTATATAGCACTGACGCCAATGAGGACTCCCACTAAGGTTTCAGCTGAGTTTGATGGGAAGAAATGCATCCCCGTGATAAAGACAAAAGCAAAAAGCCACATGGAGTGTTTAGCTCGGAAAGGAAACACAAGTATTTCAGTGCTAGTGATCTGTTTAGTCCAGAGGTAAAGCTGAAAAAACCCTGCACTAGACACTGACACTATGGGATAAACCTGACTGCTTGTTTCT
>NW_009647846.1:708111-730525 GCF_000708025.1 Charadrius vociferus
AGATGTTGATATAAAAAATATTTTCAATTAATATTCCTGCTTATTTTGTTCACACTACATTCTAGCACTTTCTATTCCTTTTATGCTCCTGGATTCATTGCTTCCCTGTGTCTGTGCATTCCACAGGCAAATCAGTCTGAAAATGCACTAATTGCGCGTGCAACCCTTTCTGTGTTCCTGGGTTGTCCTTCCATTTTCATGTTGTGTAAAAGGCAGAAAGACATCTAGTTTTCAGTATCATTCATAAATCATTTTTACTCACTTGTAAACCTGCTGCAGAATAAAGGATAACAACTCTATTACACTGTATTAGCCCATTGCCGGCAGCTCCTTGAAACAGGTTTACATGCTATAGATATCATGGAAAATGTGCCAAGAGGAAAACTGTTACATCTTTACAGATGGGGGAGGAAAAAAAAAAAAGCTATGCCAAGCTGCAATGAGCTCATGCCTTCCTAGTTTGGGGTTTTTTTTCCTCAAAAAGGCAGGTCTACTCTTTGAACCTGGTGCAAGAGTTAAGCTGCCACTCTTCTAACTAGCAAAGTAATATTCATGAATGCAGTAGAAGCCGTGTGTGGTCAGAACTTTTCCTGATCTTACCCAGGCAATTCCTCTAAGAGCTTTTCTATTTATTTATTTTTAGAAATATAGAAAAATGGAGACATAAAGAAAAGAACATATTAGCTATTTTTATCACTTAAGTCATTTTGGTCAAAACTGACTTTTTAGAGATGAAAACTCAGCAATCTAGATAAAGATGGATAAGAAAAAGGCTATTTTCTATCCCACGGCAATTCTTTATGTCTTGAGATGTCAACAACCTTATCATTCCTACTGGGGATGAAGTGGTGCTCTGAAATAAGAGGGAAAAAGAGTTCCTCCAAAGAGTCACAGCCTTATGGTTGAGATACTAAATCAAGATCACCAGAACTGTGGCAAATGCAGGTAGAGAGACCTCAAGAAGCCATTTATTTCATTTGACCCAGAGACAGGATTAACCACATCATACCTGTCCTTAGAAATATCCAATGATAGAGATCCCACAGTTTGGAAACAATTGTATTGCTTAATGGACTTTCCTGTTAAAATGTCTTTTTTTTTTTTTTTTCTCTTACTGGTGTTCATCCTGCATCTTTCTCCTGGATATTTCTGTGGCAGAGTGGGAATCGGTTGTCTTTGGCAAAGTCTGCTGGTCGTGCCTTAACAAGTCTGTTCTTCCCTCTTTACTCCACAGTAATAGAATTATAGAATGGTTTAGGTTGGAAGGGACCTTGAAGAACATAGAGTTCCAACCCCCCGCCATGTGCAGGGGACACCTGCCATCAGACCAGGTTGCTCAAAGCCCCGTCCAGCCTGGCCTTAAACATCAGGTTTATTGTTGGAAATACCATTTAAGATTGACAAAATCGGTAAAATCCTCCACTGGGGGCTTGGCTTTGTTCCTGCTTAGCATTCAATGGAAATCCTGCAGGAAAGTTCTCATGGTGTTGCAGAGTCGAAGCGGAGTAGATCTGGAAACCATTTGGGAACATGGCAGAGCTTGTATGGATAAACGCAGGAGGAGGGGGTTTACCATCGGGACTATTATAGACCTCTTCAATTCCTGAAATGGAGATAGTTTAAAGAAAATAAATCAATTCAGTAGACTGTGAAGAGAATGCCTGGGGAGAAGCAAGGCCGGTACTGCGGTAGGGCCCGTTTTGGGAGGTGTGTTTTCCCAGCTACAGCAACAGCCGGAGAGAGCAAAGTGTTGGAGGTGCTCCTCTGAGTGGCTGCCAACACAGGGCATGGTGCGTTGAATGGCAGCCCTCTTCTCTCTTTCTAAGAAATTCTATTTTTGCCAGGTGGATTCAGGCAAACTCTGACATTTGTGACTTGATGTAGTGCTTTTTCTTTTAAATATAGGCTCATTTAAACTAATCAAAAGACCTTTTTTTTTTTCCTGATTGATTTGTGACCCTCTGAAACACATTCCTGTGGGTGCTCTGTAACCTCCCTCTTTGTAAAACTGTATTAAATCAATTAGATCTGAATTTGTATACGTGTATATATACATAAACAAAAAAAAAAAAAAAGAAGGGGACAGATACATATATATAGCCACACATATGCAAAGGTTTAATTATTTATAATAGTGAAGACACTCATTTCTGTTCATTATAATATAATCTTTAGGACCTGTTTTTTACATCCAACCATATGGTGCCGTGACGGATGACTGAGCTGTTTGCGTTGTTCACAGTTTACCATATATGTGCTGCAGATTTTATGTTTTACATAAAAAGATACGTCTGGGTGGAGGCAGGGGAGAGTTGTTTGCTGGTGCCCTCCTGGATGCCACTTTGTGGCACGGGACCTGCCAGAGGGATGGGGGCTACTTCTGCTGGGACAGCTTGGGAGCAATGGGCGAGACAGAGGGAAAAATCCCCAGGGAAAGCCCTGGGTGTGCTGGCAGGAGGGAGCAGGTTCGTGCAGACATGGTGGAAGGAAGATGGCTCTTCCAAGGTCTGTGGTGCTGGTTCAACCTAGAAGCCATGCAACCCTCTGGATGGCAGAATAGGGCTTGCAGGAAATCACCTCCCACCCTGGTTTCCCTCCAGTTAAAGAATTCCTCGCTGCTCTTTGGAAAATAACCAGGTGTCTGTGTCTGGCCCAATGACTCTCCTGTGCATTTATCAAGAGCCGCTCAGGAGCCGTGTCCCCTCTAGAATATCTGATAAATTGCCATCGCTCCCTATCACTTCTGCTGCCCCAAGTCCCCCTTCTGTGTCCTCCACAAATCACTGTGACGTGAGCGAGCCCCGAGCCTGCGCCCTGCTCACCCCGCTGCTGACCAGCTCTTGCATAGGGAATTTGGGTGATCACATGCAAAGAAAACCCTAATCTACCATCTACCAAATTACCAAGGGGTGATGAATGGGCGATTGTCAGAGCCCTCTGCAGCTGGGAGGGAAAATACTGCCCGCTGTGTCGTGTGAGCTGTTCATTCCTCACTCCTCTCTCTTTTTAAGATGGCTAATACCTGAAAGACCATAAAAGGGACAGTCTTTCGGCTTTGAAAAATGGACCAGCAAGAAATGTCCTCAGGCAGTATTTAGAGTGCAGGATTGTAGAGCATCTCCTCTCCCTCTCAGCTTCCCTGCCCAGGACTTGGCCATAGCACAGCCCGTTGCTGAAAGAGCTGAGCTGCGGGTATAGAAAGGGTTCCCGTACAGCAACGTGTCAATGGCTCTGTTAATTTGATGTAATAAAGAGGGGTTTTGTCTTGCTCTCCTAACACAGCTAGTCTTCACTTAAAGTCTCTGTAACAGTATCGTCGTGTAAGATTTCAGCCTATGCCAATAGTTAAATTCTGCATCTCTCTGTAGGAATAAGGTTTTCCCAGGCAGAAAAGGGCATTACATAAACCACTTATCTTGGCTAACACTTTTGGGGTTTTTTTAATGCGAAAAAAAAACGCTGCCAGGTTTAAAACTATTCAAATTACTTCACCCAAAAGGACGATGAAGCTGGAACTCTGCAGCCGGCGCTTACAGCCTGAATCCCTGGCCCCCAAAATCTCCGGTGACCCCACAAAGTGCTCCCGGCTCTGCACGGCAGTGAGCGTGCCCAGAGCTGTGGAAGAAGAGCAGAGAATGGAAAGTTGTCTTTGGAGCAAAGTCAAGCCTGGGGGCTGAACTCGCCGTGAAGGGCTGACCATGGGCAGGTGGTGGTTCTTGCCCTCTTGCTCAGCTCTCTGCAGCAAGTTAGTTCTTCTCCAAGAAGGAAACTCTTCGTTAATCCAAATGGCAGCTGTGACCCTGCAGCCAGAGCTCCTCCCAGGTCTCGCTGCTTCAGCCACGGCAAAATACTCTGCGAAAAGTTGTCTGGAACTTGTTGTGTTAGCCCACCGAGCCATGATGAAGGAGATTGAGATCTTATTACATGCAGAGGTACGTGCACCGTATCGCGGTACAACAAAAAGCAGCGTGAGAAAGTTAAATGAAAGAATTTAGATAATTCTTTGTCCACCAATCACTGTGCAATTTTGTATTTAGTCATATTCCAAGGAGATATGCAGGTCTGCTGTATCACAGCTAAGGCAGGCAGAAATCCCTATTGTGGTCATCTGGACAACTAGGTAAGAGTAATGAAAAGGTTTGCATGCAAAAACAGTGTGTGATACTGAGCACTTTTACAGCAGATCATGACAGGACCTGTGGCTACAGGTTAATGCTTAGGAAATAAATTGTAAGCAGTATTAATTTTTAAAAGTCGCAGTGTGGTTAGGTGTATATTATGTAGCCTTTTGTGTGTGTATTTTATCATGGTTGGTTGTGTGAGTTTATTTGCTGCCACCTTCCAAGGCAGAGCATCAGTCTCTGCATCCCTTCCCAAACCCTCCTGCACTGCAGCAGCACCGCAAAGTGGATCAGTGAGATCCTGTTTGGATGGGGAGCAGAGGTGACCACAGTAAATACTCCGGGACTGGGATAATGTTCTCCTTCCCAGTAGCCCTGCACTGCACACCTGTAGTTTGACTCCAGCTGGAAGAGCTTCAGTGACAAGTAATAAGAATTTAAATTCCATTTATTTCAATAAATGGATGGTACACATTGGAATATCATAATATATATTCTATATAATAATACAACTGCCCATATAATAGTGATATAATAATATTTCTATACACTAACAATAGCATAATGTATATAATTTCTGTATAATAATATAAAGTTACTTACAATGTTATAGTCTACACACATGTGGACTTTCATTTATCTCTCCATGTGTGAGGAGGGCCCACAGTAACACTGTACGTGTCTGTGTGTCTCAGGCAGCAACGGATACCAGAGAAAGGTCAAAACTAAAATACTCCATGTAAATGTTTAAACTGCCACAACAGTATAAACTGTTGTTTTGGGAAAAGCTGCATGGGTTCATCCTTCCCTGGGGTACCGCACAGGCCACAGCTATGGTAAGAGAAGCATCATGGAATACGGAAGAAGGTCCTGATCGACCAGGAGAGATGAGACAAATCACCGCAAGACCCTTACAAACCATGGATCTCAGTTTCTCGGTGCAGTTCCCTCCTTCCCATTTTCCTTACCCTTCTCTCTTGTCACCTGCCAAGAAGGGCTTTGCTGTGAGTGCCACCACGGCTTGAACTGATGCCCACCGTGGGTTATGTCTGCACATTGCTCTCAGCGGCACACATGGCTGTCATACACCATCTTCAGCTGAGAGCAGGCGTCAGGGACATTAAAGTTATTAAAACAGCGTTTGTGCATCCTTTTTGAAAAAGAAAATGCCTTACAGCATGTTTTACACACCGAGCGGCGCCGCCCCACCCTGCGAGCACAGACAGAGCTCCAGACGAAGGAAACGAGTGCTTTGTTTATGACAGATCTCTGGTTTTATTCCCAAGGTTCAGAAGTAAATTACTACAAAAATGCAGACAGAACCTGTAATATTTGCCTCGGCATTATTCATCCAGCGATTCGGGAGCCGCAGATCAGCCTGTGAAAGACAGCAGGTAAAATACAGGCCCGCTCCAATCTCTTCCACGCTGGTGTAAATCAAGAGTAACTTTCTCTGAAGCCAATGGAGTGTAAAACTGGTGTGAGAATCAGTTCTATCTCCTGTACCTATACGTCAGTGAAACTATTTGTTTAAAGTGTTTATAGACACTGCTATCATAAATAGCTTATTTTCTTACACATTAAATAGATCAAAGGTATCCAGAGTAATTTTCTAGCATGACTAAAATAAACATGTATATTTATTGCCACATAACTTGCAGGAGTCACACTCTTGTTGAATCTGAATCCAAAAATAGTGATTGATTTTTTTTCTTGGTTTAATAAAAGGAATCACAGCGCTCCATGAAAACATGCATTCATTTTATTTGATTGACATCTTCAATTTTGGATATATAGTCTAACTAATGGAATGAATATTGCAATACATGAATCAATTATATTTGTTCAGTTGTCAGGTTTGTAAAGTGAGAACAGTTTAAATTATATATGATCCAGCTGTCTATATATTATGTTGTCTTAATAGACAATACTACCATCAATACATGTGTTTTAATGAGGAGCTTATCAGCATACATAGCTCATATCTGATCCACTGTTATTTATTGAAGCAATGGGGTTTTATCCACATACCTAAAAATAACCTTCCTTACTTCAAAACCAGACAAAAATGGCTGATGAAGAAAGATTTGCTGGTGTAATTAGCATCACTGTTAACATTGCTGAAATCACTAGTTTACAGTCATTACTATTTATACTATTGTAACAGTATTTTGCCTTGGAGTTCAGGAGCTCAAAACACTCCAGTGTTAATGATGGGCTAATGCCCAAAATTATTTCAGTATGGACTTAGAGCATACAACTAATCATTCTGAGAATATAATTCAGCAAAGGAATATGTCTTTGAGGAATCAGGGCTATGGAAAATATTGCAAACTTCCATTTGCTAAAATTTTCCCATTTCTTGACCTTTCGTATAATTTAGCAATTTGGTAATTATTCAGTTTTCAGAAAGCATAATCTAATGAAACAAGAATTGGTTACAAAACTCAGTAGATAAACATACTTAAAGAATTTATGATTCCTTATCAAAAGGGAAAGATATGTCAAATGGGATTATTTAGGAGTAGTATCTGATATTTTTATAAATTACCTGGATGACTGAATAGAAAACTTTCTTATCAAATTTGTGAATTTGGAAGACCTGGGAATACTTTAGAGGATAAAGCTTGAATTTCAGACAACTTTGTTGAAATGTCCTAAAAAAAATCCAGACTGAAATAAAATAGGGAGAAGCTTAACATAGAAAACAGCATAGTAGGATGCATAGGCAAGAAATAGCAGATACACTAAAATAATTCTGCCACCTCATTGAGCGTTGTTTTGGCCCTAACAAAATTTGTAGATATACTTTTAGAGACACAGGTAAAGGGGGCAACAGGAATGACCTGGCAACAGGAATGAAAGGATATGATGAAAAGACAACCAGCAATTTTCAATAAATAGGGAATGTTAAATGCTACCCCCCACCCTGCAAAAAATTCCCACCTTAAAGAAGGATATGATGAGAATCTTCCAGTCCATACTAGCCTGCAGAAAAGGTAAATACGGTGTACTTCATTTCCTTGAAGAGTGTAACAAACAGAAGTCATGTTGCATCCTGAAATTCTGTTTAGATACCAGGAAAATACTTCTTTCAAGAAATGGGTAGTAAAGAAATGGGATGGACAGTCTGTGTAGGCTCCGAGCTCTCCCCTGTGGGAGGTCTTCAAGAGCAAGACGTGCCTTTCAGAAATGGCTTTGATACAGCTGATCTCATAGTAGGTAGCGCCGCCTTCATTTTCTGTAATTCTATTATGACCTGTATGCATTTCATGCATTTCCATAATAGGTTTTTTTTTGCAGCTTATATGAACCATTTTTATTATGCAAAGAATCAAAATGGCATAACCATTACAAATCAGTCAAAGAAACCGTTCCAAGCAGCAGACCAGAACCAAGTTCTTGGTTTTGTTATTTTAGTTCCTTTAGATCTGCAGAGAATTTAAAGAACTGAATTTGGTGGAAATAGGATGAATATTTGTTTGTCTGACAAGAAAGTTTAGAAAGAGCACAAGAAGCCCTGAGTATGAAAACTAGCTTGACTGAGGTGGGTTTTTTCAGTGTTTTAAAAAGCGACTGCACAGAAATTCTGATGAACCCTTTTTGATGCAGTCTGATCTGGTCAACGAGCTCTTCTTTGGAGGTGGAAACCTCCTGGTATAAAATGCAAGTGGAAGAATTCGACCTTTGTCCTTTCAAACTGGAAAGCCTCTCTCTGTTTATCAGACCCAATGCCTGTACAGGCTCTCATGTGTCTCAGTTCCCTAATGTTGCCTGGAGAATGTGGAGCTCTGGAGCAGAGCTGCTCCGCTCAACTGGGACCTCCAGGTAGCAATACAGAAGGAGTATTAAGTGATCTCATACTATAAAAGTAAATAATTTTCTGCTGAATTCATACACATTTCAGTTGAAACCAGAAAGAGTTGTTTTTCTGTACTACACCACAGTGCACTGCGTAACAAGATTTGACAGAAATGTTTTCTTTTCTGCTCAATTTTAAGGAATCGGAGCATGCAGGCAGTGGGACTTACCCGGTCTTGGGGAACATAGCAGCATCGTGTACTGTTGGAAATGAACTTTTGCAGAAGCACACATGCTTTGTTGGAGAAAAGGCAGGAGCATGCAGCGCAGAGCGGGGAACAGCCCGGAGCCCCCAGTGTCCCCAATGCCCCCAGTGCCCCCAGTGTCCCCAGTGCTTGGGCACAGCCACAGCTCTGCCATCGTAGACCAGCCCATCTCTGAAGGGTCTTTCCTTTTCTATTGGCTCCATGACCTGGGAGCTAAAAGAGAGCAAGATAATGGAGATTATCTTGCAGATAATCAGCAGATGCGGTTGATTTATTGTGGTCTACTGGGTAAAGAGCTCCATGTTGGAAAATTAACAGGCGAACCAAAATAGATGCTCACCTGATGAACTAAAATCTAATCAAGATACAGATCACATAGCATTTATCGCTCCTAAAAAAAAAAAATCAGCAAGCAAAAAAAAATGAAATAAATATTTTCTTAGTCCTTAGGCTGGAGCTACATGTCAGCGTGCGCTCGCTCCCATGTTGCAATCCCTTTGTACGTACACAAATGTCACTAAATCAATCAAGAACATTAAGTCAAGATTGTAACGGTGTTCTCAATGGATCCGGTAACAACTAAAACAAACAGGATCATTTCAAGAGTATAAACCTCCATGCCTCCGGGTACTAAACGACCTCTAATTAACAACAGTAAGGAAGGATTTTTCGATGTGAGCACATTATCGTGCAACCCTCTGCTGCAGACCCTGGCAGCACATTTTTCCAGGATTTGTTCTGGCCGCCTTCGCAAAGAGAAGAGGACATCGGGGGAAATCGGCCACTTCCTAATTCCTGTGCACTGAACCAAATCCGGAGCCATCTTTCCAACTGGGAGGAAACAGCTACATTTCAAGTTAAGTGATCCCTTGGCAAGATTCGGAACTGCTCACAGCGATTCACTTACAAGAGACGCTGGTAACAGGAGAGATGGGGACTGCAGCCCTGCCTCGATGGCGCTTGCTCAATTAATTTAATGCCTTCATATATAAAATAGCATATATACTCTGTGCTCTCTTTCCACCTCTAAGCAGGTACTTTCCCAAGAGCTGAGAGCAGGAAGGTCCATGGTACTGTGCCATCATCCACTCTCTTCAGCTCTGCTGGAAGTTTAAGAAAACGTGCTTTTCTTAGGCAGGGACTGGTGTCTGAATTCAGGCTCGTCTCTGGCCATGAATGTTAATTTCCACACATGGGGGAACTATGTAACTGATTTCAAAGCTCTTCCTAGACCTCCAGGTGCCCAAGAGAACTGAAGTAGTGTTTGTGGAGGAGAAAATATGCAGAAATTATACTGGAAATTCCTTTTTTGTAATACTGACACTTTTTCACATAGGCTTTTGGTGCTCGCAGACAGAGGAGGAACATGCCTCTGTCTTCAGGTTGAGGGGGTTTTTACGAGTGTGATGTTCTTGACAGTATTCTCAGGATACTAATTTGTTACTTGTAATGATAATTCTTTGTCCACATGAGAACAGGCATACATCACACACACACACACTGCGCTTGCTTTCATAAAATATTTATGAATCATTATTGGCATTAGGGATATCTGAAGCCACAATTCGTAGGAGGCAATTTTGTAGAAAATGAAATTATGGAATATTTATCCATCCAGTAAGCTGCCCTGAGTACGTGTCTCCAGCAGAATTAGGGAGTTATTTATTTATGAGCTGGTCTCCTATTCTCTTCCTTAAAGAGAAATCGTGGAACAGGTTGAACAGGATGTTTGTTTACAAATTGGCCAGAGAGCATTGTTCTCAGTTTGATTTGCAATGACTAATGAGCAACATAATTTTTAATCATGGGTTTTCAAGCCTGACACACTGACAAGCACATCCTGCATGTGTTACATTCGGCATGGCATAATGCAGGCAGCTGTGTATGCTAACGAGAGAACAAAAGCAGTGTGAAAAAGATCAATGTGTCAGGAGAGAATAAGACTTTTCGAGCAGCCAAGCTGCGATGTAAACATTTTTCATTTTAGGACTTCCTAAGACACGTTTTTGTGCGCACAGAAAAGCCGAATCCTCAGCTCGGAATGCGGAGGAAAGGGGCGGAAAGAAATCAGTTTGTCTGCGCTAATGAATCAAAGGCTGGCAGTCACCAGGGACAAATAGAGCATGAGATCTCAGGATCGGAAGTTCTTGAGGACGGCTCCTAAGACACCCCGGACTGTACGTCAGGGAAGGCTGGAAGCAAATTGACGTTGACAAAGCTTTTAAAATTTATCTACCAAAAAACAGCAGGACAGATGCTCACTCGTTCTGTCACCTTCTGCAAAAAGGACCACATTTCTAGCCCGCCTTTATCCTCTTCCTCGAGCCCCCCGTGCCAAACCATCCCAGGGGACACCCGGGGACTCCCCTCCTCCTGCGGTGCTGACTGCCAGTGGGACAGATTTTTGCAACATCCCTAAACACAATGACCTCCAGGAGCTTTGCAACCTCGTATTCTGCTTCCCAAAATTTCAAAAGAGCAAAAATAACATTCCTCATCTCCCAAAGAAGGATTTTGAAAGGTGAAAAATGGGAGAGGAGAGGGCAGGACGAGGACTATCCTGGGTATCAAAACACATCCTCAGCAGGCACAGGCGCCAAATTCAGCAGCAGCTCTACCTCTCCTCTGCGTGCGTGTACCTCATCCCATCTCCCCTGCCTGGCTGCGCAGAACCTCAGAGGGCCCCTTGGCACAGGCCCGACATGATGGCCAAAGCATCAATATTCCCTTAATAACTATATATATATATGTGTATACTATTATTCCTTGATAAACTCTTGTTTGAGTGATCAAAAAGCTGGGTTTCTTTAAAACTCAGTTGTTAACACAGCCCGTCCAAACAAGCTATTTCGGCTTGAAAATGATTTTCATCTGCTTTTTCTTAGCAACAAAGAGCCTCTTTAAAGTGGAGATGACTCTGATAGCACTGGAGATATTAACACATGTTGTTGATGCAACCCCTTTAACACTTCTAGGAATTTAATTTTAATTAATTACTTTGCACTGAGAATGGAGAAAGCGAGAAATGGATCACCTGCTTTTATGGGGGAAAAGAGCAAAGTTCAAGACTTCTTGAAAGACTTAGTGAGAGGGAAAACAGGGCTGCTGCATTTTCTGCTTCTGATTTAGGGCTGAAAGATACTTTGCATCAGATTATCAACTCGCCTTGCATTTTAATCTACATAAATCCCATCAGCATGTGCCAAGTGCTACCAGAAACTAGCTTCTGCGCTGCCACTTTTCTGACCATATATCACAGGAAAGTCTGGATGTAATGTCAGCAAACAAATATAGAATCGCGACACAGAATTTAGCCAGGAGCCTTTGTAAGACAAAATAAAAGGTGTACCAGCTAAACTATGTGTTTATAAAGAGGCTGGGCTTCCTCATTTTAGAAGTGCTTGGGTAGCTTTAATGGAGAAGGATTCTAATGATTTTTGACACGTGTTAATGGTGCGTGTCACGTTCTTTATATTTTCATAATGACATGTCTAATTTCTGATGGCATGTGTCACATTGCATATATTTGTTAAATATAGGTCATGAGCTAAAAATATGCACAATATTAGCAAAATATATATGATAACAGTTGCGTATATCTCTCCCAGTGCAGCAACCTCAACTGATCGTAAATCTGATTCTGGAGGGTTTTCTAAAACTCAGTGGCAAAACACTTTTTAAAGCCCTGTCTTAGAAGATGGTGGCAAAAAGTTACGCCTTGGAGGAGTTGGTATTGATGAGAAAAAGGAATTCTTTCTCACTGGAGGTTATTCTTAGAGGTGGTGCCTCTTCCTATGTAAGAAAGCTGAAAAATGCTGATCCAGTGATGTGGTAGTCATTGATTTATATGGTTTGGCAAAAGCTAGAAACAGCACCTCTGGGGAGAAAGGGTAACAGGAGAGACACATTTCAGGCTATCGTTGAAAAATGGCTGCTCAGCATTACGGCTGTGACCTTCTGCCACTCGAAGTGTATGGCTGATATTATTCTTCTTCAGGGAGGAGCACAGGTGATAAGTAACCATTCTTTAGGTCCCACGATTGACATAAAAGCTTGCGATATGAAAGCCGGAGCCCCTGGAGGGGTGGCAGGTGACAGTCCCTGCGGTTGTTGTTCTCTGACCAATTAACTGTTGCTTTCTGGTCAGCAGATAGTGGTCATTTAGCCAGAAGCGAGTCTTACACACAGCATCTAGTCCAGATGTTTCCAACGTTCGGATTTCATGTTTTAGCTCAGTAGCCCAGTCTCACAGGACACAAGATTTTTTCCTTTGCAAAAAAATGACACAAGGAGTAAATAGGTCTTAGACCATCACGAGACAGAAGTAAGTTAGGTTATAGGGAGGACGGTGGCTACATATGTTTTCATATGACATTATCATATTGTCTTACTAGGGAAAAAGGAAAGATTGTAGGGACTCTTTTTGCCGGTTAAAGAAAGGAAACAAGGTTGTGATGCTTCTCCTGTGTTTGAATGTTAGTGTTGTTTTTCACAACTGTTTTTATTGTAGTTAAATAAAACTGCAAGGACTGCTATAATACCACCCTTCTTCAGCACTTGCTGGGTCAAGCTGTGCTACTGGTGTGAGCTGAATGATGCTGACTGTGTGCGTATGATGTAGATGGGAGTAAGGCTTGTTTATGCTAGCTAGGAAGAAATAGATACCCTAATGGACTAACAAGTATTACTGAGAAATGAATATGAAAAATAGATAAAGTAAGCTCTAAAAGCCATAAGATTGAGATAGATATAGAGAGATATAGATAGATATATACACACATCCTGTTCAGCCAAGCTTTGAATGAAGGAAACGTGATAAGAGATTGAATGGAAAACCGCTTCATACTAGTTGGAGCCTATCTAAGCCCACTTTAATTCGATGGTCAACAGTTTTAAATGAAGTAGTGGAATTGCCTCTGTTACATGCATCTGAGTTTTCAAAGGGCTTCTACACCACCACTTTGATTCCACCAGCAGTGCTGCATCACGGGAAAAAAGGAACATCGCCTTAGCAAAGAAACTTCCTCAACTTGATAACTTTACTCCAAAACCATTTGTAAGTCATAAATCCTTTAAATAACACCCCCCCTCATATCTGACCTACTTCTGCCTGTGAATGCACCACTACTTCAGCTTTGGCACACACCTCCTCTTTTCTTCCCTCTGATAATTTTTGTGCGTAGCATAGGGATTAGGCTGCACTCTCCCATCCACCAGCTTCACCGGCGATGCTCCAGCATTCGCTTCCTCCTTCCACACCCCCTGCCAGCTCCTCACATTTGCCCCAGTTGTGAACCTACTGTGGAAAAAACATTTTTTCCATGAATGTGTGCCAGCCTTTGAGAGAGAAATTTGATGACCGAGGATTGCCGCAACAAAGGCAATTAGAAGTCTGCTGCATATGCATTAAATAGGCTATATAATCCTAAAATGAAGATGTTACTAAGAACAGCCCATGAGGATGCTGAGCTAGAGGAAGCATGACAATAGATAATTTCGAATCCAGCCAAGCTTGAAAGAGGTGTGTTTTCCTCCTTCCATGAAGTTAAGAGAGAAAGAGCTATAAAATCCCCTGACTTGAACAAGCAACACTCACGTTCTCTATGTCCTATCCTTCATTTTACACTACTCATAGGAGATCATTTTGTTCATTTTTGGGAGATAACAATTATTAACCAGCTAAAAAAAAAAAAAAAAGAGATAGAGAGAAAATACCTACACCATGAGGAAACAGTAACTGTCCACTTCAGTGCTATTTCTGCAGCAGATAACACCACAGTGCTGCCCCAGTAAGAAAAGCAATAAATCATTGACAAGAAATCAAAGTCACATTTTCTAAATTATTTCACTGATACTACAAAATTCTATTTTAATTGAAGATATTGACAGCTTTTTCCATGAAAGGCCAGATGATTTAAAGAGCAAAATACTGAAGACACAGTTTTTAAATATTTTCTTGGCTTTCATATGACTCAGGTGACTCACATTTCATGTTCATCACACAGGGTCATCCATGATACCAAAAACTGACACTAAAAAGCAAATTTTCTTTTGGATGAAGTTAACCCCTAGCCTGTAATGCCCAGGTCTGGTCATGAGGTTTATAGGAACATCAGCACTTTCCGTCTGTAAGAGAAATATTCCCTGCAGAGCCCAAAGGTAGGTGAAATAGGTTCAAATAGAAATAAGAACCCCTCCAAAAGGCCACCCACAACACAAGGTGATCTCAGGCTAAAGACTTCTGTTTCAACAGCATTAACAGATCAGTTTTCCTTATCTTCCACCTGAAGGTTTGCTGAGGTGCAGCCGGGGCTGATATTCACCCTGCAGCCGCAGAGTGGGCAAAGGAAACTTTGGGGTCCACAGGTCTTAACAGTCAATATGTCCATGGGGCGACTGAGAGGTACTGTCGATATTACCAATATTAATATTGGTAAAATATTTACTATAAAATAATAAATTCAAGCCATAAAAAAGACTCTCCATTATGAGAAAGGCCTATGGAATATCCTGGGGAGCTGAAACACTCACTATTATAGATTCTTATGGCTGAGATTCCCTGCTGAATTCTAGAGAATTATTTTTAAAACCTGAGAGGGAGAAGGTTGGGAATGACAAAGGAAACCGCGATTTCTACATAGTGCTTTTATTTCTACCTTTTTTTTCTGTTCTTGCTTCACCAAAATACTGAATGTGTGGGACTTTTAAGATCAAGGTGGAGTTGCTTATTTACCCCTACATTTCTGCCAGCTACAGCCCAACTTCTGAAGGACATTTTCATAAGAGTTATATCAAAAGCCCATGAAGTTGTATTTCACCCAGATTACAGATATGTCGTGTTCTTCACTTACCCTTCCATCGAAAAGACCCATTTACTTATCCTTCACTGAAAAATGGGATGTGCAACGTTCAGCAGAGTGAACACCGAAAGCCTGATGTAGTTTGTGAGTAAATGAGGTTTCAATGCCTCTTTTAAATACCCCAGGAACGTCACTAATATCCCAATGTGACGAACACATAAAAGACAGATAGGTTAGCTCCCACATTTAATATTCTGAGCATATTGCAATGCCTACAATTCTCCTTGTGAAGTGAAACAGAGTGGCTGCACATGTAAAGGAAGTGGTTAGGTGATTGATTGAATATAGCTGGGAAAAGAAATCACTGAGAATTAGACTTACGAATGAAAGAAATGAACCAGTCACCAGGACCACGAGTACCTGGTATTCTCACAAAGAGCAAGAACTCTGGAATTTGCTCCAAATTCCTCTGCAATGCTTTGGGCATGCTAGGCGTACGTTTTACTGCACTTCCCACAAATCATATTTTGCTGGTAAAGCAAAAAGAGGCAAGAAGAAATTCCCTTGTCATTGTTGCTATGGTCTTTATTAGTGTAAAGAGAGAGCTGCTAAGGCCAGAAAGGGGTCATCAGGCTGATGCAAGAGGAGCACGGGGCACAGCATGGTGGTGTTAAACCCGCATGGGAAAGAACAGGGTACAGGTCTCGGTTTGTCCCTGGCTGGTGTCCCTCTGTGGAACCCCTGGGGCATCACTGCTGGCCGGCCACATTCCTCCTGCGCCAACACCAGCCCCCGTGGAGGAGCCTGACGGGCTGACAGCTCGCCTCCATGTCCTACGAGACCATCCCAACCTACGCCTGTCACAGCAGTAGTTCTTCGTGCGCTGGAGGGACAGCTCGGCTGCTGGCTGAATAATGGGGCACAGCATCTGCAGTGCAATTTGAAATTAAAGCTCTCTATTGAGTTAAGTAATGAGGGGCCCTGGGTTTGTCCCACCTCCCCAGCAGTGCATGTGTAGGAGGTTAGGAGAGCAGCGGTCACCCCGTACCTCTGAACATCGTCTCCTGCTCCCATGGATGGCTACAGCGTGTAATTCCTTCCTTACAAAACCCCATCTCCTTACTAAGACACTCTGAGCATCAGCGGGCGGCAATACCAAATATCCAGAACTGCAGCTGGGGGAGGTGTGAATCCCAAATACTGATACTGAAATCAGCCCATTTGCACTTATGTATAATAGACATTTAATTTTGCAGCAATCAGGAATCAGCTTCCACCTTTGTTTTTCCTGAAACCATTGTGCAGTTTTTATGTCACATATTCTTTGGCTTATGTCAATAATGAAGAAACAGAGAATGTTGCTTTAAGGGAAAAAAAAACAAAACACAACAGCAAATAAGGTACCAAAGAACAACACAGACTATAAAACGCCTGGAAAACCTGAGTTTTTATTTTACTATAGAGCTATCAACACAAACAAAAAATGAATTATTTTTAAAGTTCAGATATTGAACTCAGGAAGAAAATCAAAAGTGCTTTCCCTGCTGTTCTTTTCAATATTCACTTCATGTTTTATTTGGAAGTTAGATTCATCTCCACTCTAAAATGTACTCTACTTTTATCTTAAGTATTGCTATTTCCAAAGGAACAAAGAATATTTCTTATCAGCGTCTTCCGGCTGGACTTCCTAATGCATTTGATTTCCAGCTATTAACCTAGGAGCCCAATATTCACAATCACTTTGTGGTTTTTAAGACCCTACAGGTTTAAAAGTGTATGGACATTCTTATAAAGATTATTACTTTATTTTGCACTTAACAATGCTTGCCAATATCCTCTTGGCTTGTGGCTAAAAGCTGACTAGAAGATCAGCAAGTCAAACCTCTGTACGTCTACGTGCTCCTCTTGCACTGCAATTTATTCTCAATGAACCCCTCAAAACACATAGTTTCAACAGTAGCTCACACCGTTTTTAAGGCAGAATTGTCACGCCGTAGTCCTCTGCTCATCAGAAACATTCACATGGAGTTATTAAAGCATTCACATGAAAATAATTGCAAGAATCAGCTCAAACCTTTCTAAAAACTGATTTGGAAGTAAACCCTTCTTCTAGGTTCTCTTAAATCAGTTGGCTGGGTTCTGTTCTCACATCTCAAAAGTGCTGAAATTAGCGGTCTCATTGCAAGGGTGCTGGTGGAAGCAGGATCAGAGCCGAACCCATCACCTTCAGGGAGGAGACGTTGGGCCGTAACAGGAGTTGGGGTTCGGGAGCACAATGAATAGAGATGCCATCACACGGCCCCGGCTCCTCCTGTTCTCCACAGCCGCCCCCCAGCGCTGCTGTTAACTTCAGTTCAGACTAGAATATCTCAAGTAAATGTTGGTAAAGACTGCTTTTTTATCACAGGGTAATTTACATCTCATTTCAAATTATTTGCAAAGTTTACTATAACATTTCAAACCACATCGCAATGTTTTCTTTCAGCGGGTAAGTCACCAATTTAACAAAATGGCATTCCTTTGATTTTTTAAAGAAAATTAGGATCAGATTTGCAGGATTCATTTACCATTTAAAATTGTAAGTGACTGGCCAACAATTTTCATTGCAAACTGTATGTTTTTAACAAAATCGTCTTCAAATACCTACCTGAAGTTTGTATGTCTGATTTAAGTTATATGTAACGTTAAACACATTCCCAAGCACATGGCCCTATTGCAGCGAAGCATTGCACATGTACTTAGCTTTAATCGCGCTTCTGAAGCGCTCTGATTTCAATGGGATTTAAGTGTGTGCTTGAAGGTAAGCCTGTGACTAAATGGTTTCTTGTACTGAGCTACCAACCTGCGTGCATGAGCAAGGAGGTCTCAAAAGAATAGAATGTTTTCCCTTGATCCAAGTAAATTAAGAAAAAAAAAAAAATCTCTTCACGATATGTTTGATTCAACAATAAAGTATTTACAATAAAACACTGTGTTTACCAGCCTTATAAATTGTGAATATCCTTGTCGTAAGCGGGCTGAAATTATATGAGAAAATCAGTTTCTGTGGTAGCGGTTCGCCCCTCGCAGCCGCCAAGATGGGGCTGTCCCACCTGAAAAGCGTTTCCACGCCGTGCTGCCGCAGGCTGCATCCAGCCATCAGCTTGGTGCTGGTAGTATTCCCGTAAAATACCTTCCTCCAAGGCATTATGCTCTGGCGTTATGATTTATTGCTCACATTTCTAGCAATAAAAAAGAAGGAGGAAATACCATCCTATTAATTGCTTTCTTCTACTCCTAAAATCAAATATCCATGGACTAAAGAAACTTTGTGTCATAGAAGGTTTTTTGCCTATTAAGACGAACACACACACATACCAAATTCATATATTTGCACTCTGAGGGAGCCTCGGTGTCTGTATTCTTTGATAAGTGGGTTTGGATTAAATTTTGGATTGTTTCCCCAAAAAAAATCTTAATAATTGTTTAGTAAATTTTACATTCAAGGCAAATCTTAAAATTTGACATCAAATACCCTCAGGCGTAATTTAGAGTGCAAATATCGAAACTGGCACAATTCCAATTAGCTTATTAGTTTTATAGATTTGAATTCTCTTGGCATGATATCAGAAATAACACAAAGTTTCACACCTAACAGCATTTCTGGCTAGATATAGTCAATCAAATCATCATTTGCATTTAAAACTGGTACAAAATTCTACATTTTCTAGTTCCAAATCCCTACCTCCGTGCATTTGTGCCTTTTATGCATACCTTGCATGAACCCCCTATGCACAATCATGTCAAGATTAAATTTAAATCAATGAGAAAAATATGTGAAACATCTGGAAGCATTCATATTTCCACAAAAATACTTTATCTGCACAGCCCATTACGTCGAAACCACGGGAACAGTAATTTACCTCTACAGCTATAAAGTCTGTACGGTTATAAAACCTTATCAAATAAAAGTGCATTGTCTTGTCTATGGAAATTCTGTAAGCAGCCCATAATTATTTACGATAATTTACTGTTATTACCATTTACAATAGAAAAATAAAGAACATTCTGGGTTAATTACATTATGTCTAATTTACTGTATCTAAATATAGACTGGCCTACAATGAACGCTGAACTGGAGGGAGATCCGGAAGGGGGTATTATTCCAGCACATCTCATTTCTGCTGTTCTTGGCAACATGGTCCATCAAGACAGGAACCCTGGGTGATGGCACACACGTCGTCCTTGTGTTTGGAGTCAGAAGCTGTGTTTGTTTTGCTGACAAAACAAAGTCCCTTCTGCCCGCTCCCCTGAAGCCTGCCCTGGGTTCCTCTCTCCATGGCCATGGGATTTGGTCCTTTGGGGTTTCGTGGCTCTCTGGGGGGACTCCCAAGCCCCTGCAGGCAAGTGTGTCCTCCCTGCAGATGGTTTTGAGCCTCCAGTGGCCAAGATTTTGAGCTTTTGCTCTCGATTTGCTTACGTCAGTGATTCATGCTGGTGTTTTAAACAACATGACCGCTTTTCTGAGATACTATTTGGAATACTTTAGGAGCATCTCAGCAGGTCCCATGTTGAAAACTGCTGTCGGAGGCGTTCTCCCCACTCCTGCTCTCCCGAGGAGCATCCATGTCTGGGGCAAACCCATCCATTCTGCTTCATTCTTGGGAATCAACGCCCTCCCACAGGGCTTGCTCCTGGAGGCTCCTTAACTCCTTACTGCTTTTATTTCAGCATCACCTTCCAGAGGCAGCAGTAGATGAAGGGCCAGCCATGCCAGGAGCTGTGCAAGCACAAAACAGCTACAGGAAACTGCATCTTTGACCTAAAAAACTTATATCTAGACATAAGCACCCAAGACAATAGATAGATACCATCTGGAAGCAAAGGAAAGCGTAGAGGTAAATTGATGGGCAGCACAGCACACTGGGTGCCTAATCAGGACCCTGCTTCTCTCTGTTTTACTTAAGTGCAACCTGCAAAACAAACTATATATCCTTCGTAGCACTAAATGAAGCACCGTAACACTCGGCACAATTCTCATTTAAACCTGCCTTCCCCAGCTTTTTCTGAGAAAGTCTTTTCTCCTCTGTTCGGTGCCTTTCCCTTATATTTTTATTCGATATGCAGAGGGTTTTTTTTCCATGCGTGTGGTTTCTCATACCTATCAAGGATGTAGTAATTGATTCGCATGCAAAATCCTCTTCCTAACAGCACAGGAGTATTAGCAGCATGAGCAAGTTGGAAACTGGAGTTTGCATTTATGCTCGATTCTTATTAGGAGCCAGATTCGAAGTGAGCCCAAAATTTGTTCCCCAAAATTGTTCAGGTGGAAATAAATCTGCTTTCACCTGTGTGTGCAGAAAAATCCCCCCTCCGAAGCCCCAGGGCTGGCTCCCCTGCACAGCCTGTGCCTGGTTATGAATGGCTTCCCCCGCGCCAGCTGCACCGCTGAAAATATTCTCAGTGTGCTGCCATAAGATTAGTGGACACTTTACCCAGCCTGTGAACTCCAGATAAATCCCAGAACAGCAGCAGGAAGAAAGCAACATAAGCTCAAGCAGAAGGTCTCCGTTTATTGGAAATCCGCATACTGTATGCTCGAATGGCTGCAGGGTAACGAACTGCTATACCTGCCTCTCCATATATGCAAGATCAGAAAAGCAGATGCTGCCCTGACCTCTACCCATCGCATTTGTGTTGCTCTACTGATCTGTAGTTATTTGTGCCCCAATTATATTGCTACAGTTATTATTCCTATTTAATTCAATCACTTGCGTATGGTTTCTAAATGTGTTGTGTCTGGAAAACAGCTAGATATGGGGGGGGATTACATATTCTGTCATTTTTCAGGGTTTCCACTTCATATATTCCCATTATAGAGAGATGAAATTTCTCCTTTTAGCAACTGTACAGGTCATAACCTGCTTGGCCATGTCACCTGGCAGAGACCTGCTGCCAGGGTACTGGTCTCCATGGCCAGCCCAAAGGCAAGACCAGGGTAAAGTCCAGATCTTCCCAACAGCGCTGAAAACTGAACTCAGCATTGGCACGCTGCAGAAGCTCTACGCTGAGGTCAAAGGTGTCAACTGTGTTGGTGAACCCTTCACCAGAACGAAAACCAGCCTGGCTTGAATAAAGGTGTTTTGCCATCAAGGTTTCTAAGGGTTTCTCCTGTATTCCCACTGTTTTGCATCATTATGCTGCCAGAAAAAATACCTCAAGCTCAGGGAAAAGCTGCAGCACTGTATCTCCTCCAGTGCTGGAGTCGGCCAGGCCCTGGGGATGGCCACCCAGCAGGGTCTGGGCGTGAGATGCAACCCGAGCAGCCCCAGGGCATTGACAACACCGTCCCTGAAAATCCTCAGATGTCCGCGGGTGGTTTCAGGGCAATACTGCTGAAGCCAGTGACAAGCTAAAGCCCCAAGGGATCCTCCAGCAGAGAAAGACCAGTCGCTGCTGTCTTCTCTGTCTCTTGGAAAGACATGTCATCTCACAGGGAGTAAGTGGCCCCTCGGGGACAGGGGTGGAGAAGACTACCATGAGGGCCGGCAAGGAGGTACAGATGGAAAATGCCTGAGTTCAGCAACAGCTTCCAATGGTCTGTATCACTCAGGCAAAACCTAAAAACCCCAGCTTTGGTGTACTTTCCAAACTTTTCTCATAATGAGGTACCTACTGCAGGTCTACACTGTAGGCAATGTGGGCTTAGTTTGACAACTTTACTGCTCATCAGATGCTTCTTGCAGGTAAAAGGGTAACTTAGCCCCCTCCCTGCCTTTATTGTAGGTTATATGGAAATGCAGAGTTGAGCCCAATGTTTTAAAAATGTTTAACTGTAGAAAGAAGGAAATTCATAAAGATGGGAACATATTTTATTTGCTCATTTGTGGACTTTTACTCACAAAGTCTATTTTAAGCCAAGACACAATTTGAGGTTTACAGATATTTGTGGACCATGCCTTAAGGAAAAACTCTTTCCTAATAGATATGGAAATTAACTGAGGTTTATATTTTTTCACTAAAACTCTAAATTTTTTTCTCATTATTTTTAGCTAAAAGATGAAACAGCAGACTGTTAGAAGAAATAGAAGTGCATAAGCAAGGAAGATTGCTTTGTGAAAGGACTAGTTCTAGCTAGCGATGGAGGATTTATCACAGCTTGGGACTCTGGGAGTAGATATCAACAGATATGTATCCTGAGTAGGCAAAAGAAAAATCATTAAATTTCCAGCATTTGATGAAGTGCAGGCTGAAAATGAGAAGATATAAGGACGAGTCTTCTTTCAGCCTGCCAGGTGAGACTTTTTGTATGCTTCACATACACATCTGCAGGACAGCGCATCATGACTAAACTCAACTTTTTTAACTTCTCCTGACCCTTTAATTAGGGAAATAGTTTGCAGTCATCACTGGTTCTGGTTTGAGCTCTTTCTGCTTTGGAGGAACT
>NW_009647846.1:730563-791467 GCF_000708025.1 Charadrius vociferus
CATCCCATGGGGATGTACACAAGGATCCATGCACTGAAGAACTGTGAATATCACAGAGGACAAGATCAGATCCAATTAAATTCCACGTGTTTTTTCCTCCTTTTTCATTTTTCTAAGGCTTTATAAACAGTCCTGTGTTTTGTTCACTCTTCCATGAACTCCTTCCTGCAGATTCCTCTCTTTCTTATATTACTTAGGCCACATATAAAATGTGCAGAGACCACACACTAAATGTTGCTTTTTGAAATAGCCTAGCGTCCAAATACCGGAGTCTAATAATGCATCAATTAGATAGAGACTTGATGAAATCAAGTCTGCTATTTCACTACCATTTCTTGTTTCTCCTAACAATCAGTTAGGATGATTAAAAACTGACCCCTCTGTATTAATGGAGATAGAACATTCCTAAGAAAATATGTGTCATGGAGAACCTCCCTGAAGCATGCATTCAGCTCTCTCAACTGCTGACTGAAGCAAGAGCCAGAGGAATCCTCGTTGGTTAAAAAAATGACCAGCGTCACTGCTATTAATCCTAATAACAATGATATCAGATAATTTCTTGATCTCCTTTCACAGATCCCCAAGAGACTCAGCTGACCTTTGAAAATGTGCCAAGTTGAAAACCACACTCATTGAAAATAACAATTCCACTCGGATGGACCAGACTGCATTTTTTTCATCCAACAACTGTGAAGAATTTTTTTATATCGTTCATCCCTGACTAGTGCCAGAGATGAGCAAATGCGCGTAAGCCCCTGTGCCAGCCATCTGTTGAGCAAAGCCCAGTGCCAGCTGCTTATCGTGGGCTGCAGGTAAGAACAGGGCTGTGGGAAAGTCGACGGGAAGTTTATGCCCATTTAAAGAGTTTAGGTAGGGATTCATGAAGAAAACCATATTCCAAGAACAGTAACGTGGTTTGGAGCATGGCGTTTGCCGACGTACTGAAGCTTTATTTTTTTTTTAGCCATGTTTAGCCTGCCAGGAAAACGGCATTGCATATCTTCATTTGGATATTTTTGTAATAAAGATGACTCAAACCTTGCTCTCTTTATGTCTTTGAATACGAGTCTTTTGCGAGACATTAAAATATAATCACCGAGACTTTCCTTTCATGGGAACTCAATCAATACCCATGTAAATCAAATGGCTGCCTTTCCATTTACATCCATGTTGAATCGGGTCTTAAGTAGGTCTTTCATAATCCTGGATGGCACTCAGGCCTTTGTGGCCCGTCTCCCAGGTAACCCTGCAGTAGTCAAATAATAGGGGCTCCATCAACTTGGTTTTATTCCACGCTACTTCTCAAGATGACTTTTTTTTTTTATTATTCTTTTTAAGCCAGCCTAGAAGCGAATGGGAGAACAAGGGAGTGCTGCTTGTAGATGCAGTGAGCTGCCAGTTTGGGGTGTGTGGGTTTTATTTTCAGGACAAACAGGTACATAGAGCTGGGGAACAGTGTCCCCTTTCCCACAGCCTGGCCTATCCTCCTTGGGGATATTTCTGTGCTACGGGTAGGAGAAATGCTTCTGCTGCGGCATTCAGCTGTATTTCCAGAAGTCTGGGCCACAGAGAAATGCTTTATCCATGCTTTATCACCTTCTTTCTTCTGATCCTGATACAACTACATCGCTGAAAATAGATAATGTCTTAACATTGCCAACTCTCTGGGAAAGTTTTCAGCAAAAGCCCTGCAGATAAGATATCTGAACTCTGTCCCTGGCCAGAATTGATTTGGTTTCACAATCAGTAAGACACAAATCCCCTGGGGCGTTCAGCTGATGTTCATAGTCGTTTCCCATATTCTGCAGGCTAAGATCAACTCTCGATCACCGTCCAGGGAAATGAGCTTGCTGATTTTAAGCCTCTTTCCAGATGCCCAGCCCATCAAAGGCACCCATTCACAGCATACCTAAATGACCTAAATGGTTAAAGTCCATATTTTCAGTAGACCTGGTGTCCTGGGCAAGAGTCCACCACCTCTGTCCTGCTGTACTACTTGAATGGCCAAGTGTAGTGTGCTCTGGCCATCTCCTAAATACTAAAATTGTATGATTTAACAAATGCCGGTTCCACCATTGTGTGCTTGAAAACACATGTTTTTACCAATATAGGAACAGAGAGATTTTTTGAAAAAATATTTATGTATGGCTTTATAATTATCTTCATTAGAAACACTTCATATTTTGACTTTTAGCAAATTCAGTTTTTCTTCGCTGTTCCCCATGGCAATTATATTCTGGTTGTAAAGAAGATTGTTACTTAGGAAGATGAATCATATCTTCCGTGAAGACACTGGTTACCACATCCATTAGGATTGCCTATTTTAAAATAATCTTGAAAACAAAATGCTTTCAGCGACCAGTTGCGGCAACCTGCATGTTTTTAACTGGGTCAGAGTAATTTCCTTTACTAAAAATTGCTGCTAAAGGGGGCTTCACTCTTTGTACAAATGATACAGCTATCGACAAGAAAGACCTGCGCACATTTGAAAATTAAATGCTTTAAAATTGAAGTAATCAAAATAACACATCAATCACATTAAGATGTTAATTAGCAGATCTTGTCATTTTCAGCATTACATTTTGATGGCATAAAGATAGTAAAAGCATCAGATAATAAGTGTTATATAATATAGCGCCTGAAATGTAGATTCAAGGTGATTTATATTTTTGTCACGTTTAAAAACTTCAGGAATGATCCATCTATTACAAACTTTATAGCAAGTGTGACTCTGTTGATTTAAAGGAAAAAAGCTCAGAGACATCAAAAACTGTCTCCTTCTTCTCGATGTTTGCTAGCCCTTCCCAAAAGACACACATTAATGTGGATCTGCCTTATTCAGGTGCTAGCCGGGCTTTTTTTTTTTTTCCCCTGTGGTTTATTAGCTTTCATACGGTTGTTTTAGATATCTGATTTTACAAGACAACTGATGTAAAACATATATATCTTCTGTGTTTTTCCCTAACATACAATTAAACCAGCAAGGGTCTAGGTCTCACAACAAAGCCTTAAAAATGATAACCTGGTTCCCAGTATGTGACTGAGAGATTTAGATCTTCTCTCGAGGGAAAGTGAAAACTACCAGTCCAGATATTTGAAGATGAACAGCATGAAAACACACCAAATTCACTCAGGTAAGGTACAAGAATTGTGCTGCTATTAATTTTAAAACCTGCAAGGGGACTCCTATAAAGATAAATTCAGGACAAAAGAGGCCAGCTATCTAACTTTTACGGGTCAGGGAAGTTCTCTTTGGGAGGCAATGGGAGGATTATAGATGTGTCTGGAAAAAAAAAGAACTGAAGACTGAGAAGTTTTGGAATTTTTTTTTTATTTTGTTCTTGCCAGTACTTTTTTCCTGTTGCTTTTCCGTATTATTTGTTAATTGTCAGGCCCATAATCTTGTGCAAAAGAATCTAGGTTTCTTCCCAGTTCTTCTAAAACTTTCTGGTCCAGAAAGGAGGGGAGGGAAGGCAACTCCCATAGGGACTGTCCCAGTCCACAGTGAGAGTAGAGTGGAGACCAAAGTGGGATGGGTCTTCAACTGCATTTTCCCGGTATCCACTCCTGTGACAGCATTCCACCTAAGAAGGAGGTTATTTGTGCCAGGAAAAAGCTATATACCGCATGCAGCATGCCTGTGAAGAGAGCAAGAATAGAATTTGGCAGCTGGGTCCTGCCCTGCAGTAGTGCAATATAGCAAGCTCTTGCCCCGGTTGTTTGTAGGATTACCAGTTCCACTCAGGCTAAGCCAAAAAGCTGCAATAACTTCAAAACACATCAATAAATATCCCCTGCTGCTATCCCAGAAGTCAGGGAATTTTCTGAGTTCAGTCTATTACCCATAATGCTTCAGGAAAATTCGCTAACAATGTATATTCTGCTATTGAAATAGGTCACTCCATAGGAACTATAAGTTCAGTCATTTTCAAAGTCATATTTGATATAGTTGGCTATTAGGTGCTATTGCACGAGCTTGACAAATTTTGTTCTCCAATTAAAAAGTGGAACTGGCTTCATCCACGTTTCAAGGATAGCCTTGAAACATAAAAGCTGACCAGTAGATGTCTAGGCAGAGCACGATTTAGAAATCACACATTAAGAATCTATTTTGGACTTTCTGCTGGTTTTCGTTGACAGAGAAGATTTATGAATTGTGTGTCGTGCCACGCTTTTCATCATGACGGTGACAACCTTTTCTTTTTCACATGACTCATTGTTTTTGTCCCAATCAAATTTCAGGTAGCAAATAATTAATCGAGTCCCAGTATCTGATACATAAACTGGATGGTTTTTAGAAGGAATTCCATTTACTGCAGTAACATATTTTTGTTCATTGCTGGGAAATACCCTAAATTCTGACATAGCCCTTCAAGGTCAAAGGCTACTCAGTTGCAAGTTGTCCTATACAGGAGTCATTTATGTATCTGTTACGGCCACTATTTTTCAACAATTTAAAGGTGATACTTTTGTGCAGCATTAGAGTACGTCCTGAAACTTACTCTCTTGCCTTCTTTCAGACCGAAGCACAAGTGCACGCCATGGTGGGTACCCATTGGAGAAAAACCACGTCCACTTTCATCTGCAAAGAATGCATCTCTGAAGAAATCCCATAGTGCATAATTCAAGTGAAAGGACTGTGACTAGCAAGATTTTCAGCTGTCAGGAGACACGTCCTCTGCTGTTTCCCATATGTCTCACTGTACAAGATTTCCACTTTAACTGGCTGGGGCGGAATCTAATCCAAACCTCATACACGTACAATGTGCTTCAGCAACACTTTTAAAATTGACAAAAATACACCTAAGTACTTGTAAGATCATGCTACTTATGATGGCACAAAGGAGGACATTCTCCTCCCTTTGTCATTCTATGTAATAATTAATTCAACTATACCATGAACAGCAACAACATCCCTGATAAATTTATCTATGTATTTTGTATATTGCAACATAAAAAATCAACTTTTCTAATTATCATCTCAGTTTGAATACCCTCTGAAAACCTGAGCTCGAGGCTCAGCTTTTATCTGTTCTTCAGAGGTCTCTGGCTTGACTCTTGAACTCCTGTTCACTTCTGTTCAGACAAGGGGCAATATTTCTACTGACTACCGTGGGAACAGGATTGGGCCATTAATGTGTATTTGACATCAAAAAGCAGACTAATTGAAGTCAAAATGGTTTTAGAGGTCTAGTTAGGTTGATTTTAATGAGGATTTTAAAAGCTGTCGTACTTCTCATGTTTGGATTTTTTTTCTCTGGGATTTTTTCCTTAACAGCGATGTGAGTTAGAAAGTGTTCAACCAGTCTTTTGTGTTTTTTCAATACCATAGAATCTGTGCACCTCACAAATTCTAAAAATAAATACAAATGAAAGCCAAACCCTTTCTCTTTCCTTTCTTTTAATCACACCTCTCTGTGAGTAGGGAGTGCACTTTGCCCAATTGAATTTTCTATCACTCAAAACTTCATGAAAAGCAAACATTAATGGAGATGCAATCTCCATTGCAGAGTGAACTTACTTTGAAATTCAAGTGACTATACACAGAATTATTTTCAGATCTATTTTGCAGTAGCAATGCAGCTTTTAAATGGCATCAATAGCAACTATTCAATAACCAAAATTACAGCAGCCAAATTATATTCTGATAATTGCAACATTAACTTGTGTCGCTGTTTCAAGGGGGTGTTTACCCCTGGGAAGAGGGCTGAGCCAGGTATGGGCATCCTAGGCCACCTTTCATTTAGCAGTATATATTAGTTTGATTAAAGTTAATAAAGCAAGAACAGATTTAGCAAATGGAACTAATGTTCAGAGATAATTTCAGTTGGAATGAATGAACAAGAGATGTGGAGAAGTAATTACAGGAATTTGCTAAAGACCTCTAGGGTGAAACGCACATGACCACAGCACACTGTATGAAGAAACAGAATGAGACACAGAACATAGTTAGTAATAGGATACTTCAATTATCCAGAAGTAAATTGGGAACAGCCTGTGGTAATACCGCCAGTACGCTTATAACAATGCAGAGCTAATGCAGCATTGTGAGAGAACCAGTTGGTAAGCAGGCTGCGAGGGGATGGAGGAAAATAAGTGAGCTAAGTATTATTTGGGCATCTGCCATTCTGCTGGTCACGATGCTCAGCGCATCACCGCTGGAGCAGCTCCTCTGCTGACCGAGGTGCCACCCAACATCAACACTCATCCAGTCAAGGGTGGACTGAAAAGAACTTGCCGCACTTTAGATACTTTAATTTTGTTCTGTATGGTCCTAGAGCGATTTTTAGAAAGCAAAACAATGATGACCAGAAGGGGTTTAAACTATAAAGCAATGTGCTTGTTAGCATTTTACTCCTTTTTGGCTGATCTGGATTACAGCATGGTGGTACTTGTTTACTCTGATGAACTCTGACTTTGAAAGACTCTGACAGGACTTAGCTGCACTCTTTTAATCTAAGAGTATAACCTGTAATCAATAAGAAAGGCTTTTAAAATCATCAATAATTTATTCAAAATTATTCAGTTTTTTCAGCCTTCCAGGAACACTGCTTGTGATTCAGTGTAATTCCAGCATAAATAACATGTTAATTTTACCCTTCTCCAACTATAACGCTGTTGCTGTAATATGAATTAATACTGAAAAGCTACAATTCATTCTGTTGTATAAAATATTAAAATGCTGATAGACGCTATATTGTTGTCATCATGCTTCTGCCAGTTTGAAGCTCAGCAATTTCTGCTGCAGATATAGATGGCATAGAGCAGGTCTCAGCACACCAGTGCGGACAGCCCGAAGGAAGGGTCTCAGCGCGTATTTTGCAGATCCTGTGCTATGGAAAATGCTGCTCTCATCTGGAAAGCGATGGTGGGAAAGTGTGGACACAGAGTTTTGTGTGTGCTGTCTCTCAGTGATTCCTGGACAGATGCGTTCAACTTATAATTCAAGGTTGTTTCTTCAACAGCCAGACTCAGCAAACCCACCCTAGGAGCTGAGATTCAAGATGCATTCACTCATTCCTTCCTTATGTCTGTCCATCCTTTCTTCCTTCCATCTTGATTTCCATCTTTCATTTCACTGTTTGATCTAGACTAACAAAAACACACGTATATTTTTAGACCCTAAAGAAAACTGTATGTTTCCAACTACACTCAGAGGTGACAAGACCAGAGTTGATGTGCTTAATTTACAAAGTAGGACCAAATTGCACCCATTCTCCTCAGAACACATGTATCCTCACTGAAAATCAACATCATGAGGAAGCACTGCAATTTTCACATACGCAGGAAATTTCTGTAGATACATCATTATTTTAGGTAGATTTGTTTGTCTGGCTGACATTTCAAAAGAGATGTATAAGCAGATATGGAGCTACTTTTGTAACAAGCATCAAAAAACCCCATATTCTGTATTTAGTAGAAACTTGATAAAAAAGAGTAAGGGAATAACATTACTAGCTAATTGGAAAACTGCTGTATGTGGAAGGTGACATCTTCAACACAGGGTGGCGAGGTACTGGCATTAAAAGCACAAAATTCCTTAACTTGCTTGCGTGGACATTGATATGATGAATGCCTTGGTCATAAGAGGACTGTATCCTGAATAAGAAGCACGGCTTCTTGTGGCTGCCTCAGTTTCCAGCCCGAGCACCGGCCTCGCTTGATGCCATTTTACCTTCACATTGGATTTTCACCCTATGCCTCAGCTACGCTTAAAAACATATTGATGGGGCACCGCATTTTGGGACAAGTACAACTGTGGGACATCGCCTTTGGTTTGGTGATGCTGAACCTCCCGGCGTTCAGTGGGGCTGAGCAGTCCTAAGCAAGATCTGAAATGCCATTTGCTTTTGTGATAGAAATAAGACTCCTCTGCCCACCCTGCTGGACACTTGGGAGAATGACTGTTGGTTTTATTCTTGTTTTGCTCTTAATTATGGTTTAACATGTGTGAGAAACCTTTTAGGCCACTAGCTCAACGAACACCTGCAAAGCCGTAGCTGTATAAGCAGCTTAGACAGGGATACTCCCTGCACAATTACAACTCATTTTGCACCACTAATTCATATGAAGGAACAGAGGTCAGGAGACTTTAAGGTTCAACAAGTGAAATAATAAACACAAATGAGCACAGAAAACAATACCTGCAAATTTTCACTTTCCAGTGGTGATAATGAGAGCACTGTTACATGTAAAAGATGTTTGTTTTTTTTTTTTTAACTCGCTATTGTCTTCTTGGTTTGCTTTAACCTGCAAATCTTCCCATCAGGTTCTCTGCGTTATTCTTTCTCTTGTGTGGATCACACAATTAAGTGATAAAGCCATGTTTTTGACATCTGTCTGATTTCCATGACAACAGATTATGAAACCAGCTGTAGTGAGCATGTGAGATGAAAACTAAGAAAAATGATGATGCTAAATGAAGATTTAATCAATATGAAGAACAGCAACAAAGGGTGGGAAGGAAGCACATAACAAAGGTGTTTCCTTCATAGGAGGAATTTGTTTTTCTATTTTCTCTCCACTACCCGAATATCATAGGATATAGGAATAGCCTGTACTCATTAGGGAAAGGCAACATTAGTCGATTTTAGAAAGAGAAGAGCCTTGGTCTACACTGTGGCTCTCACTAAGCAAGTCATGGGTCCTTCCCTGCAGGAAGGAGAACTCACCTTTGCCATCCAGCCAACACCAGCTCTCCAAGCTGAGCCACACCAGAGCACCACGAGCAGCATGCCCATGTGTCAGCCACAGAATACTAGTCCTTCTTTCTCTTCTTCTTATGAAAAAACATGACCTATGAGGAAAGGCGGAAGGGATGTGAGCTATTTTGTCAGGACAGTATAGCCCGAAGGGACATACAAGTTTCAAATTCCTACAAGGTCACCTCAGGGAAAAGATCAGGCTGTTTTCCATGCCTGCTGTGGAATTGGACAAAGAAGTAATGAATCCAGATTGCAGAAAAAAAATCTTCATAATAGTTCAGAAAGGTGATGGCTGGGAAAAGAAATGCTAAGGGAAGCTGTGAACTCTCCGTGATGGGAGACAGGAACAGGTCAGAGAAGCACCTTGTCAAGGCTGGTTCAGGGAGAGCTGGTCCTCTCTGGGGGCGGGAAAGGATTGTATGGTCTTTCTGAATCTCTCCGAGCCCGATTTTCTAGTGTATTCAGACCACGAACATTGAAAACTCCTTAATTCTTTAGCCTGTGATTTCAGCATCAGTAGTTTGCTTGCACCACTCGCTTAAGTTCCTAAACAATGTCGCAACAGGCTAAGCTGGACATCTTGAAGTACCACCAAAAAAAAAGCAAGCAAAGAAAATAACTGTAATCCATGGTATTTTGAAAAGAAGAGGCACAAATAAGTTTTAAAGCCATGACCACATAGAGAAAGAGAACATGGGAAGAGACGTGACTGACTGAGAAGAGAACTGGTATTTAGACTTCACGTTAGCATTTCCAAAGGCGGGCAGTGAATAATAGTGGGAAAACTGATGTCGCCTGATTTTCAAGGGATATTTTATATCCATTTTAGTGACATAATTCTGCAGACATCTAGATCTCCTTCAGGAATTTTCCTTCTGCAGGTGAGGAGGTCAGTTAGGCAGACTGGAAAGCAGCTGTGGCAAGCGTAATGCATCGACTTGACTTGCAGTGCGAACAGCTCTGAGCTCGCGGCTGGGAGAGCGGTCAGGAAGAAATACATGTGAATTTTGGAACATTTGTCAACAGCGTTAGGAGTTCAATTTGGCACAGGCAGGGGCATAATAATGCTAGAGTTACTTTTGGGCCTTTGTACGTTGCAATATAAATCTTACACTAGCGCAATTTGTGTTCATTTTATGTGTGAAACATTAATAGATTTTTAATATACTGGCAGTAGATAAAATGAACTTCAGCAACATCAAAAAGAAAAATTGGCATTGCACAGTACACAAGGAAATATCCTTATGGTATTTTACACTGCTCTGATAAGTTGTGTGAGAGGTCAGTATAGGTGAAACACAGGTTACACGGCCTTGAAGATTTGTTAGCTGTAGTAAATAATTGTTATTGGACTAGAGACCACAAAGTGTACGTATACGTGCAGCTTGCTGCAGCTGAAACACTAAGGGCCTTCCAAAGCATCCAAAAATCAGGCTACGCTGACTAGATTAATTCCATATCTCAAATTTAATCCAGATAATTCTAAATCTATTATATTTTATATTAAGTTATTATTAAAACTGACTGGGCAGTTACAACCGCCGGCTGAGTCCACTCTTCTTTGTTTATTGTAATGGCCTTAAATCACTCGCAGTATTGGAAATGGTGAATGACCCACCTGGAACCTCTTGTAAACATTGCCCATAGACATCCCACAGTAAATTGAAAGATGTGGCTTTTTCTGTATAAGCAGAGGTTTGTTCGTGTACTATTAAAGTCTATAGCGTGTGCTGAACCAAATTGGAGAAGGTAAGAAGCTGAATACCGAAGCAGTGGATTTAGGCAGTTTCCATTACGAGGGCTTTCTGTCCTGGGCAGGAAACACAAAAGAGATCCAGTGCAATTAGTCAGCCATGTTCTAGACGTAGTCTTGTACTGGATAAATAAAAAAGGTTTTCTCTGTGCCTCTTCTTCTATCATTGCCATCAGCGTGATCATAAATATTTTACACTTTTTGGCTGCAAGCTCGACTTTCTTGTTTTATATGTTTGCCCAATAGCTAGTGCAATCAACTCTCCACCTTGAGGATTAATACTGAAATATTAAAATGCTGAGATTCTCCGACTGCTGTCAATGAGCCGCTCCTGCACGCACCGGAGGAGGAACCAGACTTCCACGGGAGCAAATCCATTCAACAGGGTTAACAGTAAGCTTCAACATTATTTTGGGTAGCTGCTGTTTTTCATGCAAACTGCATCACAAATGTTATATGGAGTTATAAAGTTAATATAAAAAGCAGATGGAGAGAAATTAAAAGAGATAGTCAAGGGAGAAGAGATGAGATATAAAAATAGATGGAACTGGTGAAGCATGGAAGTTGCAGAAAAGCTGTTCCAGATGCCAGGAGCCACTCCAGAGAGGAGTCTCATCCCAGCCACGAGGACCGGTATGAAAGTACAGTGAGCAGTTTAAGGAACAACGGGAAGAATATGCAAAAAGCCTTTAATGTTTGCCTCCAAAAATAAGCAAATACTATTTTGAATTCTTCATTTCTTGCAAATTACATCATGAACTTAAAAGAAGCAAATTATTTATTCTCAATATCAGCAGTTCGGCAAAATTGCACACCTTATTTATTAATATCCTATCTAGAAAATATAGAAAGATATTTGTCATTTTAAGACAGTAAGCAAGAGCAAAAGAGTGTATGTACCTAAGTTATGGCATACATACCTTACTTTGCATCCACAGAAACCCTTTATGTACTGTTTGCTTAATTTATTAAAGGTCTTAGCACATACCCAAATTTATCTCATAATCCACTTATTATTTGGCCAACTCTGGGATTCAAATAGTGTGGATGCCATAGCTTCTGCTTTATGCCACGCTGTCTAGGAGCTCCTCCTGTACAAAACACTCTCACTGCAGTACTTCTGGATGGAAAAATACGACTCTGTGCTTTCATACAAATATTAATTGCATCATACTTTTTCCTTTTTGATACAAAGTTGTCTCAACCAAAGCCACCTCAAGAGGCAAATCCATAAACCCACAGGGAACAAGGCTTGACGTAATATATATAAATATATAGACATTTTCAATCCTCCTTTCTAACATAAGTGGGTAATAAGGGTAGAGTAGGAAAATGTGTCATTTTGTTATAACCTCGTTGACCACACTGATGAATATAACTTTATTACAATGAGCAGATGTTGTCTTAAACCCTCAAGGTATCTCTGATAAGGAGCATTGCCTTTCTGAATTTGCTGGCAAAATTATCTAATATTTCAGTCTCGCTATTACGTACAACTCTACAAAACAGCGATTCTCTCTTTCTTACAATGAGTCATTATTCTTTGCAGTGTTGCTGGTTCTCTTAGGACTGTCTTGTCACAACATGAGCCAAGTCAATCTTATCTAGCTGGTTTACAAATATTTTTGCTATCTATGTTTTGTCTTTCATTCAAGTATTTGTAACCTTCGACACAACGCACTGTGATCACAGGTACAGATAACCTGACTTGAATGGTTAATTTCTGGAGTGAAATGCGTTACTTTCTGTTTCCCAGAAGACTTTTCAGACTGGAGAGGCTCTCTATAGCAGTTTCCCCATCAATACGAAGCTTAGACAAAGTAAGAATATAGCAATTAGATTATATTTGTGGTCATTACCATCAAAGAACAGTATATTAATGATGTTATACAGAACTATTTCCCAGTATTACCTTAGAAACTCTTGTTGGGTCTACCCATAAATGTCTCATAAAAGCTATAAATATTCAAGAAAGGAAGTCAGTTACATATAAAGACCTCTAATAGGCTCTATGAATGAATTCTGAACAGTATAATAGCCAGGCACCTGTGAAAAATGGCAAGAGGATGTGATCTATACATTATATATGAGGCACTTTGCTACAGCTGCAAAGATTTCTAGTTATTCAGCGAAGCTAGAAAATTAAAACAAGAACATATAACAAAAATGTTGTTTGAATTAAGTCTTGTATGGTGTTGCTTCTTACTCTGCGATCATTGTAATAATTAATTTTACACAAAATAGATTTATAAAAACTCGTAAATTCAAGTAATATGCAAATTCAGATTTCTTCTATTTATTTAACTTTCTGCAAGCTACTTGAAATGTTTTTGTGATTCAAGTAAAAGAATAATTCCAAGAAAATGTAACAGTCAGAGTTGGACACCAAGATGTCACTGAGATATATTTCAATTATGTCGTGTTTATTTTCAATATACAGCTAATGAAATCATGGCAATATTAATACTTAAAAATTTTACTGAGCGCTTTACTCTCCTTCCTCCCTTCATTTTTTTCCTTTTAATCAGTAGTAGAAACAAAACTTGCTTCAGGTCCTTAGCTCACTTTGACATCAATAAAGATTTGTCACAGGCATTGAGGAAAGCAATTCGTAGCTGCAAAACGCATCAGGAAGGGTCTGTCGTTTCAGGTGGAGCTATCTGACACCGTCATCAGATTTACAGGAGTCTCGTTCAGAGGGTCTGAACCTGCATAGCCTTTTTGAGGCTAATGGACCCACAGTAAATTACACCAACTAAAAACCTGGCATCTTCACTCGTGACTGTCCTCAGCATCAGATTTGCAAGTGATGGACCGCTTGGTGCAAACCCTTTGCCCAGAGGCTGTAATTCATTGCACGGGGGCTCTGCACTTCAGGAATTAAACAAACAAAGGGATGATCTCTCCTGTCAGGCTGGTGTCGTTATGGCAATCCGCCTCCCTGACAGGCATCCCACCTGCCCAGCTCAGGTGGGTGAAGGCATCTCAACCAGCCTGTGCGTGACCCCGGAGCGATCCCACCACCACACCGTTGGGTGGGTATGGAAGCACTGTGCCTTACTCTGCAAAATATGCTTGGAAAGAAAAAATGGAGACTGCATTTTCTTTTTCCTAGCTAAACAAGTTTGCCTCTGTTCTCACAGTTCTGCCTTAAATAGGTGGAGAAAATTACTGGTGGCTGGAAAAAGCAATTATGAGAAAGCCTGTTCCCAACTCCGCAATAGGATTTCATCGCTGAGAATAAAATTTCAAAATAAAATCAGAGAAGCACTGGAAGATTTCTTGTTTCTCTGATCGTTTCTGTTAAAGGCTGACATAACATCTCTTTAAGATGCTTCAGTCACTCGTGTGACATGGTAGATTTGAGAAACTTGAGATATCTTTGTATTTGTACCAGTAGCCAAACAAAAGAAAGGTTCCTTCACCACACAGCAGTTTTATAACTGTGTGATACACAACCTCTTCTTGACGCTATGTGACAGATGCCTGTCTTTTTGGAAACACCATTCCTGTGATTTCTGTTGAAGATATTCTTGTGCAGCTCTTACTACACCTGGGCATTGATTGAGTGGGAGAAAAGCTACATCTGTGCCTGAGCATCCCCTGAACTCACTTTAGCTTCAACAAGCTGATGTCCAGCACCTCCCATGGAGCCTTCTGCTTTCTGAAAATTATTGGAAAGGTCTTATTATCTTGTGTTTTCAGCCTTTCTCACCTGGTGGTTTGTAATTTTCAGAAGAGAGATGGATATCATGTTTACGTTCTTTGGAGTTTTAGAATAACATACCAGCACTTGGAAACATATCCCACAACTAAAAGTCACAAACATAAGTGTTTGTTTGAATACTACTTAATGAATGACTCTTCTTGCAAAATGAAGAATTAATAAATGCATTTACTGATGACAAACGTTGTTATGATCTTTAGGCACTGAAGTTGAAAAACCTACATAGCAGGATATGAATACAGCATTGTTAAAAGCATTCTTTAAATTATTTGTATTGTAGGAAGTAACAGCTGGACGTAAATGTCCTTGAGATCTTGGTTGTTAAGATACTTTCCAAAATATCCAGTTATTTTTCACCTTTTGGGAATGAAACACTTACTTTTATTAACGTACCAACCTGTGAGTCTGCATAGTCACAAGTTACCCACAAAAACTACCTCAGACCAGGGAAAAAGTTTTCCCTTTCAATGCACCTCAATAATTTTCACAGTTTCACTTTTTTATATGCCCCAGCAACTGAGAGCGGTCCCTTAGTTATTCTTGTTCTCTTTTTTTTTTTTTTTTAATTGATCGTTCATCTGTCTTCCTCCAAACCCAAGCAGTAAGGAGTACTGCAGTAAAACCTGTTGCCACCAGACTCTCCTTCAACCACAGAAGCACAGCATTCCCCCAGGGGTGATCCCCTCCGGAGAAAGGAAAAAAAACCCACCCACAACACATTAATATTTATCCCTACAGCTCAGCAGCAGGAAGAATTTCCATCTCTTTTTCTAGGTCTATAAACGCAGCAAAGAGAGGCAAAAAAAATTCCTTCTCATGACAGTGGGAAGAAAATAGGATCACTACGGTACTGGTGGAAGTCCTGTGCCCCATGAATTCCTCGCAGAGTGAAGCACGGAGCATCGGCAGTGCTGGGAAAAACACACTGTGTGTTTCCTGGGGTGACACCTGGGGTGAGCTCCCCCTTAAGGAGTCATTGGCAGTCCAAGGACCAGCCTGGAGTCAACTACACTCAGCTGGTGTAAATCAGCCTAAATACATCGACTTTGATTCACTGCTTTGATTTACTAAGGCTGAGGATCTGGCGATGTATGTTAAAGGCTGGCTGCGGAAAGGTATGTCAAGGCTGTAGAAATATACTCTCCACAATTTGGATCAAAGTAATGAGCACTCGAGGAGGAATATAAAGAGAATTGAGTTCATTTTAAAATTTATGGGAGTCCTTTATCATTCAAACTCCAATGGAAATGATTGCCTTGGAGATTATAACGCTCACACAGAAGCCAGCCACGGACTGGCTTTTAATCGTTCTGAAATTGATTCAAAAATACAGTATAGGAGCTACAATATTAAAAATAAAAAGCTCCATAACAAGTTCATTCTTAAGCATTTTTGCCTTTGATGTAAGGAAGACATTTTATGTGTTGAAAAATCTACAGCGCCAGGTCTTGGCACCAATCTTTAAGGAAGGGATTATCCCATATATACGGTCATACATCATCTACTGTTGGGAAGTCCAAGGCTATAATTAGGCATCTCTCAGTGTTATCATGTTAGGTATCTTTGGATAATTGTTGCTACCCACATGGTTATCCATATGTTTTACTGTGAAGTATGATTAATTCTCCTCCTCCTCTTCAATACAATAAGTATTTTATGCAGGGAATACATCTTTGCGAACAGGAAAATTCCTGTGTAACAGGAAAATAAAGCTCCTAATCCTGCCATTCTCCTGGGTAAAATTCAGCCTGGTTAAATGGCATCGACGTCTTAGTTTCCATGAGTTGTTTATAGTGACAGGAGGTCCCCCAGATAAGGCAGGCTGCTCGAAATGTACCATCTGTCCAGACAACATAGCCCAACGCTTTTTAAAGTTTTAAATAGGCATTGTTTTTTATGCCTGTTTTTTATCTCATGCATTAACACATTTTGAAGAGGGGAGAACATCCCCTAATCCCTGCGTGCACCGTTCAGGGACTGCATTCACAGCCTCGCAATGAAACGGCACAACTCTTGCAAAAATGTCTGAGAATTATGAATTGTGGAAGTGGCGAAAAAAAAAAACCAAATCGCTTTCTTGAAGTAGTTGAACGCTGGAGCAATTTGTAATTTATTTTATTAAGACATAGAAAGCTGCATTTGCTTCCCAGTAACGCATAAAGTGCCTGCTTAAATCCCCAGCCTCTTGGTTTGTTAGGTGGCAATTCCATACGCTCTCCGGCCAGCCTACTTCCCCACCTGCCCCAGTCCCGTACGAGGCTCACCAGCAGGGAAAATGGCTAAAAATTGCAGTTATTAGTCACCGGTCTCCTCTTCTTGTGAGTCATTAACATCAATTACTAACCACTGCATTGTCAATTAAGACTATCACTTGCTGCTATTCACTGCTAATGTGCTAATTGTCATCAATTTACTGCTTCAATTATGTGGTCATATACTTGCCTCGAGGTATGCTGATTTGATATAAGGGTCTTGAGGAGAAACATACTCTCTGAGTGATTTTAATGCATGAAAAGAAACTTGGAGTGAGTCTGAACATGTTGGATGTACTTGCAGTATACTCCTAGTGAAAAATGATTCTAACAGACAGATGATGGTGAAGGAAAAAAAAAAGTGTTTAAATTGAGTATTTTATAGGATTCCTGTTTATTCTTGACCCACTGAGATTATGATGATATTTCATCTGAAATAGATTCATAGGTCTTGTTCACTCTGTAATCATGTATGTATTTTTGCCTAATTATATCTGATTGCTTACTGCATGTTGTACTTTCTAATGAGCATTGAATTATTAATCTGCTGCCTAGTCTGTCCCCGCATACAAAAGGGAAAGATGTCTGGTGTCACTGAAGCACAGTCTATTGTGTTCACTTCAAGAGGCAGAAGCAAACTTTAGGATTCAGCAGTGTGTCATATTCTTACTACAGACACAACCAAGTTCTCTTTGACAGGTTTTAAATAATATGTTTTTGGTGTGCTTTATCTGACACTAAGCTGCCCTGAAAATAGTAGAGCAAGTCTGCTAGTGAGAATAAAATCAGACAATCTCTTACAAAAAAAAAAAAAAATATTCTGTGTCTCTCCTGCCTCTAGTTTTCAATCCTTAGGCAAATAACCTTGTAGGCTGCATGAGATAGTTTAATTTCTCCTATATTGCTGCTCAGCAATACAAGGAAACAAAGCAGAGACATGCTTATCTATAGCAAGAGTCCAGGGAAAATGATGTATCCTTTTCCCATCAAAGGAATATTGATTTTTCACGTAATATTGTGATGGCACCTGATTTCCATGGGTAGTATTATTCATGGGGGGGGTAGGTGGGGTCTGATCCAGATCACTTCAGCAATCAAGAACCAGGTGATTCTCCTAAACCTTGTGCTCAGCAGGTGAAGGCTGTGCCATAAAAGCCCCCCCCCAGCCCCAACTCTGCTTGCTGAAGCCTTAGTGCTGCTGCCCACCCAGGAGAGAGGGGAGCCCTTCGGGTGGCCAGGTAGGCTCCAAAAAGGGCATGTGCTGGGTGGGTTTGGAAGGGGGGACATGCCAAGTGTCGATCTGATGTGACAGCTCTTAGCTAAAACGGTTTTTAATGTGTTTGCCCTGCAGACAAGCGTCTTTAAGCTGAGGTTAGTGGTTATCTTGCTTTTCATTGTGTAGGCTCCAGAGAGAGTGATGATATTTGGTTGTTAAATAATGGTTCTCATTGGTTGTGTAAAACCCGTTGTCTTATCTTCTGCTTTAGTAGTAGCTGCTCTGACGCAACCTGCTGTCACTGTATGGGTTTCATCTCTGCATGGGCAGAATGTTTTGGTGCATCTGTCTGGCTGTTAGTTTGTGCCTAGCTGTGTAATCCGGTGCTGGGATATCCAACCTTCATGTTAGCTGGTATTTTAATATAAGAATTGGGGGGTGGAGTTTTTTAACCTTTAAGTGGCTCTCTGAACCTCTTTTCTTGGCACACTGCTTGTGCAGGACAATGTAATGGCTCTTTTGGTAGTTCGCATCTTTGCTTTCTGTTGACTTGTTCCAATTTAATGCTAAAGAGGTTTTTCATCTGTAAAGGTATACCGGGTTCAGTGCGTTAATTTAAGTTTTGGTGAAAAGGAATGACACCAGTATAATAAACAATGATGTCTGTTAGTTTGTTTAGGGGCTTTTTAGATCACGTTGGGGAAAGCTTAGAGAAGAGAGATAGGTTTCAAATGTTTTGGAATTGATGCGTAAAAGATTGCTTTGGCTCCGTCACTACTGAAACATGGACTTCACTGGAACTGAGTGGCATAAATTTTGGTCTATTTTTTCCAGATCTAGGTGGTTTTGCTTATCTGTTCTTTTACGTCTGTTCTGCCACAAAAAATTCTGGAAAAGAATAATCCAATCGAGATTCTGTACATTTTTAACTGCTGCTTATTGAGATTAGTTTAATGTAACAATTACCTTTTTTTCCCCCTGAATATGCTTTCTGTGTAAACGTACTTGAAATGTGATTCCACATTTGGGAATGTAGTAGTCCAATGGGAGGAGGGGGGAAGTACTGAATAATAGGGTGGGAATGAGTCAGACAGCGCTGTTGCTGTGTACAAGTGAGCAGTTTCCTGAAGGGCGGCCATCCCGTATGCACATCCACCACCCTCTGCCCACCCAACCCAATCGGACTGGGCTAAAAAGGCCGTTAACTCCAGATTCTGTTCTTGTATCAGTGTGGTGTGGTCATGGTGTAAGTTGGGATGTCAATGCAGGCTCTGACCTCCTCTGAAAATGCAGTATCGAGATGCAGCTTAGAAAGCCAAAGCAGATCAGCTTTGCACAGCCAAACTGATCTTTCCAGAACCTTAAAAAGCATGGAAAGACACATTTTGTTGTTGTATAAGTATCTCCCAGACTCCCTAAATTGGTCGCCTAAGACTTCATTTCTAGAGTCTATGCTCTCATTTTCTGCTGCTGTTGGGTTTGTGGCCAATAACCTCGTATTTTGTTTTGTGCCTGAAGGACAGAAGTGACTGGTATGTGTGTACTGCAGGGAATGTCTCAAGTTCTGCAGATTCTACACCTGACAAATATTTTTCCTTCACATCCATTTCTCTCTGATCTCACCACTAAAAGCAAAACCTAAAACTGATGAGACATCTGCTTCCAAAACCCTCTTTCATACAATGGCCTATGAGCACCCTGATGGCAGATACCAGCTCGCTGCCTGCTCATTCACATTGCAGCTTAAAGCTACTGAAAACATATTCATAAACTGGGAACCAGTCAGTTTCTCAAATCCTTCCAAGACCCCAGTGGGGACTCCGGTGTGTATATACAACTGGGGACTCCTGAAAACATGCTACAATAAAATAACCTCACACCCCGAAGAAGGACAGGAGAGAAGCATGCTGTTTGCGAAGACTCAGTCAAAAACTCTTTGGAGTTTGTTGTTGGAAGTGGAACTACAACAACTGTGGAGATGTTACGTTGTGGTGACGGTGTTGGTATCTGGTCTCAACAGCAGCACGTGCGTGTTAATGCGATACAAAATGGTTGTTAGCAATACAGATGGGGCTTTGCAGAAAACTTGCAGAGCTTTGGTGTTACATGCAAGGGAACTGCAGCGAGGCGAGGCGGATGGGTGTGTGATAGTGTGACAAGTCTGGAGAATAATGGTCTTCCCCTGACCTCGTTCTCCCAGCTGTAAACTCCCACTCCAGATGTAAAAGGCTACAGTTAAAATTAAAGATCTTCTCCTCTCCATCCTGCTTGTTGCAGGTCCTCACCTGAATCCCAATTAACATGTTGATTTATTTTAACTGTAACTATAAAAGTAGTGATCCTCCTTTATTAATGATAGGGAAGGGGAGAAATAAACAGCCCATAAATTACGTTAGCATCAGATGCTCAGCTGGAAACTGTTGGGTAGATCTCTAAGGACAAAGACAAAAGAGAGGGGAAGTCTGGTAATGTGCTTAGGGAGTAACTTGAAGTTGTAGGTCACGTAAGAAACGGGCCCTGGCTTTGCCAGGGTGTAAAAAGGAAAGGGCAGTGTGAAGCCCTGCATCCCAGCACGCCGCACCGGGGGGGATCGTGTCCCACCTCCCCCCGGGTCGCTCGCATCCTCACCACCATTTACAGTTGGAACAGTAAACTTATACAAATTTCTATATGGGGCTCGTCAAAGTGAAAAATAATCTGGGGTTTCTGACAAACCTCAATATTTTAAATTCCTTGATAATGTGGTAGTCGGGTAAGTTTGAATCAAACATAAATATTTTATCTTTTTTAAAGTCACTTAAATAAGTGAGAGATTGCCAAAGTGTGAGGGGTATTTTGGAGGGAGAAAAAAAGTTAGAAATTATTTGAAAAACTTGAATACATTTCCCCCCCGGAAACTTCCATCCAGTTTTATTATTTAGGTAGGTAATACCACAAATACAGATGGCATTTACCCTTGTCTTGTTTTCTCCCAATCTGTTCTCTTTCCTGGGTTAATACCTTCTCCCACTCTGCTCTGCTATTTCAATATAGAGTGTTTAAAAATAAGATGGCAGATTTCTCTTTGCTTTTCCTCTCTCTTTCTTCACATCTATATTTTGACTTTGTTACCTTTGGCTCACCTCATCTGCCTACATAGAAAGCTTTTTTGTTTGTCAGATTTTCTACATAACTTTTCCTAGAACTCAGAGAAAGCAGTTGTTAAAGAATAACTTTCACGCCTTTCAACCCAATTCACATTGTCTTAACAAATAATTTTGTTCTTTATAGTTTTCTAACTGTGATTTGAACAGAGGACAAGTGAGGAGTTAAGGGGAAGAAAAACCAGAAGGGTGGGGGGAAAAGAAAGTATGCATTTGAGTTTTGGTTTCTGCCTATAAACATGACACTGGGTCCATTTTTAACTCTCTTACAATTGAAGGTATTGAGTTTGGAGATTCATGCATGAATTCAAAATTGCCGGGGAAAAAAAAAAATCCATTTAGTGAAACCCAAAGAAAGTTCTTACAATGAAATTGTGTGGGGAGTGGGGGTGTCAGATTGATCTGTAATAGAACTTTTTTCCATAAAAAATTATTTAACCACAGTATTAAAAAAAAAAAAAATCAAGAAGAAAATGTTGTTCACAATGTAAAAGTGAAAACATAGTATTCTGAAAACAGAACTGAAACTCTTCTGTCTTCCTCCAAACATCATACTTCATTTTGGAAGTACTCCAAAAGAAATCCTGTAAGACTTTCAAATGAGCCTGTTTTATTTTCCTGCTTTAAAGGAGTTCTTTAAGCCAGACTCTGTTTTGAATACTTTCAGTTTCCCTAATAATGGTCTATTTGATGCACTTACCATGAACAGCATTAAAAAAAAAAAAAATAAAATTACCTAGTTGCAATTGTGATACTTCCCTGTCCCAGTAACACAAAAAAGGTTCATGCCAGACCGTCCTGTCATTTGCAAACTTTTTGTCACAGCAGGGATCAATATTTGCCATGGCGCCAACGCAGCAGTTCCATATGCCGCCTCTTTTATTAGCGCCTCGCACGGAGGGTATGGCATGAATAACACTGCGGTGCTACTGCTGCGGTCCCTCGGGGGAGGTTGGTGCCATGGAGAGGTGTTAAGGCATATATGGTCACACTTCTGTTGGTAGAAGAGAAAAGGCAGCCAGCAGCTTCGCTATGGGTGATTTGGGGGTATGAGGACTTGCCTTTTATTTTAGTGGGAGTTGGATGGGTGTTTGGGTGCTTAACACCATTCCAACATTTTTGCAGGCTGATTAATCCACAAAAAGCTTGTAATTATCCGAGTGTTTCCCCCTGGACTTCTTAGCATGTGTTGGTGTCTGGCTCTCTGTTTATAGCATATGCTATCCATTTCCCAAATCTATTACAAACCAATAAAAGATAACTTACGTGGAGTCAGACTGCACAACTACCCTTTCCCATGCAGCGTCGTCTTTGTTTATGGTGTCATGCGTTAAGTTACACGGGTAAAAATGCCATGGCAACAATATGCTACGGTTCCAGATAATAAAGTGACGTACTGATTACCAGAGAACATATACTAATTAAAGACAGCTCCATAATTTCATTTCTCACTGCATTATGAGTAGAAAGGAAAAAGGTGGCAGATGCAACGGTGGTACACGTTTGTCACTTGAGGAAACGTGTGGAAGAAAACTCATTGTGTGCTGCATGTTTTCCGCTGGTGTTAGGTGTGTTGATTATGAAATGGTTCTTTCTGAGAACCCAGAATAAATTGCATATGTTTCCCTTGACCTAATGAATCTTTTATACCTTTATGTTTCTAATAAAAGTACCATTGTGACGAGTAAAGAATTTATATTTACACACTAGTTGACACAATATGGCCTTCAGAAAACATATCTGGTGGCTATGGGTGTTGGTTTGATTGATATCCATTGACTTAAATTAACATTGAATTTCCAACTGCAGCAACTTTCTTGTATTAAAGCCACTTTGGAATTTGAGCTGTTTATGTTCTGGCAGAAGCAGTTAGGGTGGTTTGTTTGTTTTTTTTCTTTTCTTTTTTTTTTTTTTCCTAAAACCAAATGAAGTTCAGACAGTCATTTTGTCACAATAAAAATATTATTCTTCCTTAGACCATTTCTACGACCTTGTGCTTTTCACTTTTAGAAAATTAGTCTGGGAAGTATATATCTATAAAATGCCCTTTTTTTTTTTTTTCCTGCATTTACACGCCCTGTTCTCAGTGGCGCAGCGTGGACATGCTTGGCTTCCCAGGCAGCAGGAGAGGAGATCAGACACATCCAGCCATGATGGCTGGATGGCTTCTCCTGGTATTCTGCTTCTCTCTCATGCATGAGGATTTTTCCTAGCAGCTGAGGACACAATTTGAATAGGAGCTTTCATGGAAACGAGCTGAAAACAGGGGTTGATATGGTTCTGAACACAGGCCATCAATTTTTGTTGTAACAGCAGCACACTGCGATACCTCTGTCGCTCATATCTTACTTTTCCTTCTTAAAGAAGATGTTAGACATGCACAAATAGTCAAAGCCAACAGCTGACTACCTCACCTCAAAACATTTTGTAGAGCAGTTCGTCTTGGTACCTGTTCTCCTGAAGAATGAGGTTTAGCTCTTCCCAGGTTGAGGAAAGAAATGATTGTGGTTCTCCCAAACTGGAAGCCAGGATCTCACCAAGTCATCATTTTCCCCTGTAATTTTGTGGTTCCAACCTTTAGCTTTCCTAATCTTTTTACTTGTAAAGTGTTTTTCACCTTATATGGTGTAGTATCCCATTCTTATATGTTTTTCACTATAATTACTTACTAGCTGGACAATACATTGCTTACCACAAAGCAATCAGCCAGTGGTCTGGGACTCTGACCTCTTGAAATCCCTCCGAGAGAGTATTCTGGCAAACAGAGCCAAGCCCGCTCATTGTCTGTACAAACAGGGAAGTGCATTGTCTATGTATTAAAATGATTTGACACCATCATTTAAGCAACTGGATACACAGATACAGAAGAATACATGCAGACAGAAAATTAAATTGTATAGATCATGATCATCTCAGGGTTGATTAAATGGAATGAAAGTGCATTTCCTCTTTCATACAGAAAGAGGCTTAACATTAAAAAAACCTAATCTTTTCTAAGATAAAGTTCATTAACACAATGATTATTCATTTGGCTTTTATAATGATACTGCTGCTTAATCACCAGAACATCGCTTCCTGTGCTCTATGAGAACCAGCAGGAAACATTTGAAGAGACAGAGCTGGTGCTAATGCGGCAACAGACAGAATGGAAATTTCAGTGCTTTTCATTTTCAAAGTGGCATCGTATTCCTGCTCAGGTTTCTAAAAACCTACCCGTCAAACAGCATGAGCCTTAAACCCAACATTAAATTTATACAGCAATGAAGCCTCAGGTTTCCTGTTTCTACACAGTTAACATCTAAGTTTCCTCCTGGGTCCATTTCCATTATTTATTATATTATTTGCCTAGAGTAGCACCCTAGAGGAGCATTGTAATCAGGAACTGAGGCTGGGCTGGGAGAAATACAGTATAGTCACTCCAGAGTTGGTATGGCCTCTGGAGTTTATAATCCTAATAAACAAGGCAAACAGTAATAGAGATAGATAAACAAATGCTGGAGGTAGTTGTCTGGTTAATGACTTCCTTTTGCTGCAGTTTTGATTCCCCACTTCATGCTCCTGCACAGTTTCAACCAAACCTCCTGCGCTCGGCTGCCTGGGTCAATTTGAAACTCCAGTGTCAATCCCATGCTCCCTTCTTTCACCTGCTGCACGTGTTTATTTGATCTTTCACTGAACCTTCACTTATCGTTTACATTCATTGTTGTTATCCCCTTCATCTTTCTGTCCTCGAAGCCTCCTCCACTGCTGATGGACCAGCTCATGCGGGTCCTCTGGCGTCAGGGTCAGGCTGGTCTCCTGCTGCCACTTCAGATGCCATTGAGCCATTTCGCTTTCTCTCCCCTCCCTGGCAATGTTATAGGGTAGAGCTTGGAATAATTTAACCCTTCTTCTTTTTTTTTCTAGAGTGTTTTTCCTCTAAGAAACAAAGGGGGGGGGAAAGAAGTCGTTAGGAGGCCTCTCCAAAGAAAGAGGAAAGAATTTAGAAAGCAAGAGCAGCGGATTTTAGGAGCCGATTATGTTGCAAATGTAGGGCAGGATGGGATCTGTTAGCAGCCACACAATTGCCCCTTCTTGGTAATGAATGAGAATGCCCCAGAAGTCAGTAAAGGCTTCCATTTGTCAGCAGAAGAGTTCGTAGGAAGATGGTGTTCTTCAGGCTGCTGCTCACGAGCATTTGTTCGCATATTTTTACTTCTGCAAGAAAGGGAAGTTTTATAAAGAGCACAATTCTTGCTCACAAAGATGTCCATTGGGATAGAGAAAACTGGAACACGCCTCTGAGTAACTCTATCTGCGCACTTATTTAAAAGACTGAAATCAAAATGTCGCAGTCTGAGCCCACAAGAGTTTAACAAAGATGTGTACCACTACTGAGCAGCGTCGCTGTAGCCCTGGTACAACCTAAGCAGCAAGATTGGATGCCTTCTGCTTGTTCCCCTGTGAAACTTCTTTTTGGCAAGCAACATCTCATGCTGCTAGCTTACGCCCTGATTAGGAGAAAGAGCGTGTACTGGATTGTTCATTATCCACGCTGTGCTAACAGGGGAAGTGACAGATAAAATTACCGCATATCAGACTTGTTTCTTTCTCCTTCCTTCAAGAACCTAGTAGACTTAATATGCACAAGAAGGGAGGATTAGGAAGTGGTTTGTTTTGCCTAAAAATTTCTAAAAGGAATTCAGGTTCTGTTTGTGCTATCCAGTCTTAATTACAGGGTCTGTTCCTCCCCATTCTTGCTCCCTGGGGATAATTCTATAGCTGTACTCAGTAGGGACAGTAAGTGCCTTTGTTTCTTGTACCTGCTCATTGCAGCACTGAGAAAGCTGGATGAAAACCATTAAGGAAAATGTAACAACACTCTTCTCTAATTGGAGCTGTCATAATCCAAATTAGCTGGTAAAAAAATTCTTGCAAGTCATCTGGTATTGAAGTCCACAAAAATGGTTAAGTGGCTAAATCTGAAAGCAGAACTTCTGATTACAAGTATGTGGTGCTGCGCAAGTACATTGTACTATCTGGGAAGATCATTTTTCATGCTTGGGAGGACCAGAAGAGTCCTAGGTCTGCTTCAGGCCCTTTCCATCAGCTGGGCCAAATCTTTTGAGGGATTGGTGACAATTTCCAAGTGCCTTGTAGATGCGGTGAAGTCTTTAGTCTTTCCTCCTCCTGCTGTTGTGGGTTTGAGATGGGCTCTGAGGCTGTTAATGCATTCAAGCTCTGGAGGAAAGTTTTGAACTGGGCATTGGTTCCCAGAGGTCCCTTCTGACCCAGTTACTCAGCAATGGGTGCACAGAGCTACCTGCGAGGGGGCTGGTCACAGCGAGCAGATATTATTTGTGGCTGTAACAGGCAGCTGAAACTTGTGTGCATAGCATGTGCTTCACTCAAGTGGCAATCCAAGCTGTGGGCATCGAGGTCATGAAGACCCATTAGATGTCCTTGCTCAGCTGTACTTGGACAGAACTCATGTGTGAGTGTGACCTGAGGCTACTTGACACTTAAGACTGGAGCATTCCCGGAGATGTCAAAAAGCAAATGTTTTGTTTGCCAAAGCACTTGGAGCTTGGTCAACTCCAGAATAAGCAGCAGTTTAGTGAGAGGTCAGGGATTGCTGTTTTGGATTAGACTCCTAAAATAAGAGCTGAGCAAAACTTAGTACTCCGGAATGGAATAGTGTTTCCCTGCCCTCAGGGCACTATAAGAATAAATACATTCAAAGCTCAGGAGATGCTGTGCTATTAAGGATTATTAGAAGTAGCTTACCTCCGCTATAATGCAATGCATCATTTCAGAGATTTTGGTGGATCTTGTGTTGTTTTTTTTTTTTCCCAAATCTCTGCCTTGTTCTTTCCATTTCCCTCTCAGATCCTCTAGTATCCACCTTCTAGAACAGTCAAAGGAACGTGACAGCATTTTTTTAAATGAAGATAAGAAATGTGTGAACAGCTGTCTGATTCTTCTCCCTCCACAGTCACACGCATAAGAAAATGAAAAAGATTGACTACAGGTCATTGTTTCTGCATTTAATTATGTATTTATTTTTTTGAATTTATAAAAGTGTAAGAATCACCCGTCATATGCTCTGGGCACTCCTAGCTCTTAATTGAAAATGCAGCATGCCATACAATTAAGGCAAACAAAACAAGACTGAAAAGCTTCACAGTAAATAAGCAGACCACAATGCCCGTTTACAGGAACTGAAGAAGTCGCCAAAATCACGTGCTGGTGCACAAGATCAGCTGTGAGCGCAGGACAGAGGCACGTGCCCTGCCGTGGAGACACATGTCGCACGGGACAGGATGGACCAGCTCTGCTGATAGAGTGGACCAGGCAGGAGAGAGCCAGGGAGCACCAAAACACAGATGTTCTTCAAACTAAAACAATCTGCCATCAACTTCAATGAGAATTTTGCTCATGGGCAACTCTTTTCCCAAGATATCTCTTACATAGTTCTTGCAGCATAAATAGCCCCTCATTCTTCAGTTTTAAAGAAAATAAATGATGTTTTCAGCCCAATCCTTTTCATTCCCTATGACTGATATCAGAGAAGCAATGGTGCTGGTTATGTCTATGTAGATACAGTCTTGCAGTGCAGATGTGTTATTTAAATTACAATGCTGGGAATACATTTGTGTCAGTAGCTTTCCATCTCCGCTACCGAGCATTAAAGTTATGATCAGAAGAAAGCACTGTTTCATGAGCACCACTGCATTTTCCTCTTTTTCACAAGTCAGTTTGCTACATCTGAAGAGCTTACTCATGCATTCCCATCCAGTTCATTTTTATTACAGCTATGTGTTTGTTATAGATAAGCTCCAAGAACGCAGCTGAAATCTGGGGTCTTTCCAGATTCCATGTATTTTCCCAGGTTTTAATCGTTATATAACACTGTGTTATGACACAAGCTCCCTCTTGCTGAAACAAAATTGCCAAACCCGGTTTATCGAATTTTTCAGGGTACAAAGTTCAGATAAGAAAAGTTGAGATAGTAATCAAAAATGTCAGTGAGAATTATTTAAGTTTCTGAAAGCATAAAAGGGCGTTTTCTTATTTTTTCTCTTTCCTTTTTTTTTCTTTTTCTTATAGTATTCTGATCTCCCAGATACTTAACATTTGGGGAAAACTCTTCTTCCTGGATTGCTCTTCTTTTCCACCCCTTTTAATGGAAAACCTACCAGTTGAGTTGCAATGGCTCTGCAGAGGATAACCAATGGTCACATTTCAGTCACTGGGAATGGGCACCTGCCCCTGATGGCAGCTGCTGACCGCACTAATTTAACAGCAGAGTGGGAATCGGATGAACTTGTTGCAGAAGGCAACCCTTGTTTGGCCCAGAAGGTGCTACCTGATGAGTGACATTAGAGAAGACAGGGTCAGATTTATTTCTTGTTGGCTCCCCTGCAGCTGTGTGCCTCCAAAAGTTGCAGCAAGGGAAATTCTTGTTAAACATTAGCTGGGAGGGGGAACATTTACACTGAGGATAGTCAAACGCTGGAACAGATTGCCCAGAGAGGCTGTGGAAACTCTGTAATTGAAGGTGATCAGAATTCAGACCACTTGCTCACGGCCAAACTAGAGCCACTTTCAGTATTGGTCTGACTGAATGCTGGGGTTGGACCTGGTGACCTCCAGAGGTCCCTTTCCACCTAAAGTGCTCTAAAGTTGTAATGTCTTGTTTGTTTCCCTCCATGTGAGGTAAAAGTTTAACACCCAGAGAAGTCGGTATCAATAATTTCCATCTTTTTTTCCCCTGCCTGCACTCTTTTCTTCTGCGCAGTCGTTATTTAAACTCCATCGTGTCTTGCTGTCAAGGGAGACAGTCATTGTAATAATTTTTAGAAAGAATCGGCATAATTCTGGGTGCTTAATACTCTACCCAGAAAAAAGAGGGAGGGTGGGAAAGCTGTTCTGTCCTGGGAATTTCACTGCTCGTCTTGCCAAGTCTCACCTACATGTGATTAAGCATTGATCAAACACTAACATTTACCATTCCTTTTTCTAAAAAAATAATTTAATAAAATGTGGATGGATGGATACCCATCAAAGATAGGATAATAATTTAATAAAATGTGGATGGATGGATACCCATCAAAGATAGGATAAAGGATTATGGGATTTTATAAATAGGCTACTGATAGTAAACCAATGACCAGTTCTTCAGTATTTCCCTCACGCTAATTAACTTGGCTTATCCCTTATACCACTTTATGGGATGGCATGACTGATATGGTATCAGGTAATGTTGAAAGAAATACTCAAATGTTCAGAAGGGCTGAAGGAAAGATGGTTTGTGGTGATACTGTCCAAGGCTATGACTGATCTCGTGTATTAAGTGTTACAGACAAATACCTCACACAGTAACATCTGACAGTCCAGGCAACAACTATCCTGTGTTTTGGGAATCCTTATTTCTCTGGATATGACTGTAGACTTCCTGCAAATTCGGCAGGACCAGATGCATTGATTGCATTTACTTGGCCCGCAGGGGTCAACCAGATAACAGAAAAAAGGAGAAAACCTTTAGACATTGTCTGGACATCACACAAAGATGCAACTTCCCATCCCTTTCAGTAAGTAGTCAGAATATAAATGCTGTATTCTTTATGTAATTTTTTTTTTTTTTTAATCCTAAATAGCAAAGGAGTGGTTGTTCTCATTACTCTTACAAATGTCTGATCTTTACTGGAATCTTACTGTCTTCTTGCACACAACTCATAATCTGAAAAGGATAGATGTAACATGTTTGACACTTTCAAGCAAAAAATAAAGACTTTTAATCCAGGTGATGTGGGCAACATTGCCGCTGCTGCCATTTATAGATTCAGAGATGAATAAGTAGTACATCCAGCAGGGATGAGTGATGGCTAAAATGGCAGATTTTGCAATGGGCTTCAAAGCAGAGAAGAATTCTCCGAATGAGAGTCCCTTGGTATTTTAGCACTCACAAGTCTGACTTTTATAAGTGTAATATGGTTGACTGAAAGGCCAAGAAATGTGTACATCAATACCTTTTTGTTGTTGTGCTCATTTTAACCAGGACAGCACTAAACTTTGTCACTCTTCCTCTCTTCCCAATTTCTGCTAGCTCTTTATTCCTTTTCCTCCACCTCCTTTTCTTTCTTCAGTCCAAGAAGAGGAATAAAGGGCAGGTGGAAGGCAGGAAAAGGAGAATTATGCTAGAATATCTAGAATCTTATTGGAGTGGTACAATATAAGATCTTTCTATTTCAGACCTTAACCAGATCGTAATATAAATGAAGTAAATAGCACCACCCACTAGTGCAGAGAAGCCATGCAGTAGGAAATGCTGTATCTTACATTTGAGATGTTGTTGTGTCCTGACATGGTTTTTTCCCCATTGCTTCTTCCATTTTACATGAGTCATCAAAGGAGTATTTTCTAATTGCAGAGTGAGAATGGATATAATAGGTTTTCTCCTCTTTCCTTCACAGTTTCGTAGAACCCACATGACGGTTCATACAGTTTAGCTTTAGCTAGTCCTGTGAGGCGCAGGGAGTTGGAGTTGATGGTCCTTATGGGTCCCTTCCCACTTGAGATAGACTGTTTCCGATTCCTATCTGCACTGCTGCACTCTGCAATCACAGTGGTTGACACCCACATGCAGAACAAAGCTCAGAGTACCTGAGATTATCCCTAGCTGTTCTATTATTCATGAATGATTCAGTGGTAAATTGGCTGAAAAAATAGGTAAAACTAATTTGATAATTATAAGTTAATAAAACCTTGAAGCTGCTTACTCAGAATTCAGTAACCATAGATATACACTGTTTAAGTAGTTTAAATACATAACACTGTTAATTACTAATGCAAATTCATAAAGGAGATAATGATGGTACAGTTATACAGAGAGAATACATGTTATCTTTTTTCTGCAGATAATTTTTATTTCCAGAAATCTATTAAGAAAGACCAATATTCAGCTGTGTAAAATCATTATAGGGCCTTTTGTATATAGAGTTGAGAAACAATTATGCGAAGGGTTTTTGGACTGGCAAGGAAGACTAATTAGATCCTCAATAAGACCCAAGGTGAGGTTTTTGAAGAAATGGCAGGAAAATTGCCCTGAACCCCTCCTGAGCCCTGGGGCACCGGCTAAAGCAGACAGGAGATGGATGCAGAGCTCCCTCAAAATAGTGTTCGTGCAGCCTCATGGCAGGGCAAGGAGAAGCGCTACGAGCTCTTGCTGCGACGCACCAGCAGCGAGAAGAACTGTCCTGCATAAATGTGTATGGGGACAGTCGGGGAGGGGGGATACTCGTGAGAGGAAGAGTAGCAATAGCTTTTGTTATATTGCTTCTCCAGGTGTCCCTGTGACTTTGGGTATAGCGGCCTGGATTCACAATATCTTGGCGGTTAAGGATCCGAGGCGAACATTTACTCTGTCATAAAAAGTGGAACTGGCATCTCTGCAGATATGAGCACAAATTCATGTAACTCTTAAATTCTCACCTAAGCTTTCGATGAGATTTCAGATTGGAGCAGGGTGATATTACAAATCTAGCTGCCGACTTTCTACGCTTGAATGCATTTTGCTGAGTTTACACACAGCAAAAATTAAAATGTTAGAAGAGAATGATAGAAATAAAGTGAACTTCAAGGCCTGAATATTTGATATTCTAAAATTCATTAGAACACAGTAATTATCTGATTGTATCTATTAATTCTGGCGCATTAGATTGCTTCAATCTTTAAATTCTACATAAATTTTTATACCGATTAATTAAAATAAAAGGAACTATGCTTTACATGCCTTCTTTATTCTTAATTCTTTTTTTTCCCCCCTTACCTGAGTGTTTCTCTTTCAAGCAAGGGGCTATCATTTATAGTGAATCAGACACCTCCCAAATGGGATGATCTCCTGAGAAATGAGACTATGCAACAAAAAAAACCCGAAAATGTTTCATGTCTCACTTTCATCTTCAGAATGGTGACCTTAATAAGTGAGCTCCTGAAAAGAAACACCTGCATCCTGAAATTAAGCATTCAAGGCACCACTGTGATAATCCAGTTCACGTGTGATAGGAAATATAAAGGAAAAAGCATCTTGGAAATAATATTTGATACCACTGCCTCGGGGTTGAGGGTTGGATTTCTTTTGTCCATGTGCGGTATTATGGATCAGTGCTATGCAATGTTGTCTTTGGACCATAAGAATCGAAATAAAAGCTCATACTGTAGTCAGGATTTCCCAGGGATACCACTACAAACTGGATTGGGTATCATGCAAAACCAATACAAAACATTTTAGCCAAAATATTTACCCGTGCGTGTATATAAATTTCTATACAAAAGGATTCATTCAGGCTACTTAAGTCGTAAATAAAGATCTGAGACTTTTAGTGAGTTTTCCCATGGGTAAAACAGGGGTGATAATGCTTCTGTGTTACTTGTAAAGAGCATTTTGGTCTGCCGTTGAGCAGTGCCATGGAATTGTAAGGTATTATTTATTATTTTACAGAAATCTTGGCTAGCACTGAAGTGCAGCCACCAAAAGGGGTAGAAATAGGGTGGGAAACCATTTCATACCTACAGTCCGACCTAACACAACTTTTCAGATAAGTGCAAGTCATCCAAAACAAAGCGCTCATTTTCCTGTTTTAAACCTCAAGGGAAAAACAGATAAATTGTCAGCTCCATGGAAGGCACATATACCAAAGGCTACATGTAATTGCACATGCAGTTATTTAATTTTTTTTCTTTGTTTATGTCACCACCCACTGGACAAATACATAGTTTTAGTTCACACCATTATTGTCACAAATACTTAATAGGGTGGCATAGATAAGATACTATTCTTGGTCTTGATAACTTGGAATTTTTGCAAGGTATTAGCACACTTCCTATTTCTATTACCACATCAAAAATTACAGCAATGACTAAGAAAAAAAAGTCCAAAATATATACATAATCTGTGCTCTAATATTTAGATGAAATTCAGTAAACTAGTTTCCCTGTCAAAAATACTGCAGATATCTTTTTGAATATGGGTGAAGTGATACTTGACGAATTCTTATATCCATGCAGTTGAACAAACTTTATGAGTTTTAGCAAAAGCAGATTCCCTTACTATTGGCGTGTACAGTTGGTCTGCAATTTTGTTATTTTGATAGTAGCCCATTTTTAATTGATTTATTGTTTGTTTCTGTCTGAGATACCATAGAAATATTACTGTTTACACTATTATTTAGGACTTACATTGAAGAAATAATAACAGGTCTGTTTGCCAGCTGATGGAAACCAACTTACGGAAATCGTGTGACATCTGAGCCTTTATTTTTTAACTCAAAGTGCGTACTTGCTCTGTAGTCATTCAAGTGGAAAAGCATGAAATGATCATTTTGTCTGAACCGTTTTAGGAGTCACCCATCAAAAAGATGGAAACAAGGGTCTACTTGGATTACAACATGATTTCCCTTGCACTTTAATACAATAAAAGAGTTGTGTTTAAGTCAGCTCATAACACTTGGAAAGTAGTGAGAGAAAACCTCATCTAAGCATTATTAATTCCCCTGAAATGTACACTTTTTGCCAGTATTGAAATTTTCTCCATTTATTTTTCAATGTAGAGATTAAACGTGAGAACGCCCAAATATATACAATTGAGAAGATGAAGATAAAGATAATGGGATAATATCCAGCAGGAAAGAGGCACAGGGTTGTGATGGGAGCATCAGGTAGCTTATTCCTTCTTTGTTTGCACATGTCAATACATTCCCTTTCTAACAGCACAACAAAGAAAAGTATCAGTAACCTTAAATTACTTTTGCGGTCTTTACAGAGCATCTTTCTGAAAGCAAAATAAATGGAATCCGCTGGGCACCCAAAAGGAAAAAAACATCTCAACGTATTTTGCTCTGCTCAAGACAAAATACACTAATCCAAACTCAGCCCTCTCTATCACTGTTTCTGTTGCCTGGCAGAAACCTCAGAGCCACAGAGCGAGCGAGCGGCTGAGCAGCTACCGGTGAAACGAGAGCAGATTGGGTATTTGGGGAGAGAGGGGTTGTGCAGCCTGTAGAAAATGGGAATCTGGTCTCAGCTGCAGGAGATCCTCACTCCAATGTAGCCCAAGACTTTTGAAGTCAATGGAGTTGCTCTCAACTTATGCTGGGTAATCGGGGGCAAAAATTTGACCAAACACTGAGGAATGAGAGTTGGGTGAGGTGTAGCTGGTTTATAGCAACAGTGGAGGCTGGCAAGCACCCTCTTTTTCTTTCCCAATAAGAATGATGCTATCTTCTTGTTTTACCAACTCTGTTTCGAGCATTGCAGTAATAGTCAGACTTATATTAAACGCATAAAAAAAAAAGCTTATGTTTCTGACTGGATAAACTGGATTGACAATCATTTTCACAGGCCTATTGTCCATGAGACTCGCTGGCTTTAACTGAAGCAGTCTTGTCTCAGCTATCTTCTTTAATCAACTATCAAAAAGTTACACTTTTCATTCAGGTATAAGGAGACTTTTTTTTTTTAAATTAAAATAAGCATACCATACACTTCCAGAGCTTTTACTTTTAACATCTGTATAAAAAATACATAGGACTGTAGAGGCTAATTTTCCTTTCCATATTTTTTTTTTTTATTAGAGAAATTACATTGGTGATGATCCAAGAGCCAAATCCTTGAACAATATGCTTGCCCTGACTAGGCAAGTTTCTAGTACATTTTCTGCAGAGATGTTTGGGTCCTGCCACTGTTGGCCGGTTTGTAAAGTCATTTTTACAAAAACCTGTGTCTTCAAACATTTAACATTTGTAGACCCTCAAGAATTTTCCAACTGAGGTATAAACCATTTTCATAAGGAGTTTAACCTACTGGAAATACATTTGCTTTTTTGAGTTGCCTTTTGCGTGAACCACAGCATGAAAACCACCGCGTGGACACCTCAGCAGGTCATTTCGGGCAAGCGCTGCGGTAGCTGAAGAGCAGCAGGCGTACTTGTTTTGTAAAAGACCTTTCAGATTTACTGCTGCACGCTTCTATATGACCAGCTGAGAAGCAAAGTAGGAAAATATACCCTAATTTATACAACTGCATGAAGTGCAAGCAGCAAGGTTCAGTAAAGGCGAATGTGTCATTGAGCTGCTGAAGCTTGCAAGAGCAAATAATTGATTAATAGTAATTAGGAAAAAATGCCTAGAGCTTCCACATCTGCTTTTCTTTTCATTCTCCTACCTCTAAGTCCATCTGCACACATGTATGTTTTGGTTTTCCTTGTGCAGAGGAAACCAGCTAACTCTTTCTAGAGTCATACGATATCTTAACATTTTAATTTCTTGCTCTCCACACCAATGTCGGAGGCGGCAGTGTTGTGTGACTGCGGTGTTCCCAGCAACATGCACCTACGGAGCGTGGAAGTTTGCATACAGACGACATGGAATAAACGCACGCAGCAATATGTGAACGTGGCCGTATGAGCTTCATTCTCAGCACAGGGCCAGGATGAAGACCCTCCACTAACTTTTTCCTCTGTTACTGCGTGGCCAGTCTGAGTCTGGGTAGAAGTGACCAACTGACTTGCCCTGGCATCCTGGCCAGCTGCTTCCGAGCAAACCTGCTGGTGGTGTGACCCGGGAAAAACCGGAGGTGTTCCTGTTGGTGTGTGCAATGCGATTCAGGCTTATCCGAGCAGGGTAGGGGTTGATGGTAACAACCAGATGCTTTTGTTATTTTCTTAAAAGACCATCAACTACACCTAGCTGTAGCACCTGCGGCTTTATATATGGCAACCATAACAAGTAGTCCAAATAATTACTAGTGTAATAATACCTCAATAGTTAAAACTGCAAAGACCACATTTGCTGTGGCCTCACAAACACCCCCGTCAAAAATTCGGCTGAGAGCCAGTGACAAAGATGGTACTTTAAAATCAAAAGGCAGGTGGCCTTCTCATTGCTTCCGATTCTTTACCTAAGGGTGAAACCATAACTAAATAATATTTAGATGTGTGGATGAAAGCTTGTAACAGTCAGCAGACAGATCAGGAAAGTACAATTTACTTTACAAAATCAAAATTTCATTGAGAACTAATGTACAATAAGGACTAGTCCATCCAACTAAAAGTAGTGCAGTAAAACGGTCCAGCCAGAGCTTGATGAAATAAAGATGAACTGAGCTGCAGCTACTCATTTTCGCTCGAGGCTTGTGGGCTTCAGAAATGGGATCTCGTCTAGTGAACAGTCAACTTTCTTCTGCATGAATTTTAGATTACTTTCAATCAATTAGTAGATGGGGTTGGTTTGTTTGTTTGTTTTTTTAACCAAGGAGCAACTGAGTGGAATTTTATGTGGAGTCCCAAGCTATCTTTTTAACTCTGTAGAAATAAAGAAAATAAATAGATATAGGCCACTTTTAATAGTTAACCGACAGTTTTAAAAGCACAAAAATGGCTGCATGTGAGGTATTTCATCTCATCCAAAGGAAGCATGGAATTTCTTATGCTAAGACTCAATGTACTTGGACTGGTCAGTTTTGAGAGCAGCCAGAGAAGATTGTGTAGTTATAATAATTGCTTTTTGCTGCAATCGGTAACCGAAGCCGGTAGCTGAACATCTTTAACTTTTCATTTGAAGTGCAGATGAAACTATTCCTGCAACCATAGGCACACCTCATATTCATTCTCTAATCTGAACAATGCATTTCAGCACTGTCTCCCGGTTTTACAACTGTTTCTTTGAACTCCATTATGAGAAGGACAGAGTGCGCTGTCTGCGCAGGGATAATGGCTCCTCGGGATGGAGGAACCTGCATGCTGCCAAGCCATTGCCAGCAGGGATGAGGGATACGTTTGATTTCTTCTCTCTCATCCTTCGCGTGTGGGATGCCCCATGATAGCCTTTCTGATTCCTTCCCAGAGCTTCCTTTGTCTGTGACTTCCCAGCTGGTGGCCTTCTCTGGCCCACCGTGAGGGACAGCCGTCCCCATGGCCTTCCTGATCTCCTCAGCCTCTGTCTATCAAATCTGGAGCCTCGACAAGGGGAAAGCATGGTTTCCATGTAGAAAAGTGCTCGTTGCAAGGTTAGGCTGGAAATAGTTAGCAGATCTCAGAAATAAAATCAGAGCAGAGCCAAATGAATTTGCTCTAGATGAGCTTCTGGACCCTCTCTCCTGCACCACGCAACTCAATGTCAGCCTTGGGGCTCAGGTGTCTGATGTCGTTGTGATACCAACATAATGCAATCTCTTCCCAGTGTGGTTATGACTACTGTTTCTGTCTGCAAAACTAAGGTATCCCTTTGTTTGTTTGTTTGTTTTTAGGGTGTTTAAAGACATCTTTTTCCTAAACTTAAACTATTTACGGACTAGTTGTATACTTCTTGGCATGTCTATTTCTTGACATGACATTGCATCAAAGTACCACAGAGGTTCAGCAAAAAAAATCACTAATATTTCAACGTGCTCTTCAAAGGTATGTGAAGCTTCTTACTTCCCTTTGATTGGATAATTCTGACTTGAGTACACGATGAATTTGGCCCTCACCATCAGGATTACGTAAAAAGCTCTTTTACAATGGGCTTTTCAGTTTTGGAAGGAAACATAGAGGCTAGGCCTGTAATAATTGTAAAGAAGTCCATGCAGAAAGATAGATGCTTTCAATTCAGTTGCTCTGAATTTTTCATATTCTCCTTGCACTGCTTCGGGTGCATATATGGAAGGCATTTTTCCCACTGGAGTTTTGGTGCCAATGTGATAAGAATGTGAGGACTGATCATATACACTTTCCTCGTCATTTATTTATAACCACTTAATTAAGTTATTATGAAATCTTCTTTTTTTCTTATTGGCAGTGAGGATGCAATTAATTTTCTTAGCCTTTCCTTCTTAACCAGGATCTCTGACATACTGTTTCTCTGCTAAAACTGCTCTTTTTCAAAAGACATTATATTATCCACAAGATATTCTGTGATGACCAATTCAAAACTTACCCTAGGTAAAGCTGCACCGGTAACAAAGCTTTCCTTTTTTTTTTTTTTTTTTTTTATTTATATTCAATTCCTCTGGCAATATACCCAAACAACCTGCAGTATTTCTTTGTTGCTTCTCTATTATGCATTGCAAGGCAAAGAAATTGCTTAATCTTTTGTTTTCACTTTCCTTTCTCTTGTATGTCTTACCTGCTCTAAATTTCCCTGCAAGACTTTTTCTCCCAAGACCTTTTTCCTTTAATTATTGCCACTTATTGGTCCAGTAGTCAAAAAGCACACGATGAAGCCTCTGACAGAAGGCTGGCATCTCCACTGCCACCAAAGAGCTGCCTTGGGAACGACTGCACATGGACTGTACACAACGGTGTCAGTTTTGCTCCTCTGGACTCGCGTGCCCACATGGCAAAACGTCATCCAGCTGCAAAAGATGATCAAAAAGAAACAATGGGAGAGTTGACATGTCACTACATATTTTAATGCCTCATTTATTCTAAACAGGACTTCTCAGTCGCTGTCAAAGATGACTTTCAGGTTTTAGAGCTAATATTCAAGGGGTTTCTCCTTTCCATTACACTATATTTATCTAAAAGCAAGACTTCCCTCTGGATTTTCCATATCTCCTCCATTCATTTACTCTCCATTACATCATTCCCTTCTAAACAAATGTGACTTCTATTTTAATAACTTGCCCCATCTGGGGTCAGATTAAGTCGTTCATCAGCTTACATTCTGTTTGGCAAAACCACCGCGCTTCTTAAAATATTTGTTTAATACTACAGTGAGAGAAGGTTCATAATCCTCAGACCTCAGTTGTGAAATATTAATAATAGAAATCACTTTGTAAGAGGTGAAAGCTTTTTTTAACTCAACAAGGTCTCACAAGAACATCAGAAATTATGAAGAAATTTGGATGCTCCAAAACTGACAAGAATCAGCAACCAGCAGGGACTTTGCATCTTGCAAAACATTCAGTTATTCACCCACCTACAAGAAAATAGAGTAATACCAAGTGTCTTGCAAATAAAGTGCTTAAACCTTTAAAGTATATAGGGCATAAAGCCATTTCCTATTTCCTCATTTGGAAATTCTATCTTGGTTGGAAAGCTACAGTAAAACACCCCAGACTGCCTATTGAAATACCATACACCCATATTATTTAATTTCGTATAATGCCAGTCTGCGTGTATATAGTTTATTTTTCCCATAATCTTTTTTATTTTCTCCTCAATCTTGAGTTAATGTCGTAAATAGATTTTTACCTCTGCACGTCTTACGGATGTTAAATCCCTAAAGGTGATGGGACCATAACTTAATACTTGACTTTAGAAGTATGACTGTGCTTCAAACTAATCTTGATCAATCACTCTTTTCATTGAAAAGATACAAATATTTAATGAAAAATACACAAGATACAAATATTTAATACTGTAAAATACTGGAAAGCAGATGTTGATTAGACAGCAAATTTCGAAATTATTTTTTTAGTACAAATGTTTTTGCGCTGGGTTTCTACAAAATATATTTGTTGGTAATATAAATTTTCTGAACAGTTTTATGGTTTACAAGAAGACCGTTCAGAAGTGCACATAGGAATGTTGAGGTCCTCTGTGCAGTGGAGTTACTCCCTGCGCTCGGGTAAGCTACTTCTGCTGCATGGTCTCAGCGGGGATGCTCAGCGCTTAACCAGGTACTGCATCACTTCTCGTCACATGCCATTGACCCCAAAGCCACCGACATGATGCTGGTGCAGGTGTAAGCTGGCTGACGCGTTCACATCATCTGGTGAAGGTTTGAGGGTTCTCCACTGGTCTCAACTGCAAGTTCACATGGGTTAAAATTTTAACCCGACCCTTGCCCAGTCTGCTGAGCTCCCGGAGCATGAGGCAAATGTGCTATTCAAAAGAAACCCTCTCACACGTTGCCAGCTGCCCAGAAGCTGGCACCCTCCTTCTGGTTCACCTGGGTGGTGATGGAGAGAGCCTTTGGGGAGATAAAGGCAAAAAGGCAGTTTTGTTTTCAGCCGGGGAGGAAAGAAATGGAAACGTTGCCCTACAATTCACTTTGTGGTTTGCAGACCGATTGTCTTAATGGCATTCTCATTAAAAGTTCTTGCTGTGAAATGCTGTTTTCTTTCTCTTTCAGAATACTCTGCATTAATAATTAGTAGCTCCTTTTGGAAGCTATTTATAGAAAGTATTGCTCTTGTGTCACTTCACGCTAGACAAGACGGAAAGAAAGCCCTGTACAGATGCACATACAGAGCAGATCTGTTTAACATTCTGCTGAGAACTACGAGATACTCTGTACAGTTAAGGAAAACCCAGAAAACTCCCTCCTCCTCCCCAAACTACCATGCTGCTCTAGCAGCAAGGCGAGTGACGTTGGCCACACTTAAACGTGGGAGGGTAAACCTCCTCCCGAGGCCTTCAGCAGCTTGTTGGTGCCTGGGAAAAGCTCTCCATCCTCTCCCCGTCCTGCAGACCCGCAGAAGGCTTTATTCTCCAGAGCAGTTGATCTGGCCTCTTTCTTTGAGTGCATACTTGCACGTGTTCAAATTAAAAAACATGGCATTTAGTTCATTAAACTCGTGCCAGGAAAAGCACATGGAAAAGCAGCGAGTGGCTGAATGGAGCCCCCGGGAGAGGATGCGGGAGTCGGGGAGCGCGTGGTGCTGGCAGCAGCCCTGGGGGGACGGTGCCAGACAATGGCGACGGGGAAGTTTAATTTTAGATGCTGGGAGCAAAACACTGAATCATTTAGGGGGGAAGAGGAACTGCAGAAGAAATAAAGCTTGTGGAAACAGCCGCACCCGAGCAGGGCTCACAAGTAGAGGAGGAGGAGGATGGGCACAGAGGCACGCGTGTGTCATTGCCAAGCAGTCTGAAAAGGACTCCAGCATCAACAGAATGGGATTTATTCCCCACCCCCCATACTATATCAAAAACCAGCTGCAATGCAATCTGCTGTTTGTGCAAGAAAGGTGTCAGGGATGAGCGGGACGGCGCGCTCTCGGGAAGCGTTGCGGGTGGAAGCGGCGGGTCCAGCAGCAGGGCAGGAGCTCTGCTCCAGCACCTTGCAGCATCTTCGCAGCATCCTCCCCAGTGGGACCGGGGTTAAAACAGCATCTTAACAGCCTTTCCAAAGGCCATTGTTTGTCCTTTGCAAAACAAGGCATTAATCCTAACTCCTGTCTGCCAGACAGAGCATGATATATATATTGGATAAGGCTTGTAAACACAAATATAGCAAAAACACCCGGTTAAGTTGATACACTTTATTTCTTTGCTACCTCTCCTGTCCCTCTGCAAGCCTGTCCTGGTTATTCTTCTTGGCTTTTTCGCCAGGAAATAAATGCTTTTAATTCAGTCCTATAAGAGGCAAAGATGCTTCCAGGGCAGCAACCTCTGTGCCTCCTCATAGACAGTCACACAGAACAAAGAGAAGAAAGAGTTTGATAATAATAAGCAATTATAATTATAATTAGCACATATTTAGTGCTTTACATTTTCAAAGCACTGTACAAATATTAGCTAATGAATATTTGGTAAGCAAACAGATTTCAAGCTTCTAGAAGGATTATTATAAACTATGAGGAAAATATTTTAATATATTTGGCTGACTTTTTCTCACTCCTACATTTACAAGGTTATTAGGCTTTGCTACACCTGTAACTTAATCATAGTGAGTCGTTTGTTTATGTTACTCCTATAGTATTTAAACGCGGGTGCATTTAATTAGAACTTAAGGATTTGGGTGTGTAGAAAGAAGCTCTTTGAAGCATGTTTAAAAGCAAACACTTTTTGGGTGATGTGGGCAAACATTTGCTCCCCCAGCCCCCTTTTTCTTCTTGTTTTAGTGCACTGGAATATGACGAACCTCGGATCTGGGCTCTGAGACCTAATGAATGCCCCGATCCTCCCTGTAGAATAATGCAATTTTACCCATATCTGAATGGTTTGCCTGAAGTTGACCCAAGGCTCTCCAAGATGCTGAGCAGCCATTTGGGACAAGAGGTTTGGTTAGAGGAACCATCCCGTGGTCGGTCTTCTGTGCTTCCCACTGGGAAGCTGCAAAAAGCAGAATGGGCATGTTCAGAAGAGAGATTTGATGTTATTTTGCTATCAATGAGGCTGTGCGCATCATTCTAGGTAACAGAAACCCAGTTAGTACCATCACGGACACCACCTTGCAGTAAACATATAGCTGAAACTGCAGAGGTGGTGTAACTGCTGGTATGAGTCGTTGTCTCCTCTAGGAGCTGAGGTTTGCATTGCTCCTTTGCGGGAATCCTACCAGCTAAAATACATCAGAAGAACGTAGCTTTCCTTTTCAGCCATTTCGGTGATACGGCAAATATTGGGTCAGATATGTCTCTTTTATCATGGATGGAATTGTTTGTGCTTCATAGTATTGATAACGAGAGGAAAAGCAAATGCATAGACATAGTGACTGTGCCCGAACCTTTCAGAAGATCTAATAACTCTTTGAAGTTCAGCCACCCAAGTGCTCACTAAGCCAGAACTCTCAGATTTAAAAATTCTGATGTATATAGTCAAGTTCTTCTAATGAGCTTTTCTTGATGGCTGTAATTGGTCTCTTCTTTCCTTGTTTTTGTCCTTGACTTTGAAGTTTTGATTCATTACCTTGTGCAAATTCTCCTCCACACCATGACAAACAATTTCATACCAGTGATTCCTCTGCTTCATTTGTATCCAAGTTGCCTTTTTTAAGCTAGCACACTCTTATCTCTTCGTAATCAATTTTCTACTTTCTAAATATCCACAGTTTTTGGCACCTTTATAGTAAGCTTTCTTCACATGAAGTGATTAAAGTATTCAGCTTGCTCTCTTTCTTCCTTCACCTTGTCTGCTTCAGTTTATGCTTTGAGCAGTAGCTGGGCAGTGTATATATCTTGCTTCTTAAATTCTGCAGATTATGTGTGATCTCTATATTAGTTTCTCTTCCAATTGCTTCTGCTTCACTATCTTTGCACAATATGCACTCAGCATCTGCTTCTGCCATTGCCTCTGAAAGCAGAAGCCATTTCTCCTGCCAATTTTCCACTTTCCAAAAAAGAAACTGTTCTTTCAAGGCTTGATCTTGTTGTGTGCTTTAAAGTCAGTAATAATATAGTCTACTCGACATGTTACCGAACTGGGGATAAAACAAGAAACACAGATAGAGCAGCCAAAATATTTAATAACAAACTCTAATATGCACTCTGCTTGACAGGCCAAGGAAAATGCCACTTTTCTTGAAATGACACCAAGCTCTACAAGAGGCAATCCGGACCCCAGGCACTCCGGCCAGACAAAAGGGTATTGGATGTGGAGTCAGGCACGAGGACAGATCTGTTTTTCTGACATTTTTAAATAGTTATTTCTGGTTGACCAGAAGTTTAGTTATTTCCAATCACCAGTGCACAGAAAAGTAATTTTCCCACATATTTTTGATAGGAAACCTGTCCTATGTTGCAGGGATGTTTTGATATTTTGGAAAGTTCAGTTCAATTTCTTGTATCTCTGCTTCCCATATCAGAGTTTGACATCTATTTAGAGTGTAAACCTTTCAGGCTGGGAATTTCTCTCACTTATCATGGGGAAAAATAAAGAACACATTGTTATTTATGTTATCTGGAAACAATATATAAAGACAATGCACATGTAGGATGGAAACTGATTTTCTCTCTGGCTCGACTTTACATGTGAGGTTTTCCCAATAGGAAAGGACTTTTATTCAGGGCCGGGCGTAGTGAATCCCCAGTTTGATGTAAAGGCTTTCAGGCTCTGCATTCATACAAATAATCTGTCATAAACAGCTGCTACACTTAATTTTAGATAGTGACAGAGCTGAACACATCAAAAAAAAAAGTAACTAACCAAAAATCAAATTAAAAAATCAAACTAAATGGTGTTGGGGGGGCTGTTGTTGTTTTACCATATTGACTAATCTTTTCCATTACTGTCATTTCTTCTCTGCTGTTTGGGATGTCATTAATGTCCATGTAATGCAAAAAGGTAATCTAAGACTAAGGAAAGGGTGATCTGATCTTTACTGTATTTCCAGTTAAATGGAAATATAAAGCACCGTAAGTGCTTGATCAAAAGTGAGTTTTCTGCCTTACTTTTGGAGGTCCACATAGTCTTGATGGGTTTTGTAAGTCCTGAGGATGCAAGGTCTCCATCTTTGCTACCCCACCCACCACAACCGGCAATGCATGATGACAGTTTGCTGCATTATCCCTTAGACAAGGCAACAAAAGAATATGTGTTCAAAGGTTTAAGAGCGAAAATACAGGAAGAAAGAGTCATACATGGGAAACAGATTTCATTCCTTCTGTGAAGAGCCAGGTTCAGGTTCAGCCTTTAAAAATCTTACAAAAAGGCAAACTTGATTCTTATACCTGCTGAAAAGGTACTAAACTGTTTAGATGGTAGGTATCATCAGGCTGCTTCTCAGCGGGGAGCTCTGATTCATCAGCGTCAGGGTTTCCCCAAAGCTTTCTGCCTACATCTTCTACTTAGCTTGGCAGGGACATTGTCAGAGAATAAAAGACTTCTTCCTCATGTCAAAGGTCTGGCATTCATCAAGATGATAATACTTTTTACCTAGAGCACCTTTTAGATGAGGTTCATGAAGCCTGTAAAGAAGAAGATGATAAAGAGAAAAATGTTGCAGGATTTTTTATTATATTTTTGGCACTAAAACTGATACTACATGAAATGAAAGGTTTTTCTTTTATAAGTTTCCTTTGCCTTTTACTTTATAAATATGCCTTGGTTAAGTCAGTGAACTGGTTTTCACATAAAGCATAATCCAAGGCCTGTTAAGGTCAACAGAAAGCTTCTTATTAATTTCCGCAGGCTTTGCAAGTGCAAAACTGCTCACTGAATCAAACAGAAAGTTTTTGTTTCGCAAAAGCGAGATTCACATCTTGCAGGATCAAGCGCTTCACGATGAGGATAGTCTAAAATCCAGTAAATCTTCCGGGAATCTTTCTGCTGATTGTTATAGGCTTGGGATCAAGTGTGTCATATCCAGCCTGCAAAATCAAGAGTGTGTTCTGACCAGCGCTGGGCACCTCGCACTTTCACCTTCAGGGGAAAATGAAAAACATGTGATGTCCTAAAAAGGGGGCTTTCTAACCCTCCAGACTGGACTGATGTATTGTAGGAAGTACAGAGAGTGAAGCAGTTCAGCCCCAGCTTGTTACAGCCCTCCAAATCCCCTCGAGATCCCCAAACCCAACACGAGCCATCTTTACCGTGGATACGCAGGGTTTGTTCGGTGAGGCACAGAGTATCTAGGTGGTTGCAGTATGACCGTATGGTCATTTTTCACATTTCCTCCCCTAATTACCCTTTGTTCCTCTGCTTTATAACCTAATGATACTGTCTCCTTCAGTTTCTCCTTCCATTTGTTAGTCCCTGCCTCCTGTTTCAACACAGCCGTTAACCCAAATCTGCTCCACACCTCGACTCAGCCGCAGCGACACCTGAAAAAGCTCCCTCCAAAAATCAAGGCAGGCTTGTCACGCTCTCCCTTTAGTTGTCGTTGGGTTTTAGGGTCTATTTAGGTTAAAACGTGGAACTAAACTAAGCTGTAGTTTGAGAGAATAAAATGAGGTGGAAAGGTCTATTTGTCTCTTGTCAAGGAAGAAATCTCGTTAACTTCAGAAGTATCAGAAGATGAAACAGCAGCAAGTTTTCCATATAGACCATTGACAGAGCAGCCTATCAAGTAACTTTATATTCCAAAATATTTTTTAATATATAAGTTGACTCTAAAAGCTAAGTTATTTGAATGCTGATAAGTGATCAATTACTCCATTGTTTCATTACATTACATTTTTATTTTCATTTTTTTAGACTGCAATTTAAAAAAAAAAAATTTTCAGCACAAAAAAAAAAAGGTGTTTGATAAATTTGCAACTTTTATGATAGCTTCCATTTCTGCCAAAATAAAACCTTCTGGTTTGGGAGGGTTTTCAATGAATAATTAAAGCAAATACTACTCTCCAATGAAAGTGAAACGCTTAGGATTTGATATTTTTAAAACGTTTCCCAATCCCTCTTCTCAAATAGGGAGTTTTATTTGGTGTCGATGTCTTAGTGAATCTTTTATCATTATGATGACTTTTATTCTCTGCTTCAGACATTAGTTTCTAAACCAACTGGTTTTCACCTAAAAAGTAGCAAAACACCAGGTTCTGGTGCACAATTCTGTTGTGCTGAATCTCAGTACAGATCTTTACTGCGAATTATTCCTTTCCTTCTTTCATGGTTTTCCAGAAAGACTTTAAATCCAAACCACATTGTGGGACATAGATTGATATTCATTACCAATATCCACCAGAAGTTCATTCTAACCATGTCCTAGGAGCAGGATTAACACAAAATTAAATAAATACAATTTAATCATTATCAAATTTGATCCTACCTAGAAACAGGTAAAAACAAGCCTACCATCAGTTTTAGATTATAGAGCTCTGATTCAGTTTTAAACTGACAATTATTCTGAAAGCTTCTTAACACCTTTCTTTACAGAAATATTATCCCTTCAATCATCCAAGTGAAAACCAATTACTTAACATTTGAGCTATGGAGCAACAATGTTTGTGTGACAATTAAGCTAAAAACAGAAACCTGGACCAAAAATAGGTTTTGGTGTGTACCTGTCTGAAATATTGATAATTCACAGGGTTCAAAACAAAATAAATAAAATAAAACATAGTAAACAGAATCTTAGAGGAGTGCATTTGATCAAAAAAAGAGAACCCATTCATTTTTAGCACTTCTTGTAATATTCCTACATCCCCTTCTACTTCCTTGCTTTGATTAAAAAAAATAGCAATCCTCTGTGTGTTGTAAATAGCGATGTTAACTGTGTCACTTGAATGTTTATTTAGTTATCTTATGAAGACAGAAAGTGTTAATCGTCTCTTACTTTCTTTCAAAACATTGAAAAGAACTCATGGCAATTTGTTACATACATCTCACGATTCACTGCAAATATTGGGGCAGGGCCACTCATGACCACAAAGTTGATATCAAGTGAAATAAGGGTGAAGATGACTTGAGTAGTGAACACTACCACAGTCTGATAAAATCATACCAACCTACCCTTGGCAGTTTTGAGCAACACTCAGAGTCAGCGATGCCATCAGAAAGAGTGGCTGAAGTGTAAATTAACTATATCTCTCTCAGTGACTGTATCTCTGCTTATTTTCAGAGTGTGTGTTACGCAGACAATGATTTGAAAATATGTAACTACGGTATAATTAAAGAACAAAATTAAATACAGCCCAGCTGGATATATTACTGAGGAATTATTTGCCCTCAGTTTCTCCTCCCCTGGGAGAAGGAAGGTTATCTCTGCTCCAAAAACCTGTGTTGTCAGTGCTGACACTATTTTAGCAGCTATGGCACAGGTCCTGCTGACCTGCCCTGTGGATTTCTTTTATGTTCTTCCACTGTCTGGAAACAACCACCAGAGACGGTATAAACAATTTTGGATTGGACAGTGCTGGTTGATATACGCCGCGAGATACTGAGGTGCTTAGATTAAACTCTTCCCCTGTTCTGGTGAGTGGTCTCGAAATTTTCAGGGCAGAGAAGGGCTGGTGGCAAAGTTGCCCTGGAGGTCACAGGTGGCCAAGGCCAGGAGATGTAGGGTTGGAGGTGACTGTAGCTCCATCCAAGCAGATAGATCTGGGGGTCACCTGTCTAAGAATGTGCTGGGGGATACCAGAAGTTCATACAATGGTCAAGTGTATTTTGGGCTAATTTAAGGAAAAGAACTGGAAAACTGTTTGTTGGGCTCAATCGTTCACACTTTTCAGTGGGAAGCATGCAGACATTGTTCCAGAAAGGTCAAGTCTCTAAGAAATCAGAGATTTACAGGAAAGCTTTGAGAAAGCTGGGAAAATGTGACTTGCAGAAGAGAGGAGTTCTTCCATTATCCTTCATTGGTAAAGGCACTCACCTATCAGCTTCAGATGAGAGAAAGCTGGTGGCTAATCTCTGCCACTTGGTTAGTACCAAACTGGATAGAGTAGGGGCAGCTGGGTTTAGTCCTCTCGGTTACCTGGGAACAGCAACAGAAAGACTTATTAGGTGCTTTGAGTGATTTATCACCCAGAAGTGTTCCCAGCTAAGCTAACCTGTTTGCAGTCCAACAGTCTCCGATGCTTTGCATCAACTTGTTCCTCCTTGCATGGCCAAGATAATGAGATCTTGGACCTTCTAAATGAACTCAGATTTCAACGTAAGTTTAGAGGGCAGCAAAATGCTTTCATGGGCGAATGCCTAATTTGCATTTTCTGAGTTCACTTTTTAACCTTGGGCTGTCTGCTCTCTACAGGTTTAAGCCATAAAGAAAAACAGGAGGTCACTGAATGCCAAAATGTACAGAATGGTCAATTACCCGACTGTGAATCCCGCTTCTGCTGTATGTACAGGCATTTCAATCATACTTCCCTGGACTTATTTTGATTCTCTATAAAGCCAGTAGTCATGTTTTTAAGCCCCCTCCCCACCGTACCTAGGATACAGTACTTACCCGCTCTATTCTGAATGGCACAACCTTCAAGCGCCAACAGTATGAAAACGGGTTTAAATGTCTATTAGATTAAACTTCCTTAAATATGGAGCTGTTTACTTTTAATTAGCTATCTCTGTATGCTTACCAATGTTTGCAAAGGCACATTGCAAAGGTACAGCATCTGCTAAGGTTTTGGAAAATGGCATGAAAATAAAGAGTAAAAGACACAATTACTCACACTAAAGATGGATCTCTACCCCAGTTGCCTCTCTGCGGGACAGCCCCAGCTCCCGCACGTGAGCTCCCCAGGCTCGCCCGGACTCAGTGGCCTTCAAGGGAATATATGCTTATCAGCAAAGTAGTAAGTCCTACACCTTGTGTTCGTCCTTCCCAGAGATAGAAAAATCGCTTCAAAGTGGATGATTGGGAGTAATAAAGAACACTAAAGGAACCAGAATACATGTGCAGCACTCTCCTCCATAAAAAACAACCGGGGACTACAGGGGTTGGTGAGCATCAAGCTGCTCTGTAGCTTATCCTACAAACCTTGTCCTCTAGAAGGAAAAAGCATATTATAACATCTAAGTGATCTTGATATTTCTTGGATTGCTACAACACAGCACGGTAAAGCTTTACAAAACTTGACTCAGAATGCAGAGATCAGCTCTCAGTGAGAGAGGACTTAACTTCTCGATGAGGGAGGGATCTGCATTTCCCCAGCTTCTCAGTAACACAGGCAAACCAAATTATCTGCTCTGTCATATGGAGCATCTCCCACTCTCCATGGGGAGATATTCACACAGACTGCACACAAAAATATGTTAAAATATATTTTTCTGGTCATTTTCTTTAATACTCAATCCACTTGGTCACTGAAGCTTTGTTCTTCTGACTTCCCTGCTTCTCCTCCCAAACCAGCCTGCCACTGGGCAGCAACTGGAAATCACAAAATAAAGTGAAATGCAGTGCTGCTGTTTGGGAAAGCAAGCATAAAAGCTTTACAAAAACGGCAGCCTAGCGCCTCAGTGGATGAACACTGGCATTTGGCACTTTGTAATAGGTTAGGAACCTCAAAATTTATTGTAAACTTAATGCAGTTTTACAGCCTATCTTCAAAACATTTACACAGACAGTAAAAGATGATGGATATTTTCAGAGCATTCCTCTTTCCCAGCAGTTTCCCTTGCAGTAACACTGCGCAAGCAGCAGTGATTTGAAATATATTATTGATGTATCTTTGAAGATCTATTATATGATACCTCATGTTTATTGCTATTATGCAACTGGCTTCTAAGTGTCCTCTTCTATACGAGGCAGAGCTGAGAAGATACGATCAGTATTATTATTATTTGTATTGCAGTGATAGAGGCAGTAACCCAGCAGAGCACCATTGATTTAGATACCATACAAAGACACGGGATGACAGAGTAGCTGCTCTTTACATTTTACATTTTAAATAAACCAGGAAAACAAGGCCAGAAAGAAAGAGATACAGTATATAAACAATCCACAGAGAATGAAGTGCACAAGAGAGAGATGTGGGTCTGCACCGGTGAGGTTAATGAGATCCATACTTTGCATTTAATGGCAGCCTTTCAATTGACTCCTTCGTGATGGAAAGTTGGAGAGGTGAATGAAGAGCTAGATAATGAGATGCCAATACAGAAATCCTGATTGGGAAGGTGGGCAGAGTTATGGGGAGGTCAACGCTTTTATTACTATCGGATCTTGAATGTTTTGCTATACCATGTCTTTAATCTCTTTTCATACACCATGTGTTTTATGGATTATGTGGCTCAGACATCGTTTTCTTTGCGTGCACACTCTGGTCTTATTTATTCTCACTAATGCTGCTAACATCTCTAAAGCTAAGAACTGGATCAAACTTACAGTGAAAAGCACAATAGATTTTCTGCTAGCGTTGATTTAAGCAGAGGTATGGGATGTTTCTATAGCCAAGATGAACTGTGAGCACAGCATTACCTTAGCAGGGAATGTCCCGTTGGACAAGGTTTGCTAGTAAAAGATAACGACGGAGTGTAAACGTAGCAGTATCTTCTAATCAGAAAATGAGTTGGCAAGAGCAGTAAGCAGGAGAACGACCTGGAATGTTTAAAGAGAGCAGCCGGAGCAGAGGCCATTGGCTTTGGATCGGATAAACACTAAATTTTTCTTTAGCGAGGAATCTCCATGGGAGAGTATCGGTGGTTTTGTAAAGCAAACAGATACAACAATGTCTTATATGAACTGTCCTGATTTTCTTATTCAGAACAGTTCCGCATGGCCCCAAAGCCTAACTCTGCCTTTCAGCTTTTGCCAATTTGTTCAGTAGTAATTTTCAACACTTATTGCAGGTCCAATAGTGGCTTTCAGCACCATGAAGTGTTAGAGAAAGAAAAGTTCACTGTAGCAATTAAGCAGTAACCCAACCTATAAAAAGCCGAGTGCTGTAAATTAGACAAATTCCTAAAACAATAAAAGCAGTTCTGTGTCATGCCTACACCTGCAGCGCTGCAAATATGTGTTTGGCATAGGACACACTCAGCTCTCATGGGGAGCTATGTTCAGCATGGAAGTATATGTATTATCCTATTATATTGGGAATATGTGTTATGTTTACATGCAGAAATAGGATTTCTGGTTTTCCAATACTTTGTGTAGTGTGGTGCACATTCTTGGAGCTCTTTCTCAGGCTTTCTACAGAATGCGCCCATTCTACTTGCTTTATGTTTCTGATTTTTTTAACATTTCAAAACACGGCCTTTAAAAATCACCGAAACCCCAAAATGCAGCTGCAGCCAGTAGGTTCCCAGGCATGGATTCATCGTACCTATATATAACCTGGGTGTGAAGCAGGAAAGTACAGATCTTATGGTGCTCTGGGTTACAATCAAAAAGCCCTTCATTTTGCGATTCCTTCTTTCATTACATTTGGTACATTGCTTCATGTCTTTAAGATACCAATACCAAGCATCCACGATCTCTGAGTATTTTTATTCTATTTTCTTCTAATAGGTGGCATTTTAAATTTTGTTTTAAGTGCGGCTAATTCTCTTTTCAGAACTGTCAAGTTCTGAATGCTGAGTGCCTCTAGGACTGATAGTTGCACAATACGCGATGCTACACCAATATACAATAGCTGCACATCTACACAATATTTTGATAGCGTGACAGCAGCTGTTGGTAATAATGCATTTGCGTCGCAGTTTTGGCTAGCAGTTGTCAGAAGAGTGGTGAATTCCTAGTTATTACAGAAAATTAGTTTTCAGATGGAGCAATCATGTCCTGGAGCTTTGGGGTACAGGTAATCACTTGGAATCTAATTCAGGAAGGGCCTTAGCTGTGTGCCTAATAAATATACGTATACTGGAGAGTATTACTGCAAAGTGATACATTAAAATTGTCACCATCCAAGAAGTTAAAATTCAATATGGTTATATGCATTTTCAGGGTGGAAGCTATAAGCTTGCAACCGCTCATGTGCAAATATGTTTGCACGTATGTAATTACTCCCTGGATCAGATCTGATTTTCAGTGTGTCTTTACTATTCATGTACTATTTTTAGCTTCCTGGGTGTTATAGTAATAGGAATCCATTTAAAGTATGATGTTAAAAATTAAATGATGCCTTAGCCGCCATCTAAATTCATAATTTTTTTTTCAAATTGCTTCGAATTTCTAAAAAATAATTAATGTTCACTGGTAGAGCAGATGGAGCTGTGAACGCTTTTCTACATGGTAATATACTTTGTTTCTGGCTGATGATGTTGCTTTGTTCCTTCATTTTCTCATTAAGCAGTACTCAGGCTGGAAAAATAAGAACTTTGGTATTTTTCAAGAATTCCAAGCTCAGAGGTTAAGCAGTATTCAGGGATGAGTGCAGAGAAATACTGGATTCTCAGTTGCCCGGCTATTTCAGTGGATGTCTTTGCCTGCTCAATAGTTGGCAAAAATCAAGCTTTCAATTAGCACGAAAGTGCACAAAATATATGATCCCTCTAGGCACGTGGAGGAATGAAGGCATGGGACCCCAGCTAAAGGGATGTCCCGGCTCTTTTCTTGTTAATAAGAAATATCCATGTGCTCTTGTTCGAACTTTCATAACTGCACGTATATACGTAAAGTCTCGTGTCTGTGGATGAGAGGATACAGCACAGGCAAAGTCATCTGACAAATGTGCTGGCTGCCACGCAGAACGTAGCGTTATTGTGCTAATCGATATAGATATTAATAAAAGGAATAGTATTGCAACTGACTTGCTGTACTGCAAAATGGAGCCATGAGAGAAAATTAAGTAACTTCTGCTGCATTTTCATCTAATAAATTTTAATGTGATAAAAGTGAGCAAACAGTAGGATCCCGTTTTGTTTAACAGAAAAATACTGTCGAATGAAGAAATGGGGTGATTCAGAACACCATTCGTGTCCAGGGGACAAACGTCCTCTGCAGATTCCATTAACTCTCACTGGTTGACAGCTCTGGGAAGCTCCTGGATTATTCTCCAACACAATTTCTTGCAATGCTGTTACTAAGGAGTAACAGCTTACAGGAACAATGGTTTTGAAATCTAAATTTGCTTAACAAGTAGATTTTCCATTTGGCACTACTTTTTCTTGTCTTGTTGACAAGTATAGAAAGTTCTGCTAATTGTATATTAAACCTGAAAATTTTACCAAGGAAAATTAATGAAATTCACCTAACTTGATTTTTATTTCAAACAACAAGTCCATCACAGGTGACTGTGGTTACCATAATGTGGTAACTTGGCCAATTTTTAGCTTCTTTGGCAAGTCTGGTAATACCTATAGTCTGTAGTATCTATTGGGGCTTTAAATGATTGGATAAATGAAATTCAAATGAAAAATATTTATAGAATGCCAGAAAATATGCCAGAATACTGTTTATTATAAGTCACTGATCTGCAGTAGAGAACTTATTGTGTGTATAAAAAAATACCTAAATCGATATGTATTTCTGCCACCTCTTCACCCAAGAACCTTCTGTAGAGACATGAGACAGGCATTAATGAATATCGCCCTACAACTACCAATGAGATGAGTTTCTTCATCCCATTATATGGAATTCAGGAACGAAAAACAGATTTTTAAAGACAAAATTGTGTGAGGCTTAGTTTTAGGGATAAAAACATTGATTATCTACCAGATGGGTTCTGTTTTATTTTGGTATTTGGAAGAAAACCTGTAGATAAATTTGTTTTTGTTTCTCCCAGTAGAAATTTTTGACTATTTAATTAAAGGCCTCATTGCCCCATCATTAAATTCAAAGAAGCATATCTAATGCAAGCACTTAAATGTAATGTCACTTATTAGTCTTTAATGAAGAGAAACTTATTCTTTCTCTAAAGAACAGCTGTAGAAATAGTGCCCATGTCACCCACAAAATTACATATTATGAAGAGTATTAATGTGTATTTAATGACTGTAAAAATATTCCTTTATAGAAAGGACTGTATTCTTTCTTGTTCGGCTTCACTTGTAAAGGAGGTTAATTAAAGCCCGAGCATCAAAAATTCTGTAACACTACAGGTCATTCATCGGTACCAAAGTGTAACACAATTCTGCAAAATCTCCTTGACAGTGATGACATAAAACTGTTCCACTGCTCGGTAAAGATCACTGGTCTGTCTTGTAACTTGGCTCTGGCTTTCATGATCCAGCAGCCACGAGATCTGCCATTAAACATAAAATTTATCTAACTCTTTTCATAGTATGCTTTATAAATATATATAGAGAGAAATTGTTTCTGATATTTTGGATTGTTTCTGATATTTTGGAGGAATAAAGGGGAACTGTAAGAAGTCCAAGTAACTACAGTTTTGAGATTTTTCCATGAAAATGCCACAAAATGCTGTATATCACCATCAGGTCAAAAAGTGAAAGTTCACAGCACTACTAATCTGCATCCATAGTGCAAGGTTATGTTTTTTATGTTTAGCTAGTGTAGCAGCGTTTTTGGGTTTTTTCTTTAAATTGATAAGTTATTCAAGATAAAAGTATTTAATGACTGTAAAATATCATAGTCAATCTCCCAGGGTGGAGAGATTCTCAACAGTGGGAGATTATCAACACCTCTCAGGTGGTATCTGGATGCCAGAATAGGGTGGCCAGAGGTGAAACAAAGAGAAAATGTTTCGGTGCCCCCCCAATAACAAAACCAAATGCACTGAGTTGCTAATTCGTCACTCCTTCCTGTAAGCAAGGGTAATGCTGTTATTTTGATTGTGAAGACTGCACAAAGACGCAGGTGTTAGGTGGAGCGCTGGAATTTCATTCCAAGTATACAGTTGCTATCACACGCACAGGTTTTATTAATCCAATTTACCTGATGTAATCCTGTGTATCCTTCTTTTACAAACTATGTGTATTTGGTAGCCATAGTACCAATATTATTTTGGCTTTTTTTCTTGTTTTCCAGTTAAAAACTACTGAAAACTTTAACATACAGCAGATAGTGCCCTGCAACTTCTCCCCTTCCTATTCAGCCCTGATCTTGTTCACAACCATGTCACCTAGAAATTGAGAACAGCCAAAACAAATTCGTTTTGTTGCCTTGCGTCATTCAAGCAGCTTTCAAAAGCGCTGATGCGCTTCTGTGTTCGAGTCTGATTTCAGTCTCATAAAAATGAAGAGTTATTCCACTGAAATGTGTGGATTGCCACCGGTGAGAAGGGAACAAAGATGAGCATCAAACCCTCATAGTAAAAATCTGCCCACTCGTGGCTCGTTTGAGAACTGCTCTGCAGTTACGCGGTTCGCTGGAATTGCGTGACCTTCTCATACTCACCTTTACTTCTCCATATGTGAATTTATCCTGTTCTGGATGACATCTTCTCTTGGGAAGTGCAAATGGAGATGGGTAAATTGTATAAAAGGGTGAATGAAAACCACAGAGGATCTTTTTCCCCCACCCCACAGCCCCCTGTAGCTTATACAGTTCTCTGTGCCTCTCTTTCTCTCTCACTTTTCTGTATGCAAAGGGAAGAAGATGGTACCAGATAAGCTCACGTATAAGACAAAGGGAATTTTTCCTCCCAGAAAATGAAATATTAAAAAAAAAAGAAAAAAAGGACTTTTCATTTGCCGACTGCAATTCACTGCACTGGATCATTTTCTCCCTAAAAGATCCCATATCACGTCCCACCAGGCAAAGCTGCGCAACTGTTGGTCACCGCAGAGCAGCAACAGCTGAGGGGGAACCTCCGGGACTGTGGCACAGCACCCCAAATTATCAGCAAAGGTCAGAGTCCCGTGGGGACAGCGTGGGCTCCCGAGTCCGGGGCAGCGTTGGGAGGGGGAAACACCTGGGAAACGCAGCCACTCTCCTTTCTGGGGTTATTTCTTAAGTATGACCACACATTCAAAGCAAGTTGATGCTCACCATGCTTTATGATGGGCTTTGAGATTTATGAATGGAAAGTGTTAAATAAAGCTAAGTAATACATCTTTTAATATAGAGATGTACTTAGCCAATATGGAAATGAGATGGGAAACTAGAAAATGTGACAGCTGAGTAGATAAACATGGACTTGTGTTTTCATTTACAAAGACCTCCAGTACATAAATGCTACTTATTTACTGCATTATAAGATTCTGAATTCCAGAGAGAGGTTTCACCAATTTGATGTATTAAACAAGTGCCTATTGAGAGACCACTTCTTAATGTACTGTCTCAACCATTTTTAAAGACGGCTACGCATCCCACAGCTCTCCGTTTCACTTGAGATGCCAGATTGCATCAGTCAGGGTATTCCCATTAAGCACTGGGCGCAGGCACGCTCACTAGCACACCTCACTTGACAAGCCATATTTTTTTATTACAGGGAAGCAAATCTGTTTCTTTTTCCAACACCACCAGCAAAAATCAGGACTTGAAACAATTCTTATTTTACTTACCTCCATAAAAGCTTGTCTGAAGTAGACTTCCAGTCAACCAGTAAAGCCTGAAGTATTTACTAAACCTGCTGTACCCTACTAAAGAAGTACATCAATGTGTTTCCAGCTTTTTGTATTTCATTCCTACTTGCTCCTCCTTTACCTGCAGATCTTCTTAAATCAGTCACTATTGGGCCAGAAAGACCCCGAGGCAATAGCTTTAGGGGTGGGTAGAGAGGAGGTGTACTCGATTTCCTCCTTTTCTCCTGGATCAAGCTGTGATCCTTCTCTCCTCATCCCCACCCCATCAAGGCACATCCTGATCTCACACGGTGTAGGTTACATCCTGGGAAGGGGATCTCAGCAAAGAGCTGTACCCGGCAGCTACAGAGGCACCTCCCAAGGTGTCTGACCACGGTTTTCTGCAAGAGCGAGAGAGAGATAAGGAAGAGCAGACCATGGAGTAATAATCTGTGTCAAGCTTTATCGGTTTAAGTAAATTTTGCTCCATGGAAGGCAGCTGTCACTGATACACCTGTTATCCCAGTCCCTGACTGCCGTCATGCACCAAATTTTCCCCATCTTTGTTAGTTAAATTCAATATTATTTATATCTTTGTGTAGCTTTTGTATCTTAAGTGAACAATGAAAATAGAAAGTTGCCAGCTTGAATAAGAGATATTGCAATAAATGTTTTTCTTTGAAAAAAAATATTGCACGAAATCGGTCTCCTAGGATTTCCTTCTTGGCTAGGCAGCTATGAAGGATGAAGAGGAATGAATGTAGATAATTATTAGACTGTTGAATGCTTAACTAAAATGCAGTTGCAATAGAGCTGGTGCAAGAGCAACTGTTTACACATGAATGAAGGAATTTCACTCTTTTCTGTATGTTATAATACAATTTGTGCAGCTGCCTCAGTGCTGCAGAACTTGTGCTTAGCTCTTGCTCATCAGTCATCTCTCTGCCTCTCTGCCTGGAAATGCCCATACGAAGCGATGACATAATTGATTTTTATGAATCCAGTTGTTCACAACTAAATTCACTCCTGTTCCAGAAATACTCACAATGACTTGTTCAGCTCAGAGCCCAAATGCTTAGTCCGGGACCAGTGCGCGCGTGGAGGCGCTGAGGGGCTGGTGGAAATCAGACCCGGAGGGCAGCGTACCCTGCAGGCTAAGCCCTGAGACACTGTGGGAAGATCCTCAGCCGCCGAAATAACTCCATTGATCGGCTTTTTCTTTTCATGGTTTTCAGTTTCATGGGTTTCTCTTTCTGTAAAATTATAAGGAGCTTTTCAAGATCTGCATATAAAAAGCCCACTGGGTCTGTCTTCCTGAAGGAATGCGACTGGGGCTTGATTTTTCTATTCTGTCATATCTGTCTGGCTCTAAAAACTACCCCCCTCCCCCAATTTCTCATTTTTATCTCATCCTTACTTTTTACTTCACTCATCTTTAAAATGCATTTTGTATAAAGGCTTTCTGTCAGTCCCTGCTGTGGCATTTTTTGGCTTGTGCTTGATCCCTCAATAACTTTTTTGGGTTACAGGAGTTTACTTTGCTTGTCTGTTGGCTTCTAATTGTGGATTCAGAAAGAATAATAATTAGGTACTGCCTCTAACTATCCCTTGGTAAGTTCATAAGTATGGCCGCTTTACCGATGTCCTGGAGGGTATTTGCATTGCAATTCTCAACGTTGTAAAACGCAAACCTGGTTAAGAGGGAAATTGTGTCTTGCGTTGTAGAGATGCTAATAGAAGTGGCATCACTTGCCATGAGATATTCTAATTTATGACTATCTTTAAAGAACATACTTGCCAATTAGTGTCTTTATTAGAATACTTACTTTTATCATTTGAAAATATGGCTCTTAATTGGGACCAGCTTTGCCTAAGGGAGAAACATTTGTTAATAAATAAATAAAAAAACTAAACCTCTCCATTGGTACCCATGTAGGGAACCAGCTTATATCACATGGGCATCCTTATAGATCGCATTACTTATTATTCTTAAACTCTTTCAATTATTGAGAAAGACAATTTCATCTAACGTTATATTGTCTTGCTGCGAAAAGTATAGACAGGATATTGGAATTTGCTTGTTTATTAAAGCAAGTAGCTCATTAGGCATAATTAAGATAGAAGAAACAGGAGCATTAAATTTTCATACCACACCATCAGTCCGATAGCTCTAGTAAAGGCAAAAGCGCCATAGTTGCTCTATTAGTACATTGATCAGGTTAATGTAATTAAGGTGCCAATTTTATTAGAATCTGAAGATAAGATGAGGAGTGCTTAGTGCTATTCACTTTAAAAATGTAGTAAGGAACTGTTTAAAAAATTATAACTTAATAGGACTGAAATCCCCCCTATTCAGCCAAGGGACAGATATGAACCAGAATCTGGTGAAGGTAGGTACCATGGGGACACCACAGTGTCCTGTGCTTGTCATGACCCTGTCATTGCATTTCATTCCCCAACGGATGGTGAGAAGTTAGGGCAAAGCTAGCTAGGGCAAGGGGATGTCCTCCCCCAAACCGCACATGTGGTCCCAAGGGCCACTCCATGCTCATTCTTTCACCATGGAGGACTTGCTGCCGCTGGGGTTGGTGGCATTGCACTCTACAGGCCATGACTTCTCAAACAAGAGCGTCTCTCACAGAAACACATCGTTGTCCACACAGGGGTAAAGCAGCAGAGAAGCAGCCAGAACACATCTGACCAATCCTCATAGGATCTGGTTACGTATAAGGTGTCCGGTGCGGTAAATAAGTAATCATAGGTACATTCACTAGTCAGAAGGATATTCTGTTGATTTATTTGAGCTCAAAAAGAAATATCAATGCTGCGTCACTGCTTTATATGCACACTCTGTTGGCCCTGGTAGAACCAACAACGCAGTTGTGCGTGGTGCAGTCCCCGCCGTGTAAAGCTTGGGAACAACTAACACCCGGGCTGCTTTGTGCTCTCCGTACTGGGTGTGCTTTTTAATTCTCCGTTAGTCGGGGGCGTATGTCCACCGCTTGGTGTGGTCATACCCGCCGGTGTGGAGTGGACAGACTTTGGCACCAGGTCAGGGAAGCAAGGAAATCTGCTCAGCCTTCAGAGCAAAAGTCCTTCCCTTCAGCTCTTGTGCTACTGAAAAACACTTAAGCAGCAAATTATTTTACCTAAACTCACTTTAAATATATATATGTCTGTGTGCATATTTATATGCAGATCTATATACCTGCATGTGCATACCTACTTCTGCCCTTAGAGGTGGGGTGTTCTGATCTGCCTCTGACAAGTCCAAGTGCCATCTCTCCCATGCCCTGCCATCGGATTGAATAACATCCTGTGCACAAATGACACTTAATACATGATTGTGGGGAGGCAGAAGAGTCTTAAGGTTGCTTTTGGCTTCTGTGAAGAAGTATGAGGGCTGGGCCTTTGAAAAAAATAAGTCAGTCGGCAGAAAACTATTTTCCTCAGCATCGTATCTGTGTGACCTCCCTTTGGTATTTAACCACAAATAAATATTTCCGTGACACACAAAGTATATCTATTTTTAAATAAATAAATAAAAGCAGACAAATTAGGTTACCAGTCAAGTCATCAAATCAGCGATGCTATATTCAGAGAACATAGCATTGTGCCTCACAAATTATCTCCCAATCCCACCTGCTCTCAGATCTTTATAGCCTGGCTATCTGCTCCGCTATGATTGCTCGATAGAAAATAAACAGATGGGGCTGAGAAAAATCCAAAAGAATAAATGGGGTAGAAACTGCCTCAAGCCTTTTGAACAGCATCAGGGGCAGCTTTTCTCTTTTCGAGGATTTTTCTTCCCCCATTTGAAAAATAAACCTGCTGGAACGCAAGATGTGATTTGGTTTAATTTTCAACTACATGAAAACACACACACGCACACGCACAAATGTGTTTTAGATGCTTTTGGGCAGAGAGAGATTCTGCTTTCTTTCATGAGCTTCACTGCCGTTTTTAATCTGGTAATTGCCTGGTCAATATTGCTATTTGAAACTTATATGAAAACGTGTGAAACTTTCTAACAGCAGAAAATATAGAGATTCCTTCGCTGTGCTGCAGGACTTCAACAGCAGTAATTTCAGTAATTAGGCTGCTTTTCAAATAAAGGCCAGTTCCACGGATACATGACTAAGATAAATTATGCCCTGGGTAAGCTTATATTTCCCTGCCTGTGCTTGCCCTTTCTGCGTTCACATCCATGTAAGGAAATCCTGAGTAAACATCTTTTCTTTTCCTCCTCCCACCCCATGATACATCTGCGCGCTGTCTGAGGCAGGAGTGCTCTTCACCTGTCCTTAGCGCTGCATATCCTACAACGGAGGTGACCTTACATTTGTCCTTGGGAAACTATGCTTTTCTTGTTGATCTTTTTTTCACTTGTAGATTAGTTTATGGAATGAAATGAGAAAAAGAAGAGGAAAAATCAGGGTTTCCCAGAGAATGGAATTCGGATTTTAGACCAAAAAGCGGGATGTGAAAAAATCAAGCAAGATCAGGAAAAGAATGCTCTGGTTTGGTTTTTTTTTAAGCCTTTTCAGATATTTTAGATCGTCTTATTTAAAGTCTATTCTAATAAATTCTTGCCAATTGCAAAAAAGAGAATACAGAAAAATGAAACAATTATTTATGATATCGTTATGTGGGTATCTCAAACCAGCACCACCTTTGCTAGAGATACGCAGTTGATCAGCA
>NW_009647846.1:791483-796406 GCF_000708025.1 Charadrius vociferus
GAAGTTGAATATTCTTATTTTTGTGGGGTCAGTTGTCAGCAGACCCCACACCATTGAATTTAGGCTTGTGAACGCTATGCCTGAACCTGGGCAACAAGCCACGGTCCCATCACTCTGAGCGTGGGAGCTGCCCCAGGATCATCTCTCCTCTTCGTGAGGGCCACGAGGAGAGGCAGGCAGGGAGCTGGGCAATGAAATTAAGTTTTACCCACTGGAGTCTGACTTTAATCTGGCTGCTCATCAGTCAACAGCCAAAACATCAAGAAAACCACAGAGATCTTGACTGTTGTGGAGGACGAGTCAGCGTGGAAGTCATTGTGTCGGTACCAGAGTAGCCACTGTGCTTGTCTTGTGTGCAAAGGGCATGTTCCACCTTACGGACATAAAACTCTGCTGAAATGGTTACAGAAGGGAGTTTTGCCAGTGAGAAAAAAACTGGGTTGTCTGAGGTAGGTGTTTCCATGGAAGCCTGGAGCCATCCTAGCAATGGATGGAGAGAGCTGAAGGTCAGACTGGAAACTCAGTGCCTCAGTCCTCCATGTGGGAGGACATCTCTGGACTCAGGTGGGTAAAAGTGAGGAGCAGTTGGCTTGCTCGCCAAAATGTGCCCAGAAGAAAATCCATTTTAATATTGAGTACCTTCCTCAGTTTTGCCTGATGAGAAGGGTTAAAGCGAAGAACAGCAGGAAGACATTGGGAGAGAGGCTGAGCTTTGGTCAGCGACACTGGCATCTCAGGAGGCATAAAGAAGATGATTGCTGGCACCAGCTGGCTCCACATCTAGGAGTATGGTTTTGCATCATCAAGGCCTGATTTGTCAAACTTTTGTATAGAGACATACCAGGAAGCAGCTCAGCTGCCGGGAGAGGCTTCACTGGGGCCACGACGGAAGCTGAAATCAAACCTGGCACACACAAAGCACAGGTTTTTTTCTGTGTGAGGCGGAAGAGCAGCTGTATTACAGTCCTGGGGCTGCATGGAAGTTTGAGATGTTTGGCTGTATCTGCTGTGTGATCCTCACAAGCTAAGTCTGACACAGCTGAAATACCGGCATGCAAAAAAACCTCCAAACCTCTAACCCTTGCCACCGAAGAGACAAATCGTCATCATAAACAGTCATCCTCCACTGTGAAAGTTTAAGTCAAAAATCATGGGGATGCTCACCTGGAGATTTAGCTGAATATTCAGCGGCAATCGGAGCAGGTGACAAAATCCAGACTGTCCGGAGAGGCTTTTCCTGGGGCGGCCGTGAAGCCCTGACCCGCCGGCGCGCTCGCCTACGGCACAGCAGCAGGCACCGGCTCCTCTCTCTCCCCACTGCTACTTTTCATTTAGTTTCACACATTTCTATCCCTTCTGCAGAACAAAATAATGAAGCGTAACATTGCATACAGCAGGGCACTAACTACCCCTGTAAGAAAGGTCTTACCTTTACATATTCTTTAACTAATTTGTGCCGACAGGACCACGTCTAACGGCTCCCAGCGGCTCACCGCGGCGGGAAATGGTTTCCCCCACCTTTCTGTTCAAAATCAGACTTTCTGCTGTTGGATGCTTGTTTGCATCTGCTGAATTTAAACGTGATGGGTGGACCTAGAGAGGGCAGGGCTGAGGGGCTGAAGGTGAGGGAGGTCACGTCTCCCCATTCTCCCACCAACGAATTACCAGCTTCTGACTGGGCAGAGGAAACACCGCTCCAGTGCTCAGACCCCATGGTCCCTCCCGCCTGTCCCAAAGATTTCAGTAACTAAAGCAGCTGAATTTTTAAGTTCAGTTTGTTTCATGTGCATTTTTTTTCCAAGGTAGATATAATTTAGCACAAACCAGAAAAAGCCGTAATATAATGACTCAGGGACTTGTTTTTCAGAATCCATTTCCTGCATATGTTGGTGTCCCTTGTTGCTTTATATTCTCCATAAAAATCTCAGTGAAAGAAAACAGTGTTTCACGAGGGCATCTGACCACTGTGTATGACAAGAGACACAATACAGGTGAACACAGCACCTGTGCTGTGCTGCATAAGGGTCTCAATCTAACGAGCCAGAGTTCCCAAAGCCCCGTTATTTTCCAAATATGCCAAATATTTACTACTATTTTCTGAAGAGCTTTTTTTTTCTTAACCGCATGACTTTATGGAATGAATCGGTTCAAAACAGACCTCAAGAAAATGAGTGAAAGCTAAAAGTGACAAATGATGTTGATCCCTTTCAACTTTAAAGTGTTTGAATCAGAAGCTGCTACACAGCTCTGTTCAAGGTCCATATGCTTTTTTGATAGGAAACGTGTTTTGATTCAGGAATTATTTCTAGGGTTCATTAACATGTAAATTGCTCCAGAAGGAAATCTAAAGGAGATTGAGTCCAAAGATATGTAAATATTCAAATATAATTGGGGTTCAAGCCCTACATCTCTATTTCTGCCTGAACAGTTCAAACAGACAGAGAAGGTTTTCCATCCTTCTCCCTGAAATCCAGCAAAGTTTCTCGTCAGGTGATTTGCCTCCAAAAGCAGTCCCGAGGCGTGAAGTTCAAGGAATAATTATAAATTAGCGGAGTTAGAGGATTCAGAGAGAGGGAAAGCGTGGGCACCTGGGGTCGGCGTGCACGCTCGGGCGCGGAGCCTTCCTCATCGCCTCAGCAATTCTGTGTGCTCCGCTGAGTACAGCTGCGTGTACGGCAGCGCTTTCTGCTAACCTGTTAAAGATCCGTTCGCCGGTGCAAATAGAAAATGTTATCTTCTTTAGAAAATATTATGTCTCCTATTACTTTTGATAGATCTCCCGTGGAATTCTTTTACAGTTAAATATAAATCACATACGGAAGAATGAAATCTGTTCTTGTAAACACGGCGTATGCACAAGGAGTAAATCACGCAGATGCAATCACTGCTGTTGTCATAACGTGTCTCCCGTGTGAAGCGGAGGGAAGAGGGATAAATAATCGTTTGGCTCTGACTGCACCTGTGTGATGTCATGCTGCATGTCATCGACAGCTGACAGGTCAGAGCGAGGCAGCTACCGGGGAATATTTAATGAAAAGTGAGGTACTTGTCTGGGGACCTCCTACTGCATTGTGTTAACGCGCACAGCCATGCTGGGCCAAGGCAGCTGTAGGAATATCATACAATCATAGAATAGAATCATACAATCATCCAAGTTGGAAGGGAACTTTAAGATCATCAAGTCCAACCATCAACCTAACACTGCCAAAACCACCACTAACCCATGTCCCTCAGCACCACGTCTACCATCTTTTAAATACCTCCAGGGAAGGCGACTCCACCAGTTCCCTGGGCACTGTTCCAATGCCTGACAACCCTTCCAGTGAAATTTTCCCTAATATCCGATCTAAACCTCCCCTGGTGCCATTTGCGGCCATTTCCTCTTGTCCTATCGCCTGCTCCATGGGAGAAGAGGTCTACCCCTACCTCTCTACAGCTTCCTTTCAGACAGTTGGCAAAGAGTGATAATGTCGCCGCTCAGCCTCCTTTTGTCCAGAAGACCAGGCTCAACACGTGAAACTCAAGATGTACTTTGGATGTACTCATGCCCAAGTGTCTACTGTAGTTGAGGGAACAACTTATGACATTCATTCTCTTCCATAGAGCAGGCCAGCGTGCCGCCCTGGGCTGGGTCCCCAAGCACCCCCCTTTCCATCACCGCTCACAGAGCCCCTTGCCCTGGAGCTGGGGTGGAGGGAGCCCTCGTGGAGCACCTTACACAGCGACAGCAGCCGCAGAGAGCGAAGGCTTTGGGAACGGGGGATCGGTTCTTGCTTCCCCCACCATCTGCCAGCCTAATCTTTGCAAATTATTTAAGCTACTTGTGTTCAGTTCCCCATCTGTAAACCAGACACAATTATTCCTTGCCTGTACGTATAGGAAGAAAATAGTCTATTCATGATTGGGGTGTGTTTGGACACTTTCACGCCAGTAGAAAGGGCTAGGTTGAAAACGTATCACCTCCCAAATTGCTTAACTGCCTTCTGGATGTGCAAATGGAGGCAGCGGTACCCGAGCACTGACACACAGTACCTCACCTCCTGGCCAGTGCCACCACAGACCGATGGCCGTACGCAGCATGCGCTGTTCTCACTTCATGGAAATCTGCTCCAGATTGCTGTAACAAAGTGATACATCCTCTGTTTAGTAGTTTCCGAATTATTTTCAGCTATTTCCAGTCTTTCTGTTTCCATAATTTACTGTTATTAACATATGATGAAGCCAGTGTTGTACGGCTGAATCCATGCAAACCAAATATTAGGTGCTTCATTCTGTACAGTGTCAGTTTTCAGTGCTGTCACTTTCACAATAGGAAAAGTATTTGAGTAATTCCAAAACATACATTAGTATAAAGACAGGTCCCGCTTATAGCCAGGATAATTTTGAGGAATAGACATTCAATAATCACTTCTCTTTTTATGCAGTGCTTTCCCCAGAAATATTTTATTAGTCTAATTAGAGCAGGCAGTGAAAAGATCACCTTCAATTCATTTTAGAAGTATGAAAAATCAATAGAGGAGATTGTTGCTTGAACTCCCCCATCACCCGAGCTTTCCAAACGGGCACAACCTTCCCCCCTGAAAAGCGGACGTATGGCCAAACCAACACTTCGGTTGGAGGCTGAGAGGGAGCAGAGCTGTGCTGGGAGAATAACCTGCCCTCAAAAAGCAAATTTCTAGTGTTAAAATACAAGACAGTATTGTAACATTTCCTTTACCATCTTGAGGGTGGGGGAATGGGCTGTAGAGGTGAAATGGTGATGGGCGGCTCTCAGGTGCTGTAGCCGGTACCCTGGTGAAACTATCGCGGTGATGTTACAAACCTCCTGTTCAGCCAAGGTCATGCAGACCTTCGCTTACTTGCTGAGTAAGTGCTGGTGAAGCAAATTAAAGGCGTTTGGAGCAGATCTACCAGATGCACCCC
>NW_009647846.1:796444-821372 GCF_000708025.1 Charadrius vociferus
GAATTCCCACCGAAGCAGGCGCAGAGGAGGGCTGCCTGGGGGATGTGGGCACTGGATGAAGGGCTCTGTAAGAGGAAACTGAGAGCAACGTGTGGTTGGATGACTAACCAAAGGTTGGATACACACAGGTGGGAGGGGGTACGGCTGCTCTCTCTAAACACCCCAGAGGGTAGATGTTGTTAAGCCGGAGTATTGTACAGGCGCATAAAAACTTGTGTCTGGACTTGTCAGCGATGGAATCAGGTTGGACATTAGAAGGCACCTGAGCATTGTAGGAATAAAATTCTGGTACAATCTTCCAATCAGAAGAGGAGGCATGGTGAGATCCAGCTGATTTCCAGATGGGGTTGGATGCACTGAGGAAAATTGTGGCCTGACATGGTTACCGCAGCAGCGGGAGCCAACTGAGTTGCAGGAGGTGCAGGTTCAAAGGCTCGGCCGTGCATCTCTTCTCCCAAGAGCAAGCATTGGAAGGGAAAGGCATGCAGGGAATGAACTGGTCTCTCCATTTTTCAGACAGTTCTCACTAATTTTGTTACTAATTGTTCACAGATGTGTATATATAACTCAACGGGAAGGATATTCTCAAAGTAAGCTCTATCTCTCAAAAGACCAGCCTAAAGTGTCATGCTTTATTGAACTACCTGTACTACGCAATAGTATGCCTATGACAATGGATGCAACATTTTAAGCCCTCAGGGCTACATGAGGAGAACATCCAAATTAAAAAAGGATAATGAAGTCTGAAATAGTAAAAGTGCTAGCAGTTACTTTTTAATGGCAGCTAATTTAGTGGCGTTGTTTGGGCTATAGTCTTAGGCTGTAACTCAACCGACTTCAGCAGAAAGATGCCAGTAGCTAACTGTTGTGTCAGCCATCAAGAGCTACATATTGCCATTATTTTATTAATCACCACCAATAAACCATACTTATGTAGAATTTAATTACTGGAGCCATTTGTTTTCTTTACTTGTGTTTGGGGGGCAAGGCTTTTGAGGATGATGAGAATTATTTGTTACTCATAGCATATGTTTTTCTGTTAAAAACTGAATTGGGCAGATTTCATTAGAGTATTGTTACAGTATTAATGTCAATCAAGTCTCTACTTAGACTGAATCAAATTGCCATTGTGTGGATCCCCTAGTCTTGTAAAGAAACCTGGTAAAATTCACTAATTTGATGGAATTTATTAAGGAGACAATGAGGACAGGAGCAAAAATTCAGCATAAAATGTAAGGGAGACGCAAAACAAAAGCTTAGTTATATGTCTTTGATATGTTGACAGTTCCCACAGCTCAAGGTGACCTTTCTCTGTTACGCTCTGGGGTTTCCCTTTATTACTGTCTTTTTTAATAGAAGGCCAGTATTATGCTTCAGGTGTGTTTTTCTGGTGAGCAAGAACCCAACGAGCAAAAGAAACGAAGCCATATAATGAGCTGAGGAAAGACAGGCAGTAATATCCAGACCCCCCTCCACCAAGATGAAGACCCAAGGAAGCGGTGACAGTGGTGCTGAAGTCCTCCCGCCGTGCTGGGCTGGAAGTGGCGTAGCAAGGTCACACTCTGCGGGGCACGACGCCCATCTCAGCTCAGGTGTTTCTGCAGTAGTTTTAAACAGGGAAGGAGAACACACCAAACTTGGATATAGCATCAGAAACCATTACACAGGTCCCGCTATCGTGTACTCATGCTGCATGTTTGGTTCTGGAAGAAATATGAGCACTGCGTAAGTGTTTAGTATAACTGTAGTTATTCAGTTAGGGTTCCCAAGACAGGTGATGGGTACAACGAGATCTGCTGACTGCTGTTTCTAAGCGTTTTTTTTAATCTGGTTGTGTAAACAATTACTATGGAGATACTTAGTCTGTCATTTTGATATTTTAATCTTTGCATTTCCATCACTTGACCTTAAAACTGATTCAATATTTGATGCTCAAAAATGTACATGTACAAGTAAGTTGGAAGGCCTACAGGATTTAATTTTACAGTCGCCCATAACACAAACTAAATAACAACCAGTACCACCAAGAGAAGGTTCAACTAGTACCTGACTTGGAACAATGCCACATGCCTTCTGTTGACCAGGTGATTTATATACCAGCTTTCTAGACTCCTTGCACTCTATGGGGTGCTTATGATCGTTTTGATTTTTAGCAGTTTTATTTGTACAGCCAAAACTTTGCACATAATTTTAGGAAACATTTTGAAGAGAGATTGAAGAACTTGTAAATGCTGTAAGTATAATAAACTGTTCTCAACCCAAACAGGTAGTCTCGACACATTTGACTTTTGACAAATACATATTGGTTTCTTTGATTTTAGTAGGCGGGGGGGGGGTTGTTCCAGTGCAGAGCAAAACCAGATCTTGAAAGGTTTGCCAAAACAGAAGTGTTGTTAGCTGAACAGTAGAATAAGTCTCTCTTTGCCTACTCTGACTTTGTAAGGCTTGGACGTATATACATAGTGACAGACTGATGGAGAGGCCAGCTTGGAAAGCTATGCTTACTTGATCTTCGAGTTTTGATTTTGTGGTGTCTATGGGCTGTTTTTTAATAAAGTCAGAAAGACCGATAGATGTCAACAAGCAAAACAGCAGCAGCTGAAAGGAAAAATATCCTCTCCCAAGTTTTGAGCTATGGCTTTTCTACAATAGGAATCCATATGCCAATGCCAATCCAGGTAAACTGCTTTTTGGAAGTGTTGTTCCTAGAGCATCTTTGTGTACTGGCACACTGCGTCACAGATACAAATAATCCCAAACTCAATAGTCTCACTTGCAGTAATGGGAAAATCTGCTGTGTTCACTGACCCTCAGAATTTCTCGTTTCTTGCTGATGATGGAGAGTAGGTTCAATGAGCTGAAGTATAGAAGTTGGAAAGGTATTGGTTCAGAACCCTAAAAGGTGTCTTAGGAAATGTAAAATAAACAGAAAATAATTCCCAAAGGAATACAGCCATCCTGTTCAGATTATATCTTTTTCCCCTTACTCCTGTGTGCTCTGTTCAACACATAAAGCAGAGCAAACATATGTTGAGAGATGCTGCCTATTTATAAAGTAAACACTAACAACAAGCAGAAAACAAAAGATAAATGAAGAACGTGTTTTGCAGACTAATCAAGTTGTCTTAACTCAGAAAGTAGTGAATATATGATGGTGCTAGATTTTTAAAAACACAACCAAGGCTTCATTTTTTCCACATATTTAAAATACTTCCACGTGACTATTGCTCTGGACACATCTTGGAAGGAGACCTTGTCACAACTTTTAATGTCGGCATCTAAACTGGAATACAAGAGTCCCATCAACAGAGATAAGAGTTCCTCCATCAGAGAAAGCGTTAGCACAGGTTTCCTTTAAATCTAGTTTAAACTTGAAATAAGTTTTTGATTAACAAAATAAAGTGAAAGATGTTTATGAATATTCTTGATGACACTGTAAGGCAGTCTATAGATTCAGACAAGCTTGTGCAAAACATTCATGAAGGTCATCCGAGGCTCAGGTGATGTGTCAGGAAGGTTAGAGATGAAAAGTTTCCTTCATCTGCTTTCTTCGCTGCAATTACAAATATCAGCAATGCTGGGATTCACCTTTGGCTGCACGGGACTTTGCTCACTTTCCACTACCTAGCCAGTATGTCACGAAGGTTCATATACAGTGTGTGTCATCAAAAATGAAAACCCCCGAAATACAGAAATGGCTAAGGTGCTTATTTCAGCAAGATATCCTTCTTCACATACAGTTTTCAGTAAAAATATTGCAGATAGTAGTTTAAATTCCACTGCTATTTGAGTGTGTGCTGGGCAAAATGACAGAAAAGATCCAAGCTGTTATGATCTGATTGTGAATATCAGACTATAAAAGTTGGTAGATACGAGGGGGACATAGTTTTCTTATTTTATTTTGCTTTAGATGAGACGGCTTCACTTTCACTTGTGGGAGGTTATTGTTGAGGCATGACAGCAGAGATTCAAGACAGGGTGACATAAGACTTTTCAGAGGATTACTCTTCCTTACGTGCTCCTGGGGAATACACGGGGGAAGTATGAATGGAGATGACCCGGATCGGCCTTGCTGACCTCCCCTCTATTAGCAGAGAGACAGTGGGCGGCGTTTGGCACACGAGCGCGGCAGATACAGAGATGCGAGGACTAAATCCCAGCCTCGCTGCCGCCACCACTTTCTACTTTTCGTGGTCTTGGCAGGGAGCGGGAGGCAGCAGCAGCCGGCGGGGGACCCTCCGCTCTCCCAGCCCCTGTCCTGCTTTTCCGGGAGAAGCTGATTCCTCCAGGGAGTGGGGTCTGTGATTGCCATCACGTGTGGGCTGCATCTTCCCCCTCTGTGGATTTAATTCTGCAATGCAACGCTGTGCCAGCTGAGAAATACTCCCTCTCTGCCCGACTTGCCAGCAGTGCAATGGATTTTAACCTGCTGCGGGCACCTGGAGGTGAAATCCCATCATGGCACACTGGGGAGCCTGGGACAGCCCTCCTAAGCCCCACTGGAGCAGGAGTATCTCCCAGCAAGTACGAGCACGTAAAGAGATGCACTTCCAGGACTGTGAAATCTCCACAGGCTCAAAATGTGGGGGTGGAAGTGAAAATGTACAATATGTTGTTAGCAAGTGGTGCTACTTTTTTTCTGGTCCCTCCTGCCCTGCTCTATTTTAAAGCTCCGTGCTGCTTAAAAAGTCCAGGGTGAGTGCCTATGGCCGCACACACGCACACAGCTGCCATGCCTTAACTAGAGCAGAGCTGATGCTTGACTGGGGCTGTACTAATTGGCTTCTCTTCCAGAAAGGAAGTTGCTTCCATTTAAAAAATATCTGGTTTATTTTATTCCTTCTACTATTTACCACCCATAACTCTTCAGGGCTGTACATTGCGTTTCATAACCGAGCAGGAATAGAGCATTTCTTCTCTCAGGGACTGGTACTGTTTAGTTGCTACATAAAACACAGACATGCAGCGCATGGTACGCCTGTCGTGATGGGGTAATGACTTAATGCTTAAACAAGACATCTTTCTCTTTTAAACCAAAATGAATTGTTCTAATGAGCTACCATTCTCATCTACTGGGCCTAAGTATTGCCGTGTAATGATACATTGCTTTAAAATTTCTGTTGATGAGACAATGGTCACCTTTGGGTGTTTAGGGACGTGAAATGGTTTTATAGAGGGCTCTGTGGATACTGTCCAAAGGGACGCTACCACCAAGTCTCATGGCCTCTCCTTTCTGAGGGGAAATAACGATATTTATGATTCAACTAATTCTGAAGAGAAACAAAACTGACAAAAATATGAAAAAATTCTCTGCCAAGAGTCAGCTTGGAGACATTTCACTGTTTCAGCATCACAGCCTAAAGCTCAAAGTAGGGCAAAAATAGTACATGGTCCTTCACTGGCTTTTTGACTGGAAATAAATTATTCCCACAGAATGTAATATGTGTTTTTTACTCATTTGTGGTCTCTGTCTCTCTCCACATGAAACAGAACCTCTTGTGATGTGTTTACAGCAAAGGCACATTATCAAAGTGCCCACGTAAGTGGTAGTTGGGAATAAGCGTAAACAGGTTTTGACACAGATTTCCAGCAGATTAACATGCAGAAATAAAAAGGGAGGGGAGAGACAGAGAGGAAGGGGAGTCAGGCCAACGTGATAGCCTTAACGGAGCCGTAATTGCCTGTAAAACCAGAAGGGAGTTGACTTTAAACAAGAATGTCATGAATATCACCAAAGGATTAAACAAATATCCGGCTACTTGCCTTGTCTGCAACCTCCGTGAATGTGCTTAGATGTACCCATGCTTCACGCAGCGCGTCAGATGAATGTTGCACAGGGTAGATCTTCTGAGACTTTTAGAAAGCTCAGGAGGATGGGATTGTGCAACAAAACAAAAATTATCCCTATGTCAAATAGCACTGAATTAACATTCAGGTATAACGTTTACCTCTATTGATTCTTTTACTTGATGGTAGAAAATTAACTATTACTCAATTTGTCCACACTTATACCACGGAGTAGTGAGTGATAATTTTTAAACAGAACCATTACTGCAGTTGTGGGCGACCTAGACACCACAGCCCCTGGGTGTAACACAAAATTAAGTGTGCGACACAAAATTAAGTGTGTTCAGATTGCCCAAACACACGCAGCAGCCTGGTGTTGGCAAACGGGTCGGTAGTGGAATCCTTTTACCTCACCCTGTTGACTGCACGGCACAAGACAAGCCGAGCCATTCTGCAGCTACGGTTATGCTCCCATCAGGAAAGGAAGGCAACCTGCAAACGTCTGGCAAAGAATCACCACAGTAAGAAAGCGGCTAATTGCTGAACATTTTTCAGATCTAAAAATAATCCAGAAACCAAGACAGTAGAGAGACAAACCACCTACAGCTCAACAGAGCGCACAGCAAAGTAACTTGCAGTAGGCATCAAATGCTTCTACATAGTTAAATCAGCTGGATCGCTCCACAGGACAGAAAAGACTATGATCCTTTGTTCTTACAGGCTTCTTTTGCTCTTTCTTTCTCCTTATTTATCATCTGTAATTTAAAACAAAGACAAGGAAGCAGGTAACCCAAAAGCAGTAAAGGACACACACTCTTCACCCTTATTGGCTTCGGGACATCATGCAGGGATCAATTTTAACTGTCATGTTGAGTCAGATGTCAAGACGTGAATGCTTGAGAAGGGAAAGCTCCTTTGTGATAAGGATGGCTTGGAGCAGCTCTTTTATGCCACCTTTTGTCTTCCTGCAGAGGTTATACCGAAGATGGAGAAAAGAGATATTACTGTTCCACTTTGCTCACGCAGGCTCTAACTGGTATAAAGCCTGACGAGGGACCTTTCTAGTGGGACTATGTAGGCACTTAGTCCACAAGCACCAAGTCTCTGAGTCAGAAAATTTATGGCCGGTACCGTGATAACGTCCTTTTTCCCAGCTGGGCTGAGCTAGCCCCGCAAAGCGCAGCCCAAGCCCTGGCGCACCCCCAGCAACTTCAGCTCTCGTGAGGAACGCTTCGCAGAAAGCTCGTGGCATCCCGGGTTCAGCGTCCCCTGTGCACTTCTCAAATGATCGGCTGAGCAGGCACGTAAGCAATTTGAGGACAGTTTTAGCAGATAATGACTCTGATGGAAAAGCCATCAGGTTAGCACTCAGGGACGCCGATTCCTTGGGGAAGAAGAAGTGTTCACAGGGGACAGATGTGCAAATCGACACCAGTCCCCATTTTACAATTAAACAGCCAACCTTTGACGAGATGTTTCCCCAGAGATCTCTTTGCTGGCTCATCGCATCCTTGCATCAGCTCCTCTCTGAGCCGGCTCCCGGGCGACAGTGCTCGTGCCTCCGGGAAAGGCGCTATTGACTCCCTTCGGCACGTCTGTGCCTCCCGGTGCGCTGCCGGGGATCAGCACGGCGCCCGGCTCCTCCCGTCCGGCTGCCTTGCTCCACGTAGAGGTGAAGGTCTGTTGTCAGCCTCTGAGGTGGGATAGAAAGGACCAGTGATGCCAACTTGTGATAGGGAAGGAGAAAGGAAGAGGTATTTCCTTGACTACCTCAGTACAATGGCTTGATGATCACACGCTTTCCTCCCTTTAAATGTCTTAGCTTAGGTCCACAGTGGTATCTGCCTCCACTGGTCTTTGGATATAGGCCTCCTCTCACACCTCGATAGGAATTTATGTGTAGGGATGACTGATTTACTGTTTACTTCAGAAAAACTTGGGCTGCGTACAATAATCATCAATCAAACCATTCCCATTTTGAGTTTCCTCATACCACCCCCATGTTAGCAGCTCCCGACTGCCAAATCTAGCAGAATAATGCCATTCCCTCCTTTAATATCTCAGGTACGGAATATGGCTTCTTTCTACCCTGGCAGATCTGATGAAAGCCTGTTCTTACTTGCCACGAGCGTTCTTAAAGGAAAACAAAAACATTGTTAAAAGAGTACAGCGCAGGTATTTAAAGAGGCAACTTCTGGCTGCTGCTCCTTTCCCCTCTTGACATGAAGATGAACTTCCTCTGGTAGCTGACTCATTGCCCTGGGCTATCGCTCTAATATCTTTGACTTCTGACGAGCAGATGCTCTAAATCTGTCAATACGAAGCACAAAAGGATCTTATTAATGGTCCAACTGGTATGTTTTTCATGGGTAGTGCTATCAATCTTACCTCATACATGTGCATTATTGCTAGCAATTGTTTACATACGCTGTAGCTCCCACTCGGTGCTTTCTACCACCTCACTTCGTACTGCTGCCTCAGATACAGTGGTCTTTCTGCTACATATATCACATTTATGTAGCTTGAGTGAGCTTGAGGCTCACTTTCTTTGTAAGGTACCAAGCTGTAAGGTACTTTTCTGTTTTCCATAGTATATTGGTGTGCCTTGAATTATTCACTCAATTTCTGAGAAGCAGCATTAAGAATGTAATCGTCTGTTCATAAATCCATTGGAAGACTCTTAATAATGTAAGCCTTAGTGGAACATCCCAGCATTGCAAAGGAAGGAGTAAGCATTTCCTTAGGGTTCCAAACGGTTCACTCTCCTTTGCTTTGACAGAACTAAGTCCATTCTTTAGGGGGGGGGGAAAGATAAAAACAACCAAAAAAAACACTTAGCTTTTGAATGACTTCTACCACTCTTTTCTTCTGTTTACTTGTAATGAACGATCAGCTGTTCTGTCACTACAGGAAGGTCCATAATGCTTGCAGAATACACAGAAGCTGAATTCAGACCCATTCACGTTGGTCAGTTAACACTAACGCACTCCCTGATCCTGCTGCTGAGGTTTTGTTCCTACGGGCTTCTTTCTCCCGAGGGCAGAGGCATCCTGGAAGCCTTCATTTCAGTAGCAAAACGTCACCTTATAAATACTCAGCGCAGGTGAAATCAACCACACCGAAAACTTGCATTCATCTCCAGAGATGACAATTCTTGGAAGCGCTTGCACTGCCTACGACAGAAGCGGTGGCACTGGCAGCTTTGTGGCTGAAGCCCACATGAGCGTGATGATCCTGAGCTCCCAGGGCATGAGTGAGGCTGTGCATAGATTTGGTGATCTCTCTGCACAGGTCTGGTTTTTGAACTGAAGATCAAAGCAGGACATTTAAAATGTCTGGATTATTCTTCTTTGTCATTTCCAGCAAAGAGCAGGAACAAGTGGGATCCGCATTTTCTGGGGAAGAAATGGCATCTCTGAGTGCAGGCATCTGGAGCAGCAGGTACGTTGATAGGAGAGGAGACCAGGAGAGGTGGCAGAAGCATCTGTGACTCCAGAGACGGTCTTGTTCTTGCGACCTTGAGGTGGGAACGAGAAGATTCAGCTGCTGATTGATTCTCTGCATAGGACAAAGCGCTTCATGTCCTTGGATCTCTGCTCTTCTACACCAACTTTTACATGTTACTTCTACTTAGTAAACTTCTTGTGGGGCAGCACAGGAGTTGGTTTTGATGAGATCTGTGATTACAGCACTACTTACTTTTGAAGTTACTCATGAAATAAATTTCAACATTTCTATCCACCATCAGGCAACTGCAGCAGAAGATGCCAATACTACATTCCGATTTGGGTTTATACAGCAGCTCCACTACTGTTGCTTTTAATGTTGTCCCAAAAGTGACTAATTTCTCACCAGTAAAATATTTGCAGTGGTATCTGCAAGTGTGGGAGATATGGATATGCAGATTAGTAAAACTAAGCTTAGCACCCATTGAATGTCTCACGGGCCTGGCGGTACAGCATTTTGAACCCTCTACAAAATTTTTACACTGATTTGACTTTTTTCTGCCTTCATCATATATGTAAAATATCTCCTGTGTTTACTTAAATATCAAAAACACATTTGGGGCAAAGCTGTTTGGTTTTGTTTTCCCCCACAGGACATATCCAATTCAGGATATTATTTTCAGATAATGACTTAAAAGGGAATATGCGTGTTCACATATTGCTAACATGACTTCCATAATAATATGATCCCTTTTAGGAAATTATGTATGCAGAGTAAGTGTGTTGGTAACGGCTGTATAAAGCTAAAATTCAAAAGTGACAGTTAATAACTTATCTGTTGAATGTGCCCAACTGTCCTCGGGAAAAAAAATAATTGCTTCAATTGAAAAAAAAGAGTCAGCTTTGTTTTTATTCTTCTAACAGCTCTAAAAGTATTTGTCTTTATCTTTATTATTGGCAGGATACTACTCTTCAAATAAAACCGTACCCTATCATTACCAGAATAAAGTTTATCTGTTATAAGCTGCAGAGAGATGTTTTCCCTCACTTGCTTTTCCCCCCTCTCCACCGTTTTTAATGGCCTCTATAGAAATCTTTCAAATAAAAATTTGTATTACTTTCTTTTTCCTTGGCACAAATGTATTTTTCCCTGTATTTCTCTGCTGAAATTAATACAGTTCTATTTTTGTCCTTCCTTATCTGTACATTAACAATACACTATGCCTTGCTCAGAATTGTCTCTGTGGCTCCCATTCTAGCGAAAGTCTTAAAGGCTTTCCCATTCTCGTTACTGAGGAGAGTGGTTCATATTTTGAAGGGGTTTGAGTTAGCTACCTCCAACTTCAATCCTGTGCCTCTAAATCGGTGAAAACTCCACGGGTGGCTTGTGTGAGGTCCGCATTAGGCCCATGGCGCTGCTCTGAAATCGGAGGCTCTGCTGGTGAAAGGCGGCAGGTCCGCGTGGGTTTGTGGGAGATACATGAAAATCGCTGAAGCGCCAGTACAAAACTATTCATTATAGTTTCTGCATTTGGTAGCATTAGTATAACTTGAATGTTGTAAAAAGTTTCCTCTTGGCGGTTATTCACAAGAGTTGTTACACTCCTCGGACTAATTATGATGATGATGGCAATCAGATTCACGAGCGGGGTGTTTGATGACACAGAAGTACGCAACGTCACACTTAAGGATGTCCAGCTGCTCTGTGTCCTAGAGGAGGGAGGCATTTCTCCCTCCTTCCCTGGAATAAGTCATGACAACCATGATTTGAGGCAAGATGTTAGATAAGACAGACCACGTTTGATTTGATAATTCTTGTCCTATGACATTAACCCCTAAGTGCCTTGAGTTGACTTTTCCCTGCATACTTGGAATTTTATCTGGCTTGGAGAGCCCGTCTCCACAGGCTTCCCTGGGAAGAAAAGCTGTGACTTTTCTCCAGCTCACACAATTGGACTCATGGAGGATGATGCACTGTTGGAATCAGTGGGGCTTCACGTGGCTGGAGGGCTTCGTAAGTGAAGCTTAAAGGGCAGATCCATTCCCTGAAAGCCAAACACCAAAGTTTTCAGTAGAACATTTACAACAGAAAACGCATGAGAGTGCCTGTAAGTCTCAGCTACCTTTGGAAGAAGAATCACAGCACCGTGGTTGATGAGGCAATTAGTTGACACTCCTTCTTTCATCTGATCTTTAATTTTGACCGGTGTGCATTGTATTCTTCAAGAAGACCACAGCTGTGCACAGCTGGTGCACAAAGTTCTTGTTATCAAAGCCCTAACTGACCAATCCGAAGAAGCGTTTGAGTTATCAGCGCCAACAGCCATCTTCGTTAGGACTTTGAAAGGGAACGGGGAGGGCATTATGCTGTATGTTTATCAGGTGACGGATGATTAATAGGTCTTAGCATACAATGAATGTGTATCTCTTCTTCACATGCTAATCACATGGCATTTATAAATGTCAGCACCTTATCGTGGCAACACACTCTGAATTTTGTGTGGTTTTAAAGGTATTTATTTTTAACATTTTTAATGTGCGTATTATTAAGGTTGCGTCATTTGAAACTTCCCTTTTGCAATTATTTAGAAATATGGTCAGTTTTTCTTTTAATTTTTGAAGTAATTAGATTATTGCATTTTAAATCTAACCTAAAAAAAAATCACTACACATTATGAAGTTTATACTAACATGTTTTTTTAACTACTAAGATGTTGCAGTGGGTGTCACATTGCAACCTTAATTGTGACAAAAATAATTTATCACTATCAGACTGAGAAGCTTCAGGGCTTTCCCATTCTGCTTTTTTTTAATGTTAAACTTCTTTGCTTTGTAAGCTAAAGCCTTAATTTAAAGTTATAAATTATAGTTTTACCATTTGAGAATTGCATCATTTTCATTCAAAAATCCTCAATTTCATGATTTGGTCATAAAAATGTGCTTTATTAGCAAATGTCATTAGGAAGTGTGGGCCTGAAGGGATTTTTATAAAGGTTCAGGGAGAGTTTGGGTACAGAAAGTCTAATGAATACCACACAGAGATTCTGAACTCAGCTGCTACTTAAGCTGAGCTTTCTAAACTGAAAAAGACTTTCTTTCCCAGCTCTAACTTTTAGGTCCTTTCCTGTGCTCCTCGATTCAGGCAGTGCTGCTGTTGTCCTCCAGAGGCTTTGCGGACCTAACAAATTGGGAATTCAACTAAAGAAATTACCATTAATTTAGAAATCTGCACCTTGAAAGCTGTAATTTATCCTCAGACAGGGAAGTTGTTGAAGCTAACATCCGAAGACTACTTGAGGACACTAAGGTTGTAGGTTCAGATCTGTGGTTCCCAACCGTTCTGTTAGGGATAAATATCCCCATTTTCAAGCTACCGCACTGAAATTGGTGCTAGCTGGCCCGTTTGGCAGGGACCCCACCAGAATGGCCATAGATTGACTCAGTCTGGAGCAAACAACCTTGCAGCTCCAAGCAATGGTCTCTGAAACGAGCACTGGGTAACGCTGGCAAAACACTGAGGTTTTGCTTCAGTTTCTTCCTTGCTCCCTGGTAGGACATCACTCTCCAAGGCCATCCATCCACCACCTTTCCACAGCACTAAATTCACTTCAACTTTGTCTAAAAGATTTATTCTCCTACATATCACCGTCTGTGTTGTCACTTACCTGTGGACTTGGGGGAATATTCACATCACAAGCCTCAACCAGTTGTGGATTATTCTTTTCTCGTTTTATCATCTCCTTAAAAATGATGCTTTTGATGGACAGGCCAAAAATGAAACTCCTACCATGTAAGGCTGGTGATGGTTAAAAAGAAAGGCAAATCTCTGCAGAACTCCTCCTAAGCTGTACTGCTGGCTGTATCGCTGCAATATAAGCAGCCCTAGACTTACACAGGACTTTGCGGATAGCCATCGCCTTGCAAAGATGGTCTTGGTATTTTAATTAAAGGTCAGACAAAACTACAGTGTGAACCTTGGAGATGTTTTGTAGCAGTCATTTAAAGTAGAGTTGCTTAACGAAGCTCTATTGTATTAGTAAAACAATGGCCAAAACCCTTTCTAAGATTTACACAAACTGCAGCCTAAACAAAGACGCTTCTGCCAAGTTCAGGCTGTGAGTTCAGCATCCATAAATCACAGCCCGGCCCTACGTCTGCTTTATCCCCGTAAATTGTTGCGGAAGCGCCGCAGGGCTGTGCACCGCTTTACTGATCGGGGCAGCACGTGGGGCGCGCGCCGGCCCAGGGCCTCGCACCCCTCCGCAACGCAGTCGCAGGACACTGCAAATGCGTTAGGGACGGTGCCAGGTTTGTCTTCTGCTTGGCTTTGTTTGCACGCTTGTGTGACAACCTTCACGGTAATTAAAAATAGTTTGTTTTAACGTAATGAATATTACTGTGCTAAATATTGCAGTGATGCTCTGGGATGAGTATCCCAATTGTCAATCACGGACACAGTTGTGCGGCAGTGTGCTTCTGAAGGTCATGCTGTAAGGCTTTATTCAAAGTGTCAGCTTTACCGTTAGGAGTCATCTTAAAAACCTGCAGGGCACTTTCTCTTGCCAGATTTAGGAAGTATTGTAGACTATTTGCTAGAAAGAATAGGTCTGATTTTTAACCTGGAGTCGTTGATTTCTGACTCTTCTACCTTCGGCCTTATTTGTGGATTCATCTGGGGGAAAAAAAAAAAAAAAGCAGGTGACCTGCTTTGCTTGTTCATTCAGTGGTGAGTTATAACTTATGCAGAGACGGTGGCACAACCAAAAGGCTTTTCAGGGCAGCCATCTGTCTGCACACACCGCTTCCACGGGTTTACCTTTCAGATCTTATTGGCTTTTGGTTGCCACCCAGTTGAGGGTGGGTGATGTTCTTCTCTGGCGCTTGTAAGGATGTTGCACGCTCAGATGGGTTATGATGATGTATTCTACGCATGTTCCTTTTGAAAAATTCGGAAGCATTTTCAGCGTTGATTTCCCTCAAGAGTTATTATACCCCACACAGATTGGCAGCGCCGTGCCACGGTGCCAGGATTTATGAGGTGACCTTGGAGACACAGGCACTCCCAAATTGAAAACACTTGGAGCGAAAGTTGAAATATATTTATTTTGGATTACTGAGCAGTCTCCATTATTGTATAAATCAGAATGAAATTACACATATAACACATAACATTTATACAACATTTCATAACATGAGGGGATTTGCTCATACACAGCCCAAGTACAACTCTCCTGCCTCCTCCAGAGTGTTTCACCGCTGGCTCCAACCTTAAACCTTCACTAGGATTCAGGAAAGGCAGCACTGGCCCCTCCTGCCCTCTCTGTGAGCAGTGGACTATGTTTTGGGCCACCCTCCATCATACGAGAGTGGAGCATTCCTAAGGCGCTATGGGCAGTGGTACTTAGCGGCCGCTCAGGATCGGGCCAGCTGAAGATGCTCAGCTCTCTCCAGCCGCTGGAGAAGCCCCGGTGTGTTGCTTGGCCGCTGCACGCAGTGCTGCCCAAACCCCCTGGACCCACATGGCCGAGCCCCGCCTGGGGCTCAGTTTGGGGTCCCCACATACCGCCGGGACAGTCGCCCTCCGGAGCTGCTCGGGGAGAGTCTCAACCGCCTTTTGGAGGCGGGAGCTGCGCTAATAAAGAGGTGCTGATAGATGGCAATGAAACACCCGAGCGAAGGCGCGTTGAGTGCGAACCTGTAAGCAGCAATAAACGCGAATCCAACCTGCACTAATGTTAATTGTCATTCAGTTTATATCGATGTGCAGTTTATTAAACCATAAAGCAAGGAAGCAAGCACAGAGAGCAACTCTAGAGATAATTAAACATAATAAGGGTTTCACTTAATCCCTCAAAACCCAGGGGAGGCACAGTTAAGACTGAATACCCTCTTTGCACTGAAAGGCATTTTTTGCACAGCCATTTAAGAGCACTTCCCGGTACGAGATTCCCGGACAGGGGGAAAGGTAGGTCCTTCACTTCTGAATACATTGCGTTTGGTTTTTTTTCCTTTTCTTTGTGCCTTTACATCACTCTGCTTATTAAGCCTGAACTCTGACTTTCAAAGCAGTTCATGGCTCATAATTTACATTGCGGTAGCAAGTAGAGACCCTCATGTGGGATCCTGAGAAAGGTGCCAGCGCAGGACGGTCGCTGGGCAGAGCGGTGGCCGGGAGGGCTGGACAACAGCAGGGATGGTGCCTGTGCGCGCTCTCCTCTCCGGCTGGTCTCATCTCCCGGCACAAGACACTCATTTCTTGGACGAGGAGGGCCAGAAAAGGGGATGAAAGGAGAGGGGGAACTAGTCGAGCGAAGGGCTGAAGGAGAGACTGACGGAGCAGGCGATGAAGGTGGGAGGCAGCTTTTGAAGAGCGAGAACAATTATGGCAAATCCGAGATTAATGCTGGAGGCCAACGCACAGAGGGGGGAAAAAGAAAAAAAAATAAAAAATAAATGCCCCGAGCTGTAATTTGGGACTCTGGGGTCTCTCGTTAGTGGGAGCGGGGCTGGTCGAGGATGGGAGAAAGGTGGGGAGCGGGAAAACCGCGGGTGCGGATGAGCCCTGTATCCGCCGGGGAGAGCCATACCTTGGCCAAAAAAAAAAAAAAAAAGAGGAGGAGGGTAAGGGAAATTTCGGGGCTGAGCCGCTGTCGCAAACCCCGCAGGAGCGCTGCGAGCGCTATACCGGGGAGGGGAGAAGGTCTGTGCTGCAGCGCGGATCGCTCCCGCTGCGCGCAGGCAGCGCGGAGGGGCAGCAGAAGGGTTAAGGGCGGCCGCGCTGCCGCGGCTCCTCCGCCCGCCCCCCGCGCAGACGGCGCAGGTTTTCCCGCACAGCACAGCGGCATGTGAGTGACAAGGCAATTGCAAAGCATCCTGGGGCCATGCATGCAGGCGGCAATGCAAATCTGTCCTGCCAGGCTTAAACAGGATTAAGTCCCCGCGACGGCGCTGGGCTTTCACGCCGGCAGACTTCAGAAGCTGAAACTTTTGCAGCCTCACTAAGCATGAGCACAATGCGTGTGCCATCGCCCGGCGCGCTCGGAGCCTCGCTGCAAAGGACTTGGCCACAACTTCAAGGGGCTGCACCCAGGGGTTTCGCAGATAAGGGAAATTTCTACCAGTGCGGTTGTCAGGGGCGTGACAGAGAAGAGGACCTGCAGGTCTCTTCGTCACGGTCACTGCCCCGTCCCCAGCCCTTTGGAGCCAGTTGAGTGCCGCAGGCGATGCCCAACTGAGCAATCTTGCTTGCCCTGCTTTAGGCTGCTATTGCCTGGGAGCAGGGCTGCGGTTCCTCCAAGATGGTGTCCGGAGATGGCATCGCCCCTTTGCTTCTTCCCCAGGCTTGATGCAGGGAAGGCGAAACCCCAAAGCATCAGTGTTTGCCTGAGGGCTGGGGTTGTGTGCGGGGGTGTGTGTGTGTGTGTGTGTGTGTCTGCCGGCGGAGGGATGCTCGCTGCCTCCCAGCCTGGCAGAAATGCATGCATAACTTTTTGCTTGATCCAGCCGGTGTTGCTTGCTCGAGTTTCGGCTTCTTCTGCTTTCCCCAGGCTGATGTTGCTTCCGTGTCGTGAGCAACATAATGCAGCATGTTGTTTTATTTATCCCAGACAGGAGTGACTTGCTCTCTAAACTACAAATTAAACGATGCTGCTTGCATAACAAGTGGAAATAGTTTGTATCTTACATACTAATTATCCATCACCTCTTAGACTAAGCGAAAGCGGGGTTGGTTGTGGGTTTTTTGGTTTTTTTTTTGTTTTGCAAGGAGGGTCCAATAAAACAGTCTGATGTCTTGCAGCAACGTATTCGTTTTCCCGTGCTGGATTAATGTGGGCAAAGGATTAAGAGCCAGCATGTTGATGAGGCGCCCTGAGGTGCAGGGAAGACGGGGAACATTTGGCTATTGGAGAGAAGTCAGTTTTTGTGTTCGTGCTTGCACATCCTCCTGTTTACATGGTTCAGTTCAGGACCTGCATCCTCGCAGATAAATCATTTAGATGAGAGCAGAGACGGTGTAAGCCTCCCATTCCTATGGCCACACTGCTCATAAGATCCTTTCTGACACAGCGTCTATCGCGCTCCCTGCCAGCGCGGCGTGCACAGCCAGCGGCCGTGGGGACAGGGATGCCGTGGCCCCGTGGTGGCACATCCCAGTGGCATCGTGGCGGTCGGAGCCCCTTCCCTGGTTTCTCTTGCCAGCAGCTCCATGCCAGGTGTGCAGGCGATGCTCCAGCCCGGGCTCCCGCACGCCGGGGCTCCCCACGCTGCTGGGGTGCGATGGCCAGTGCCAAGCGTGGGAAGCAGGGTGATGGGGCCCTCTGCTTGGGGGACAGCCTGGTGGACCCTCCAGAAGTGGGTTTTTTTTGCTGCTTTTCTGGCCAGGACACTTAATTTTCTTCTTTTCTGGACCTGAGGAGCTTGCATTTTTACCCTGCGCTTTGTAAGTCCCTGAAAACTGCTTAAATGGCTCTTGAATAATCCTTCAAAGTCACCTCCCCTCTTTAATCTAATACCAAAAGGACTTACTTTACATGGCTAATCCCTCTTTTACTTGCTGTACAGCCTCATTTAGGGGTGTGCACACTGCTAATTTTCCCAAAGCAGCCTGCTTTAGACAATGGCTTCCGCTGGCGTGCAGCAACCTCTCCCTCCTGCGCTGAACTCTGGGCAGAGCGAAATGCAGCTGACAAGATTCTTGCTCCATTTCAGGAGGTTTTTCATCAGATCCCATCAAGGGAACTAACCCTTCTGCAGGAAGCCCCACCAAAAGCTTGTGTGTATTTGGAAATACCACCTATTCTGAGGACCCCGGGTGGTCGCTAGCCCGGAGGGGGAGTGGGGAGGGCTGGAGTAAAGCCGGGTGTGCCTGCCGGGAGTTGGAGTTGGAGTTGAGTGATCCTGGCAAAACTCTGGCAACTGGGAAATTTTCCCGTCCTTATCTTCTGCCATGGAGTTGAGCTCTCTTCCAGCCGGTGCAGTGTTCCCAGAATTTTTAGCTTGTGCTGTTCGAGGGGATGACAAAATAGATGTTTTGAACGTGAATGACAGCAGAAGAAAAACTTACCTTTGCAGGAAGCCTCGCTTCTCGCTTCGCATGTAAATAGTAAACCTGATGAAATGATACTGCCTTCAAACCCTAACTTTACACGCGTTAACAGCGGTGTCTGGAGCTCTTTATCCCCTTGCCTGAGGTCACCGTGGACCTCCGATGAGGGGCAAGTGTGCCTTCAGTGTGCTCTGGGTGGCGGGAGGGGGCGAGTGGTGGCGTGTCCTCTTCTCTGGGACACGAGGACACCTTTGGCTGGGGTGTGGCAGAAGCCCTCTTGGATGGGCGTTCTCTGACACTGCAGCCATCCTTCCCTGGGGTGGCCTTGGTTGTATTTCCAGTGTTAAGCCCTCCAGTGCGTGTTTCTCGAGTGCTGATTTTTAACCGTCAGGTGAGGAGGGTTTGTTGTAGAGGGGAAAATAGCAGCACTGCAAGACAGCAAGCAACTGGTGAGAGAGCCCGCCCCGGTTCGTCCGCTTGCACCTCCTCATGCATGAAAGTGTTTCTTGTTAGTATCCAGGTCTTTATGTGTATTGGGATTAACATTTCTTCGATTTAAAATACACTCCTGTGTTACCCCATCAGGGACAGCTAAGGAAACAGGTGTAGTAGTTAAGCTCCTGTCAGGTTTCTACCACAGATGCAAAACTTCAGAATAATTTTGGAGATACTCTGGTGCCACATAACTTATTTCCCTTACTTTTGGGAGTTGGCTTTGTCTGGCAGTTCTGTCTAGTTAGTGTGATCATATAAAATATAAAAATCAGAGGTTAAGACAAGGCAGAGCTGAGGGAAAGGCATTAACCACAAGATAGCTGGATCACCGCCTTTTTATTTGCTCTCGTGTTCGTTCTGAATTTTATTTGGGTGAAGCTGATGGAGGTATCGGCTGCCTGTGCCGGTCTCCGTCGGGGGCACGGCTGGCACAGCCCCGGCATGGTGTGGGCAGCTCCCGGGCTGCAGGCGACGCGGGAGAAGATGCTATGGCTTAAAAATACTCTGCTGCATTTGAAAGTTCATAAATCATCACAGGTCTATTTTTAGCCATGTGAGATTAGAACAAGTCTGGGTTTTCTTCCCACACCTCCCATCTGTGGCCTAAAATGACCCGATAATGTCCCTGTCAAAGCTGTTTACGCACTCCTTTGGATTTTGCCGATGACCTGTTGTCCAGCCGGGTTGTTGCAGGGAGGATGGGGCTCAGTTTGCAGAGGGCTTTGCAACAGTTGGGCATTTTCCTTCAGATGCAGAAAGGGGAAGTCTGCTGCTTGCTGCCTGAGTGATGCGCAGCCCCTGACAGGAAGGTAATCACAAACACAGAAAAGTAACATGAATCACACAAAATCCACAAATGTCAGCTCCGAAGCTCTAATCTAGGCGTGCTGCCAAGACTTAAACTCGCACACATCTTTACTGTTATCTGCTACAGTGGTTACTCAAATATAAATATGAATATCATGACAGTAGCGATTCATTCTTTTTATTATTAGCAAAGCAAATATATAAGGATGACATCCAGCTGATTTACTGTTTCATGCGAGTACACAACTATTCCCTGTCCCCTACCACCATCCGCCAAAAAAGGTGATATTAAAACAAAAACTCCTGTGTCAAGTCTGCTTGCAGTCGTAGCATAAATAAGGTTCACATTTCGTTATGAACCAAGACAACAGCATTTTCTACAGTAAACAGTGGTTTCCAGTACTGTATGTGTTGTACTTGGGAAATAGCTTCATTCTTTGCTTTTCCCTAGATACAAGCAGTCACTTTTTTATCTTAATCTGCAGGATAAAAAAATCTGTTTCAGCATGGCACCGAGAAAAAGAAAGATTTGTTGAGGTTTTTTTTAATTGCTGTGTTAAATCACTGAAAGTCAAACCCTCAGGACCAACAGGGTCAAAGTATTTTGAAAACAACTCATCTAGTGAGTTTGTCATATGCGTGATTCAAATTCAGGAAGGTAGAGCATAAGGAGCAAGTTTTGACTCTTCAGTGTAAATTGGGATTTTTGGTGGGGTACCCAATTTCAACGTAGATGTGTCGGCATGTGGATTTCAGTGAGGTAAGTGTACCCTCACAGCATGATTCCATGTCTTGGGGACTCAAGAAAGTAATCTACAACCGTTACATATTTAAAATTGCCTTTACAGGATATTTTTTTTTTTTAACATCGTGTTAAACCGCTCCAGTTTTCAAAAACGTGGCTCTACAACATTTATTTCTTCTATTAATCCTTCCATAAGATCCCAGTTGATCAGCAGCTGATGTTCTGTTACTTGAAGGTTTGCTGGAGATGTCTCAGACACAGGCAAACATCTTTATTAATGAATAAAAGTTTTGATATATCCAGTACTGAACTCACCTAAGATGCATTATACTAAAGTTTAAAAGAAAAGTACCACGGTGGTACTTCACCACCTTTTCTCCTCTTTGTTTTCCCAGAGGCTTTGAGCCAGGCCTCAGGGAGGCTCAGTGGACGCAGTCGTTATTAACCATCTCACGTGGGCTTTCCCCATTCGTGTTGGCAGAGTGAGATGTGGCTTTTTATTTTTTTAACCCAGGAGGGCAATACGACAGCACTCCCTGCTGTGGTGGTTCATCTTCCTTTGCAGTCCTTGTTCACAAGTAGCAGAGTCCAAAGGACTCCTCCATCAGTTTCCTTGCACCTCCTGGAGTCTTTTTTGGGAGTAGTTTAATTGCTGACCTGGTCACCACTTGCATCTCCAGGGATCTCCCGAATTAACGTAGTTCGGAGGTGACTGGTCTGCTGGGGGGAGCATGGGGGACTGCACCCAGCCAAGGGGACGTGGCCAGAGCTGCTGAGACTTGGTGCCATAGAGGGTTGTGTAAGAGATGGATAAGATCTTGGACCAAAGATGTTTTTATTGGAAGAGTTTCCAACAGCTGTAGGCACTCGGTAGCTGTTCAGGAGACAAGTTGGTCTTGAGCTGCTTCTAACTCCAGATTGATTTACCCTTCTATAAGTTGTATCGGTATAAGATCTTTGTTGGCTTCAGACAAAATCTGTGTTTATAATTTATTTGTATAAATGTTTGGCCAATGAAGAGACGTGGCATTTAAACCCAATCTTCATAAGGTTTAGCAGGTCATTTTAGCTGAGTAGAAGACTAAGAAAGGGAACAAATAGCATACTTGGTGTTTGTAATGGAAAAACCCGTATTACAAATGGTAATTTAATCTGAATAGAACTGAATAGCAATAATCTATCAGTGTTTTTTTTTTTTTTTAACCTAACTGTAAGTGCATGGTTTATTAAACTCTTCTTATGCAGATAACAGGGTATTATTTGGGAAGACTTACAAACAACACCATACTCAAACAATTAAACACATTTCCATCTCTATGCTTCCAGTAATAGGAGTGTGAAAACCCAACTGGCCATCTGTGAAAGTTGGAAGGATTGCTGAGGTCATTCAGTGCATGCTGCTTTCCCCCTCCCCGGCTGTATGTTAATGGTTCTGATCTCCCATTTTTACATCTTCTTAGTTACAGCTGTAGAACCTGAGCAGAGACCTTTCTCCATTTGATCCGTAGCCGTGGTTTGGGTGGTCTCCTCCTTCTGGGCTCTCTTAATGAGCAATCTGTAGAAAAGCTGTATTCTGCTCAAACCCCTCTGCAGGATTTAGTCCCTCCTTCCTCCGTGCCCGTTTTTTGACTAAGCCATGGTCTCTTCTTCTGTGCATTGAGGTAGTCACACCCCACTCAGAACCTATGAGCTGACAGCTGACCTTAGGGGTTGGAGAAAGCCCGTAAGCTGCCCAGGTTGCCGTCAGGCAAGCTTCCCTTCCTTCCACTGATAGCATTAGGTTCATATCTGAGCCAGATCCTTCCGTTAACTTAGCTGTAGGTTTGTACTAGGTTTAAGTCAATAATTTTTTTATAGGACAGTGTTGTGTATTAGCAGAGAACTCGTATTGATGAGTCAATGGCAAAAGAAACATCCCAGCTGACTGCCACAGTGCTGAGCTGCTCTCAGGGGGATCTTCGCCCCCCTCCCTCCTCGGAAACCACAGTTTCTGACACCATCAAGAGCGTGAACTGCTTGCTGGGCTGATAACACTGGATCTTCTCGCCTTGGACCTTTAGTGGGACCCCCGCATTTTATATGTGTGAGGAACCTGTAGCTGGTGGGCTACCACTGGTGCATAAATTCATTTCATGGGATTTTCTTTTTCCATGGTGTTATTTGCTAACACTGTACTTTGTGTTAAGGGTGTGACCCACGAGAGGTGTTTGAAAGGCGCTTTCAGCGCTGAGCAGAGGAGGGTTCTTCACCTCCCGCACAGAGCACTGAATAGCTTTCATCAAGTAAGATTGGGTTTTTTTTTTTTATCACTACTACCCTGCTCTTGTGAAATGGAGGCAAAAGCTCAGTATGCTCTTGTCGTGAACAAATGGATGAGTCTTCTTGGTCTTTGTCTCCCAGTCTTTTGGAAAAAAAAAAAAAAAAAAAAGCAGCTCCTCAACAGCATTCAACTCCTAGCTTTTTTAAGAGAGTTACTTAGCGTAAGAGCAGAACATTTACCTAAGAGTGTTTTAGTCCAAGAATGACTTTTCATATTTAATTGATCTGTATTGTTCAATTAGGGAGCTGTATAATGCCCTCTGTTGTGCGTGTATAGCTGGAAGTAGAAATGAATGAAATATGAAGTACAGCGGAAGAGTAATTTCCAACAGAATCAGCTCTTAGCAATGTACCAAACAGGATTTCAATCCAGGCCCTGACATGCGTGAGTAAATATGAATTGTGTAAATACATCAGATCGTTAACTTCGACATGCAAATTATTTTGAATTATAATATTTGTTCTTATTCGGGCCAGAATTCAGTCACCTTTTTGTTCCAAATCATATTTATAAACATGTCCTGCTCCTGAATAAATATTCAAACGTATTGCCGTGCGTTACACTTTTCTGGAAACAGCTTGTTTGGGCTTCAACACCACCCCCCACCCCCCGGTGGTTTCCGAAATACAGGTAGGCTGCTGAGCACCGGGGAGCGCAGCAGAACACACGGCAGCGTGACATGCACAGACACGAGTGACACCGGTCCCACAGGGTGGCAGCACTCAACCCACATCACCCGCACATCACATCATCACCCGCACATCATCACATCACCTGCACGGCTTCAGCCCCGGTTGGTCCGGCTCCAGCCCCGGCTGGTGATGGAGCATCCTGTCCCGCATCCCTCAGCCCCGGCTGGTGATGGAGCATCCTGTCCCGCATCCCTCAGCCCCGGCTGGTGATGGAGCATCCTGTCCCGCATCCCTCAGCCCCGGCTGGTGATGGAGCATCCTGTCCCGCATCCCTCAGCCCCGGCTGGTGATGGAGCATCCTGTCCCGCATCCCTCAGCCCCGGCTGGTGATGGAGCATCCTGTCCCGCATCCCTCAGCCCCGGCTGGTGATGGAGCATCCTGTCCCGCATCCCTCAGCCCCGGCTGGTGATGGAGCATCCTGTCCCGCATCCCTCAGCCCCGGCTGGTGATGGAGCATCCTGTCCCGCATCCCTCAGCCCCGGCTGGTGATGGAGCATCCTGTCCCGCATCCCTCCTGGTCCGGAGCAGCGTACAGCTTTGGGAGCGCACCCGTCTGCACCTGCCTGGGAGAGAGCCCGTGCTAGTTTGCAGGGTTTTAGGTGGATACTGAATTCTACGCTGATAACCCTAATCACAATTTTTACAGTGTAGTTTTCTCAGGATTCCTAATTCTGAGGAATCTCTTAAAAACATGCATCGTTTTTCTCCTTGACACATTTCTCTCATCGGTGTCGTGATTCTCTGTTGACCCACAAAGCCACTCTGCTTCTCAGTTTACCACTCATTTTTCCCCACTGCTTTTCTATTTGATGTTACCCATCTTCACTGACACAGCCCAATGCAGTAGGTCCTCTCGTTTTGGCTGGCAGGTAAGGGGTTTTTTTTGTGGCTTGCTCAGCATCGCCCTCTCTGCTCCTCCCCTGCTCCTTTGGTTTCAACGCAAGATGATCAAGAGAACAAGGGGATGGATCCAGCACAGTCAGACTTGCTGATAGAAAGCGCCGATTATTCATGAAGAATGATTTTAAACTCCACAGAAATCGGTGTTCCCGAGCAGCGAGCACAGTTTGTGCAGAGAAGCTCTCCTGAAAGGTGCCATGGCACAAGGGGTAGTTTGCCTGTGTCCAGTTCTTCTTCTTGATGACTAGCAGTAGGGCTTTCTGGGCATGTAGATGTGTCTGTTAAGGATAGCTCAGCATTAGTCTGGTCCAGAAATCCACGTGGCAGAAGAGATCTGTTGGCTGCTTTGCCAGCTCCGTTTTCCGTGGGCATCAAGCAGGCGGCTGTGGGCGGGCAGGGATAAGGTTTGTGGGCAGGAGGGACGGGCAGGGGAGATGGAAGGCCCCGAGCATCCTTCCCTCTCTGATCTCTGCTGCCACAGCAATATTTTCATATTGTTTGCCAATGCTGCCTACGATGAATATTAAATGAACATATCACACATTGTTTTCCCGGGGAGGCAGAGATGGGAAAAGCAGATACGGAGCAATGATAAGCGTAAGGCTGCGTCTCTCCTAGGGAGCACTAGCGATGCGCCGGTTGGAGTCAAAGAATTACTTGGGTGAGTTCAGTGTTTGATGGGTCTCTTC
>NW_009647846.1:821494-855575 GCF_000708025.1 Charadrius vociferus
AGTCAGATACATCTGAGAATGAAGAGCACAGAACATGGATTGACTCAATATTTTCTCTAGTCAAGTGGAAAAGAGGAAGCCTAGTATGAGAAAGCTGGAAAGGTCAAACTCATTTGTACTTGTGTGATAATGGGTAATACCTCTATTGTTTATGAAGCTTGCAAAATCTTTCCAGTGCTAACCACTGTGATATATCTGATGGCGAATTTGAGAAATTAAAAACGAAGTAGCAATTGTTCCGCCCGCTTCACACCTTAATCTGTTTGGTTTAGGGTTCCTTTGAAAAGTTACATATTCTTTGCAAATTAGTTGAGACAAAATTTATTCAGTTCTCTTGACTTCAGTATGCTGTGGCTGAAGGAAGGAGATCGTTTTAAACAAAAAAGATTTAATAGTGAGGTTGATAAGAGTAAGACTGAAAACCCGCCTGTGTCTTGCTGCTTAAGCATTCTGCCTGTGTTCCCTTGTTTGTTTATTTTGCTGCAGTCTTTTCTGTTTATTTACTAGGGTAAGTGGAAATTTTATATGCGTGTACGGCTACTGCTATTAAAATAGGAATAACTGGTGAGCTCCTCATGCCCCAAACTGCCTTCTGCTGCCTCAGTTATTCAGGCAGATTTGCAGCTTCTTTTGGTAGCTGCTGAAGTTGTGTGAATTTTCCTGGGATTCCGGTTTCCTTGCTACCAAACTGCATAATTTTCCATGAAACAATAGGGGACTATATCAAGAGTCCCTCCTGCCTCGTGTACGGCGAAAAGTGTAGGCTCCAGAGGAATTCATTTGCTAGGCTTATCGCTGAGACATTTAATATCTAGAATGATTTAGTATATCAAATTCTAGAGTTTTGGGCTGAATGTAGCTGCATTCGTCATTGTTGCAGAACCTTGACAGTGAACAAAAGGTGCTGCAGGGAACCATAACTCACGCGGCAAATTAATGGGTTCCCGGCTTCGCTTGCTCAGCTAAATGGAACCTGGGAACGGTGTGGTCTCACCGGCCGAGGGCTTTCCGCAACAAGCGTGCGGGTTAGGAGTTTGCACGTCCTTCATCCCTGGAGCAGATATTAAAGGCGTAGCCCTCCTGCCAGCTGGCTGCGAGTGGCGGTTTTCACTCTTGAAGGTACTTCACTATGAATCATAGAATGGTTTGGGTGGGAAGGGACCTTTAAAGGTCATCTCGTCCAGGCTCCCCTGCGATGAGCAGGGACATCTTCAGCTACAAGCTTCAGATTGCTTGAATGACTTGAAAGGAGGCAGAGGGAAACCCAGCTTGTTAGCCGTTATGGGAGCATGATGTAATTGTTTTAATGGAACTTTATTTTTAGTGTGTATCCATAGGGGAAAAAAGGATTTGATTGAGAAGGTTTCATCTCCTCTAAATTTTATCATGTCACACTGCAACTGAGAACTTAAGGCTATGAGCACAGTATGTCCAGTAATGCTCACAGGCCACGTACCATCACTGATAATTTTTGCCACTGGAAAGGTATGTGCATTGCAAGGAGATACTTGACCACCTTCAAATGAAGGGTCTCTCCCAGTCTGGTCTGGGCTGACAGACAGCTTTGTCCACAGACTGCTCATAATCCCATGCAGGCTGTCTGAAACCAGAAATCTCTCCAGGATCCTCAACGATAGTCATGTTTTACTCTATGGGCCATAGGAGGGCTGCAGCCCCACAACTTTCTGGCCCTCATTTTGCTCTTACTCCTTTTTTCCAATTCTGCCACCCTCGCCATGATGGGAACCCAATTCCTGCAAAGGTTCCTATCCTCTTTTAGATGCCGAATTACTGGGCGTGCTGAAAGGCAGGGCTGAGCTGGGACATACAGGATGAGGAGAGATGGTGCTCTAAACCGGCAGTTTAGTTGGTGGTGTGTTTTTTAGGCAGGGTGGGGTCAGCCCCTTTGCAGTGATCAGCAGCTCCTGAAACTTGGATGTGAGCTGGAGTCGTTGAGCGCTTCATCGTGCAGAGCTGACTGTACGTTTGCTGATGGGCTCAGGCACCCTCAAGGGCTTAGAAGTTAAACATGCAGCAATGCCTGAGGAAGCAAATGGATGGAGGAGGGTGGACGGCGGTGTGGAGCCGTTTGACACTGCGGCTGAGTTGCACCAAGAGGGCTTCTGAAAACGTGTGGAATTGGGCAGCTGCTAAATCCCACCACTGCATGGTTTTGGCCATGTCGGGCAGTTTCCTGAGCTCTGAACTTGCACTTCTGAAGTTAGGGAGACTCTGCATTGTTTGGCAGATTAGTCAGCTGTCCAGAGCACTCTGAGCAGTTCAGGACACCCACATTTGCTCCTTGGGGGAAAAAAACCCACCAGAAACTGGGTCACTTGCTCCCACCACAGATTTACATATGAGCTGGAGATGTCCTTCTCCAGAAAACAAAACATCCTGACTGATAGGCTCTTTTAAAAAGCACAGTGCACTCTAGAAGGTGCGTGTTTGAAACTCTTTGATTTAAGGCACTGAAATGGTTGTGTCCCAGCATGTTCTGAGCATGTCGGGATCATGCCACGTGCACATCATGCATCAGGCGGGTTTGGTTGCTGCTCCTCTGTTGCCTTCAGTTTGGGGTGGGTTTGTTTGTTGGTGAGAGGTGTAGGGTTTGGGTTTGAAGTTCTTTTGGTTTGGTTTCAATCTTGATTCTTTCCTTTGAAGAGCAAGTTTCAAGGTCAGTCAGTGTTTTTCCAGTGTGTAAGTATAAAGTCTGACTGTACCGCATGATTGTACTGTCTCATCTGCTTTTCTTCTTCAATCTTCTGGACCACTGAAGTTAGAAACTTGACAGCATGTGGCAAAAGATGCCAATAATAACTCAGTAATACCTTCTTCTGGTTTGTTCAATCCCGAGTAAGTGGGAGCTTGTAGCAGAGCTGAAGAGCACACCGTTGGCTAACCTGGGGTGGTATGAATGGAGTCCTCACAGTAGATCAAGTGATGCATCACGGCTCCTGTGCAAACGTTATATGGAGGAGCCCACTCTGCAATAGCTAGCGCAAATGGACAGAAGCGCAATGTTTGTATTGCTGTTTATTTAATTACTTGAGATTTGCTTCTCCATCTGCCCTTGCCTGCACAGCCATGCCTCTGAGGCTCTGCCTCCTCCTGAGCGGTCCGTGCTGAGCGGGAGCGAAGGAGATGGAAGGTGCTTAAAGAAACCGGGACAGCTGCAGGCGTTGTCTTCTCTTTGCTTTGGGAGATGACAGGCACGGGAGGTAGAGAGGAGGTGGCGAGATGGCGAAGAGCATGGGGCAGGGTAAGTGTCGTGGTTTAGGCTGAATCGGCCACTGGGGACGTGGGGCACCCCAGATGGGACCGAGAGATGCTCCCCCACACCCCTCTTCCAAGCGAGAGGCAGAGGAGGGAAAAAGAGACTTAGGAGTTTAGAAGGAACTGAACTACTTTCATGGAATATTAATAATAAAAGAAAAAGGAAATAATGAAATTATACAAAATCAGATCAAGCTCCCAGGATGATGATGGTGGCACCGGGACAGTCCCAGACTGGACTCAGTGACAGACGGGAACTGGATTCCGGGTCCGGATTCAGGATGGGGATCAAAGGCAGACGAACAGAGAGAGTCCTCCTCGGACGCGGCCACTGAAGACAGAGGGCTGACCCTTTGATCCCTCCGCTCTTACACTGAGCGTGAGGCAGATGGGACGGAATACGCCGTCGGTCAGTTTGGGGTCACCCGTCCTGTCCGCTCCTCCCCGCAGGTGGGACCCCTCTGCGCTTCTCCGCTGCCGACCCTCCGACGGGGCACGTCCCGAAGTGAGCTGCCCCTGGGGGTTAGAGCGATAAGGAGAAGCCGGAGCCTCTCCGCATCCCACGCCTGGGCAGCAGCTGTACACAGCGCTCTCAGCGCGACAGTGTCTGCACAATGTGCTGCGGGTTTCAGCGGTTAGAAGAGGCCCAGCTAAGAAGCAAAGTTACTGAACAAAATTGGTCCTGTTTCACCTCAAACTGGGACAGCAAGAAAAGTTCAAAGGGCCAGGAAAAAATCTTCCTTTCAATTCTTCTTTTCTCCTCTACTTGGACTCTCCTGTCCCTGCTTCGGTGGCTCCATTCACACAGTGGCTCATGCGATGTCACAGGAAGAACAATGTCCCATAGAAGACAGCTGTGGATGCTTCTCCTCTGTCAGCATGATGTAAGGAAGACTTACCAAAACACCCATTTGTGGTGGGTCTGCTGCCAAAGATGCCCTCTTGCTTCAGAAGAGGAGGGACTGACAGTGGTTAGCTGGACCATCCCATTCCTCCATCCCCAGGGACCTTCCTCCCGGCTGCCGAGGTGATGCAGAGGGAGGAGGTCATCCCTCCTGCCTGAAGAAGACATCTGGTGCAGCTGTTTCTGTTTTGGTCGGGGGGGAAGAGCCTTCTAATCCTCCTTTAAAAACATGTAACCTGGCACCGGAGTGGTCTCCAAATCCAAACCAGCCCTGGGATCAAACCCTCAGTTGTTACGCTGCTTTTTTTCCCCCTTTATCTTAACAAGTCAGGAAATTCTGAGATTTGTGGTGTAAGTATACAGTTTTGTGTATCAGCCTGTGCTTCCAATCATTCCCAGTGTATCCAGGGACCGCAAGACTACCTCTGATAGCCTGCTCACTCTCAGCACGTACCGTATCTCAGAACCGTTTTATTATTATGATCATTGTTGTATTTTAGAACCATTACCTAAAATATGGAATCACTGCCCCTACAAAAGTGGATTATCCTTTCCTGGATGGCTAATTTTATTTCACTCAAGAAAATTTGATTCCTATTTCTGAAACATTGCCACTAAACAGCTTTCTAAGCAGAGTTGCAGTGCAAGGGCAAATTAAATTCGTGTAGGGAGAAGGGAAATATTATTGTTGCAAGTGTCCAAAGGGGTTGAAATGGAAATAATCGTATAGATCAAACTTAAATTGAGTTCAGATATTACGATGGTAACACAGTTCTACACCTGGAAAATCCCATCTGTCAAAAATAAACTTCAGGGTCACATTTTAAAATGGCGCTTCCAGTTCTGGATCATCCAGCGTCTCTCCCCGGCAGAGCGGGGATGTCAGCCCCATGCATTACTGCGGCACAGATCTTGCAAAGTAGTTCGGGCTGTGTCAGTCTGCTCAGTAAAAAAAAAAAAGAAAGAAAGAAAAAAAAAAAAGGTGGGGAAATGCTCTTCAAGGATTTATAAAATCCTTCACAAATTGCACCAGTCTGAAACGGCAGATACTGTCTGTCTCAGTGACTGTTGAATAAGACTCCAAAAATTTAGGCCAGACTATAGCTAAGCCCAACATCTCCAGGAGAAAATGCCTTGTGAAGTTCTGCAATTTGAAATAGAAGCAGTGTGATTCAAACTTGAGAACTTATTTGACCCTTATTACTGTAGTCTCTGAATGGACTTAATATTTCAGGTCTTTAATTGTCCTTGTGGAATTCTCCTGAGCTGGTTGCGCGCTGTGTTATTGAAGAACTGAAATGCACATGCCAAGATGGTCAGAGACACAGAGGCATTTAGGCACTTCAGTTTCTAGTAAGCTCTACCCAAATTCTTTGAATTTTAGGGTACTAAGCTATTAAAGATATTAAGTTTATGGCAGAGGAGAAGTTTTAACACTAACTTTTGTTATCCCCTGGGGATTGCATCGTAACTCTGTCTTATGCTTAAACCAGATTTAATTATTTTTGCACCTGTGTTTTTGCTTTGGATCAGTCCTTCCCAAGTACATGGGGTTCGGGGCCTCTCTGAATACTTGCTTGAAAACTACCAATACCTGGGACTGAAAGTGTATTTTTGAAAATGTAATCAAATATGATTTAGCTGTCTAAAACATTATGAGTAGACCTAAGCATTCGCATAGAAATACTTGACAATATCTATACTAACGTTATGTCATCCATTAGCATTGTGTGAAATATAAAATATCATGCAATATTTAAATCCAACTGCAGTGAATCCTCTGTAAGTATACTGACAGCATCTAAATTTAGTAACTAATTAAATTCCATGGAACAGAAGAATGCATTTCTCCATTGCAATCCACTTCTTGTAAGGACAAAGATTATGTGTATTAGCTATACTTCTATTTTTATATAGTGTAGTATTCTTTTTTTATATATATATCGACTATATACCTTTGTTTTCTGAATTTCTACATCTGTATTTCGTTCAGCACCTCTGCTGAGAAGGACCCAGGGTCCCTGGGTGACGCAGGCTGAACGCGAGTCGGTGTTGAGGCTCAGCTGCCCTCAGGTCTGGCCCGTGGCCACGAGGTCATGGGGGACCATCATCCTTCCCTTGGCGCTTGTTAGTCCACGTCTGGACCCCACTGTGAGATGGCTGCTGAGGGAGGTGGTTGAGCTCAGGAGGCCACCAGGGTGGTAAGGACCATGCCCTGAGCGACCAGGTCTGGGTTTGTCCTGACTCTCTGCTCAAAGCATCCTTCATCCACGACCAGAACAACTCTTTTCACTGAAAAAGCCAATTCATGCATTTTCTTTTCCAGCCACTTCACCAACCGAGCCTCTGGCTGCAGAAAGCTCTGGCTGTAAGACTGTGATGAAATTAAGCGTGTACCCAAGGCCTTGCAGGATCAGGGCCAAACACTTTAAATAATTGATGGACTGCTTTATTTCTTTAGCCGTTCTAAAGTAAACTGAGTTTCAGATGAACATGAGCTGACTTAGATGTTTAGTTTGGGGGAAAAAAAAAAGCACCGTTTGAATTGCACTGATTTCCCACAGGATTAACTTGGGACAAGAAAAAAAAACTTCTTCAGCTTCATTCTCTTTCAAAAAAAAATTTTTCTGTTCAGGTTTTTTGGATTCTTTTGTAGGAGAAAAAGAATCCTCTTAAATTAAACATACAATCTGAAAAGAGGAGGGGAGGAAAGTTGTCGTTAGTATTTGTGAACTAAAGTTGGCCAACTATCCCAAGGGTATTTTGGTTTTGCAGAGTGTATGTCTGTGTAATTTTTGCAAATGTTTATAAATTAATAATACAACTAGAATAGATGCATTTCCCATAACACCTGCCAGTGTGTGAGAGACAATGCAACAGTAAAAGAATTGGAAGTTACTGACCCAGATACTGTGTAAGTTGAGAAGAAAAGGCAAATGGAGGCCAAAAAAGTAAATAGCAGAAAGAGAAGCAGATAATGAGCATCCATGTTTTGATCGCTAAATGGTACTGTGGTCTTGTCAACTAGTTTGTTGGAAGGATGTCATTTGTACAGGCAGGATATGGAAGAAAGAAGAATTAGTTTGTTGAAAAACAAGCAGGAAATGCGTGTCCGTTCTGGATGGCTCCTCATATTCCACTTCTGCAAATGGCTAAATATATTAGCTGAAAATAGAAGTGTGGCAGAAATAGCAGAGTTACGCTGGGCTTCAGGGGGAGGCAGTTGCATTAGAAAAAAAAAAAAAGATGCGTAGTAGTCCTGAGAAGCGTTGCTTTTTAGAAACTTCCCTTTGAGCAATTGCTTTCTCCAGTGGAAAATGTCAATGAAATAGGACACTCCTGAGAATTAATTTATAAGACTGTTTATTTTTACTAATGATAAAACATAGCAAATTATTAAAAATTCTAAAAGCTACATTGGACAAAGCAGTTCACAGCAGAAAATACGCTTTGATCCAAAATGCTTTTTTACTCTCTCTCTTTTTTATAATCCCGTTACTCTTTGGGTCATATTATGTGTCTAAGCACTTTCTTATCCTTTGCTGAATCTGTGCATGTTTATAAATCGTAAAACTGCCTTTGAGGGACTTTGATGTCATTAGGGAGTAAAGTGGTGGTGTGTCGGTAGTACGAGTGGGCTGGACTTGTGATCTGGGAGAGCATTTCCAGCCCTCCAACGTGACGGCGTGTTGTTGGCGCAGACACTCGTTATCATTGGTCATGGTTAAGGTTCATAAAGTCTTAAATGCCTTGCACATGTTAGCAACTCTGCTAACAAATACAAAAGCACTGAAAAGTTTTTTTAAGACCAATATTTATAGCTGGAAATGAATTCCTGTTGTTGTCAACCCATTCATTATCCTCTTCGTAAAGAAAAAGGAGATTCATCCTTCTGCTGTGAAGGTTCCCCGTCCGTTCATCTCCTTAGCCACTGTCACTCATCCCCTTCATTTCTGAACCTTATCATTTTGTATTCCAGATATTGGATTTGATCCATCCATCAGCTGTCAGTAACTTGTCAGAGACCCTGGACACTTCCAGGTCTATTTTCCGTGCAGGTTCTGCCAGAAGAGAGGAATATCATGCAGAGAGGGATGGGCAAATCACAGACTGGATCTGTTTTTGCTGAACTTCATCTTCAGATTAGCCTTTTGCACCACTTTCCCCCAAAACAGAACCTGAGAATTTGTAATGGGTAATTTTCTATTTGTGAGGAGTTTGTGGGTTGATTTCTATGGACAAACACCCCTATTTCAGACTGTCTTGACAAAACACATAAGGGAAAATTCTGCCCTGCGCTACACAAATAAAAAGGAGAGTAAAACTTTGCCTGTTGTGTTTCTTCAGCTGAACTTGATGATAATGCTTAGAGAGAGGTTTCCATGGTGAACGTAGAAAAATCAGATTTGAGAACAGTTTTCTTTTGTGTATTTGCTGCTATTGTTTTTAATGGTCACTGTTCTGCACATTTAACAGTCATTATCCACACCTTCTAGCTTGTGAATACATTTACATATTTTATATCAACATTAGCAGGGGAAAATCCATGATTTGCCCAGAGCTGCTTATGATTTTTTATTTTTTAATGCTGAAATGCTCAGGATATCCTCCAGTGGGATCTGTCAGAAAGGTCTCTTCTAGCAGACAGCTTTGCTTATTTGATAACTTTGTGTATTGATTCCTTACATCACCTGCTTCTTACTCACTTAGGTTGTATTTCATTTCTGTTCCTTCTTCTATTGTAAAAGTCATAAATGAAAACCTGGTAGCAGTTTCTTGCTTTATTCATTTTTTTTCCCCATTGGAGCCTCATGTAGTACACTCCTTGTCTGTTTACCAAGCACTTTTTCTCTGTTTTTTTTTTTTTTCTTGAATGGGAAGAATCTGCCTTGGAAGCAGTAAACTTTTAATACAGATTATTCCGAGCCATACCTAACCTAACCTAACTGTAGCCTAACCAGTGCACCCAGGATGCAGATGGATTTTTGGCATCACTTAATGCATCTTTCCCTTACACAGCAGCTCTCGCTGCAGCCCGGTCCTGCACGCGTCCCACGAGTGTGACGCGGGGACACTTGTGCACAGCCAGGGCCAAGGAGCCCTTAGCCCTGGTACTGCAGTCCTGACCATAGCATCGTAGAATGGTTGGAAGGGACCTTGAAGATCATCGAGTTCCCATCCCCCTGCCCTGGGCAGGGCCACCTCCCACCAGCCCAGGTTGCTCCAAGCCCCGTCCAACCTGGCCTTGAACACCTCCAGGGATGGGGCAGCCACAGCTTCTCGGGGCAATTTGTTCCAGCATCTCACCACCCTTGTGGTGAAAACTTTTTTCCTAATATCTGTTTTAAATCTTCCCTCTCCCAGTTTGAAGCCATTCCCCCTCGTCCTATCACTGTGTGCCATTCTATAAAGTCCCTCTCCAGTCCTGATCCCCAGAACTTCTTCATACCTAAAGCACTGGTGATGTGCCTGCCAGTATCCATCAGTTCTCAGCTTGACATCTTACTCATTATTTTCATTCCCGTAGGAGAGAAGATGTCACGGTGGCATCCCGAGAGCCCGTGACTCCTCTGTGCCTTTCTCCAGGTCATTTCTGCATCGCTCGCAGGAGGCTGCAGCCTGGGGAGCGTGCTCCTGCCTGCTCCCACTCGCTCCTGCCTGCTCTCGCTCAGCTTCTTCTCGCTGGAATCGCGCCCAGTTGTTGCTTTTTGCATTGTTTCATTTTAGTCGTATGCTGAAATCCTGCTCTTGTTCCATCTCAAGTAATTAATTAGTCCAATTTCCATTTTAAATTTAACTCGAGCTCACTAAAAATTTGCCAGCCCTGCCAAAGTGCTGACATGTGTTTTACCAGATATTTGTTATGAAAGTCTTTCGAACTAATTCCCAGATAAAAGTCAAGTACAGTGAACAAAATGCTCAAAATAATCATAAGTGGCCCTGAATATTTAGTTGTGTTGATGAATAATGGAGAATATGTTCTGGAGAAAAAAAAAAGAGGATGCAAAAAAAAGAGGATGTTATTAATTTTCCTTAAACCCCTTTGCCAGGCTCTTGGTTTTGGCCTTACTGTGGGAGATACTTAACATCTCGCCACCCAGTGGGATCTGTAGGTAAGGAGATGCTGTATAATATGATTAAATACCTGAACTTCTGAATGACCTCAGACCTTGTCGAGCTGCTGCCTTGAGGGCAACGTTACTCTCTTCGGTAGGTGCAGTTCACTGAAGATAAATGTGAAGCTTTTCTCCGGTATACATAGCCACTTGCTGTTGCTAAATAAGAAAGAATGTAAAAAAATAAGAAAGTAAATTATATCTATTTACCAGCTATACGTAGAATCTCAAGGTGGTACCATTGTCTGTGTGCTCAAGCGGCAGCCGCAGCACGGCAGCGCGGGATCGGTGCCGCTCTCGTTAGGGGCTGTCCCTTCAAATGACTGTCACTGTTTTCTGACAACATTTAAAACATCACCTTGTTAAATATTGATTGTTTAATATACGTTTCTGTGTGATTTGACAAATGGATTTCTTCAGTTTAATGCAGCAGAGAAGCTAAATGAGTCAGTAAATGTTAATGTGTCCATGTTCTTCCTAGATAACTAGTTGCCCTTGGGACAGTATCAATAAGTGGCATTTATATGATATTATGAATGTGTTAATTATGTGTAGACAAAATAATGAGTAAGCAAAGGTCAAGGACAAATGCAATTTCCCCAGAAATATGCATCAAAGAGCTTCTAATATTTAGGTCATTACCATTATTGAATATTCAGTGTGATTTAAATTATGTGCATTTTTTTTCATTGCTTATACTTTTAGTCCAGGCGATATGGAGCAACTTCAAGGGCTGTGCAAATGTTTTGTAACAAACTTCAGCAAATCTTCAGCAGTATCTTGACTGTATTTTCTACATACATTGGTTAACTGCCAGGTGGAATATGGGATTGATTTCTTGTTTGAGCTGTGACTTTGTGATGTTTTTTTTTCTGAATTTGAAACGAAGGAAATGAAAATGTGGCCATGCTGGCTATTAAACCGCTGAACCTTGAAACTCGATGCAAATCAAACCAAAATACTCTTGAGACCATAAATACCCAACTTTGCCCTAGTTCATTGGGCTGTTAATTATCAATGCACTTTTAAAAAGCGATGCTGTTAGCATGCTGGAGATTTCAGTCTTGGCTTTGTACGAGCAAGCCGTAAGTATAAATACCTCTTTGGCAGCGACCCTTCCAAAATCCAGTGGTTTTTGTGACACGAGGCAAGAGGAAAACCTAGCTGATCGATACAGCCATTAATTAGAAGGAAAGGTCCAGTCATGATTTTTACTTCTAAACTTTTACATATTGACATCTGGCAAAACAGTTAAGAACTCAATAAGGATCTAAAAGTTACTGTACTGTTAGATTGCTCACTGAGAAATAGCAATTAAGCCTTCTCCGTCTCCCAGGACCTCCTCTCGCGGGTGTCTGGAAGCATCTTGCTACCAAACAAGATGCTGTTCATATATGAAATATTCATGTTATGACATCAAAACACGTAGCATATTATTTCAGTGCAGTAGGCTGAAATTAGATTCACATTTTATTTTGCTTATAAATGCCTGTCAGAGTTACTAAATCAGTTTGTCTTTGCCGTCTTGAAATAGCGTCAGTTTGAATTTCCTTCATGCTGCGTACTGTTTTGGGCAAAGACACTTTACTTCTATATTCAAGATGGAGCGCCTCATATTCTTTAAATAAAGGTGAAAAAGCCCAAAAATTACGATTATTTGAAAAAACTTGGGGGGGGGCATCTTGGACCCCTTTTAAAGGGATACAGAAGCCACCAAATGCTGATGTGTCATGATCTTTGCTTCCCCCCTTGTGCAAGTATCACGCAGATGGCGCATTACATGTTATTTAATGGTTGTAGGGTATATAACGCGGCATTCTGGAGTGTAGTGCTGATGAAAGTAGAGATGAGCTTCGAGTACCGGATTATATGAGTTCCTCAATACAGCTGAGGAAGGCTCAGGTGATTTCAGCATCTGCAGCTGCCCTGCAAGTGTTAAGCTGAGATTGCGGATGCTTGGTCCAAGGGGCACGGGCGTCTGCATCCTTCAGACCGGTTCGGTGGGTCCGAGGGGAAGTCGGAGCAGAGACTGGGTCTGTACCTGTCTGTGAACTGTCTGGTGGGGTGGTGGCACAGCACAAAACCCGACGAGCAGCAGCGCTGGGCTCCTGCAGACCTCTCTCTGACATGCAAAAGCATCTGACAAGGCTGTGACCTGGTCCTTCAAATCAGCAGGCAGGGGAATTAATTCACTGTTAGCTTTTTTGGCACTGTAATATTGCATTCATGCATAAATAATCTCATCTTAGTTATCCTGTTGCTAAAAAAAAACAGCTTCTGTCCCCAGTCTACCAGACATTTGCATTAGAAATATCCCGTCAGAGAGGCTACACATGCTTGAAGACATCTATTATTTCCCTCCCTCCCTCTCTCCTGTGTTCTCATCACCCAGCCTGCGCCTGGGGGCATTGCTCCCAGCTGCACGGCTCAAGGCTCCATGGTTTTGGGAGACACAGTTCTTCTCAGAAGCCACTTTCGCTATAAATATATATATATATTTTAATTAAAACCAGTGTTTTAAACTTTAACCTTTCTCCTCTTCCCCTCTACTACTGCCCAAAGTGTACTGCTAAAGTTTTTAACGCAAAAGTGCCACTGTCTTGTGATTTCCCCTGGATTTCCCTTGGTCTTTTAACATCCTTCTTTTTAATTACTACCGGTAGGTTTTGTAAATTAAGGGTTGTTGGTTGTTTGTAAAATAAGTTTGTTGACGCTGTTTTCATTCATTGAATATAATCATAATATAATTCATAGTGTATAATAATGTAATGAATTCAATTGAGCATGATGCAAACAAGCGAAGCGACTGGGGTACAAATCCTTCAGTTTACTCTCAGCAGTGGCGCAGGGGATGTCCAGCAGGTCTGGAGGGAGGCGCAGAGGCCAGGAGACGTTCAGACCCAGCACAGCCCCTGCCAGGCGTTTGCTCCCGTAACGGGGGGAAGTGTTAGGTGCTGCACCGGGTCCTGCACCCCCTGCGTCTAACTCGGCTCTCATAATTTGTCTCCTGCTATACACGGTGATATCTTTTCAAGATGCCTGAAGTGCCTGTGTACCTCCTTGGCGCGCTCCCAGTTGTTTTCAAGGACCTGCTTTTAAGATAAAATCACATCTGCAGAGCTCCTGCCTCGACAAAACCTCTGTACTGCTCTTTTCGAAAAGTGAGGCTCTCGTGATGAGCTTCTGCATTTTCCATTAGGAGAGACTTTCCGAAAAGATTTTTTTTGAATGATTTCTTGATAGCTGGCAATCTCCTGAATCATTTCTTATACAGAAATTGTTCTTCAAGGTGTTTTGTTCCGGTAACAACTGCCACCAAGCTTGGTTTGTCACAATTTCCAGCCCATAACTTGGAAAGCACTGGTGCCTACAGGTCTGGCCTGAGCGGCCGGCGGTTTATTTCTTGCTCGGAGATAGTGGGCAGGTCTCCTCATTTTTCTGTGCCTCTGTATTCTCCTCCTGGCTTTGTGTTTTTTTTTTTTTTTCGTCTGTTCCTTCAGGGTCCGATAGTCTTTGAGCTTGAACAATGTGGCTGGTCCAAGCTCTGTTTTAATCCAATGATAAATAGTTAATTTTGGAGGTTTAGGTTGACAGCAAGCCACCTTGCAGTGTCACACTGCGAGACTTTGGTTTCCTTCTATAATCAGATAAGGAACAGATATTTCCTGTAAATCCTCCCCTAGTGTTCGAGTCATACCATTAGAGCATTAAGTCAGATACATGACACCCAATTTCAGAGTAATTCCTGAGGAAAAAAGCACATTATATTTTTTTAATGGGCTTCCCAGGACTTATTTTGTTTCTTCCTGATGAATATGAATTCCAGCAAGTTCATCTGAATTCTGACCTTCAAATACACTAAGGCTATTTTTTAGAGCAAGAATATGGTCTTCAAAAATATATATACTGTCCACGTGAATGTCTTCCTCTCTTCCCTCAGAGTGTGAGAACAGAACTGTTATAATTGTTTGTAAAATTCATCTGTGTATTTATTATGAGGTACTTGCATCTTCTGGAAACACTATTCATGTCAACCTGACCAGTACCGACTTTTTCTTTCCAAATGGCTTTATTTGGATTGTGTGCTGCGTACAATATAGTCGCTTCTCTTCATCTCCTTTTCTTCTGATTGCCAAGTAACGTCAAGCAGACCAGAGAAACTTCTCGTAATGTGCTGTGTGGCTCGCTATAACAGTCTTTCCCAAGCACATTGGTTGAATAAATATCCATTGAATAACTGGAGAGTACATTCATATTCTTTTTATTTTGATTTATGTTCTATCTTCCTATCTGTGCATCTTCAAGAGTAATTGCCAGTTTTCACCTCCTACAGAGAAAGTATAATAGAGCTGAAGAATAGGTAAAATGTGGTCTGTTTCTCTCTCTCTCTTTTGTAAGGGAACCTTTATATTCTTACCCGTGCATACGCTACTAATTTGCAGACTGAAAATCATAACCTCACTCTCAGCTGGACTTGCTGTAAAAAGCTGCTGGTATGCTTTCTGTTTCCTTTCCTCGTGACGCTTGCCGACTAGAGACCTGCACGTATGGCCCATTCCCCTTTCTGAAATAAGTCAGTCCAGCTCCGATGTAGTAAAGGTATCCCAAATGAATACGAAGGTTGGAGCCAGTATGTTCCCTATTACAGACATCATATTCCCATGCACTGCTGATCTGATAGCAGCCAGACTATACGTCGTGCATTTTAATGATGCTGCCAGCACAGCATCTCTCAGAGGATTACTGCGTGGTCTCCCTGTGATGGGTGGCAAGTTCCTTTCTGTCATCTGGTACGGGATGCTGTTCGAGGTGACCGCAGTGTGAAATACCTCTGCATGTTGGTAAAATACCGCATTAGATTTGAAAACACTCTGGAAGCACTGGCTGTCATTGCTCTGCAGGGACCTTTTCTTAATCTGAACAATAATAAGGTCAGTTGGGTGCAGCATGATTTTTCCATCAATTAGTTCAGTCACACTTCTAACAAGCCATATATAATCATGCATGTTTAACCTGCGGGTTACACGCCTAGCTAGCTGTGTGACCTGCAGATCATAGCGCTGATAATTTCTTATTTTGTAAGCAAAAAATTTAATAGAGGATTCCAGGTGGATTGTCCTGTCTCATGCATTTAGGTTCCTACCTAGCTACTAACCAAACGGTGGAAGTAAAGCACTTGTAATCTGGACCACCATGCCTTGGTCTTCAACCTGACCCCTCAAAGCAATGAAACCAGAAGCATACTTTGCTTGTAGGCCTTTCCTTTCCACATTGAGCCAAAAACAAGCTTGCAGGTGACTGGACGTGCTGCTCACAACAGGTTTCTTCTCAACTTTCCTGTGGTCATTAGAAGATCTCACTTCATGCTGGCAGGTATCTCACTCACTGCAGACATCTGGGGGGGGGCAGGACAAGTGAGCCCCCCTCTCCCTCTGTTTTGCAGACTTTGGGGTTTGATCTTCTTTCAGTTCTGCTCCGGAGCACCAAGATACACCAGGCTTCAGGTTGGAAGGGTGTGGTGTAAAAGCTGGGACATGGGGAGAAAACGTCCACATGCTAGACAGTGTTTTCAAAGCTATTGGAGCATTTGGTTTGGATTTATAAATTACAGCGAAAGAGTTACACGGTTATCATTTGAAAATAACAACTTTTCCGATAACAAAATGGCATGTTATGTGAGCCTGCAATAATTCTGCATCTTTGTGACTACCAGCATGGAAAAAATAGTCAGAAAATTACCATTCTACTTGAGATTCACTACCTCTGAACACCCTAAAAATCCTAGATCTCATTTATGGATGCATTCAGTGCTGCTTAAGCAAGAGATTCCTCCAGATTGTCCAGTGTTTATGCGCTTTCCACGGGATCTATTCGTGTTTCAAATTTGTGAAGCTTATGTATGTCATTGTGGGCTGCAAAAACCTAATTCAGAGAGAATTGAGACCTTAGTTTCTAATAATTCTTCTGGCACCATTTTTATCTTTATTGAGGAAATAATAAAAATTCAGCCATTTAGACTACCAAACTGTCCTCTTTGTGCAATGTGCAGTTGTAGTTTTAATCAGTACATGCCTTAACGACCCTGGGAGGAATTCTTTATTTCTGTTGGCACAGCATGGTGTACTTTCCCCTTCCACTTGAAGTAATGTTTCTCGCTTTTGCAGGATGAAGTTTGAAAAGTTTAATTATACAGTGAAAAAGAAAGGGTCATAAACCAGAAAGCAAAAACATCTCAACTCTTGCAGATTTATGTTGAAAGTTACTTTGAACGGATGAGGAGGCCATGATGTCCTGAGTGCTTACACCAAAGAACAGGTTACTGTTCTCTCCCTATGCTTTATTGCCACCTAACTGCCTAATTTGACACTGATTAAGTGTTAAATTATCTGTCGGAGTTCTGACTTGTAGATCAGGTGCATTTAAGCAAAACTGTCCTATCAATTGAACAGCATCTTGAAATCCGGGAAGTCACTATAGCAAGGCTAAAATCAAGACTTGCTTCCAGATTACCGACCAGACGCAGGCTGGTACACCAAGCTGCTTCACGTAATCCCAAATCAGCAAAACACAGACACAGAATGAGTAATAAAACCTCTGCTCAACACAGGCGCTAATACAAGAAGAAATAAACATCATTACAAGGTCAATGTAGCTAAATTGGTATCCTCACTGTATTATAAGGAAGTAATGAGAAACACCTTCAGCCTCAAACAGAAGTCAATAGAAAATCAACAAACGGCTACCGCAGACATCCTTTTTCTAGCAGGAACTGGGGACAGTGGGCAGACGCTCTGGAATAACACAAATACACACACAGAGGCACGCGCAACCTTTAAGAAAAGGACAAACGCATTCCAGTAAGCAGCAAAACCACCCACTGCTGTTATTTTATGAATAGATGGTAGATTTGCTTTCTGCATGTTGGTGAAATAATGAAAAAATCCCGGGATTTTGAAGGCGTAAAATTGCAGACAATTTATGTTTATAGCTGTAGACGGCCACACAAGTGAAACTAAATTGAGTGCCGGATGGAGCTAAGAGGAGAGGGAATCAGAAATGCAAGTGAAAGATAAGGTTGTAGAAATTTCTCTCTCCAAAGCTAATCAGAACTAAGTATCCTATCGCCAGCAGCACGGAGAATGTTTCAGATAACAGATAGTGATGGAAATTATGTAGGATAATTATGTCAGAAATAACAGCAAAGGGGGTGTGTGCTGCCTCGGAAAATTGTCACCTACTTCCTCCTGTTGCCACCCCAGAGCGGGGTGCCCACTGCCACGTGTGAGGTGGAACGTTACCCTACTGGGGGGAAAAAAAGCTCAGTGATTAACTGTGGGTAATACCTAACATCTAGCATGGTATTCAAAATGTAATCGCTCTAATTTGCAATTGTAAATCTCCTGTTATCAATTAATTTACATTGTACAAGTAACCATCTGATTATCTTTGTGCATTGCTGTATTTACACTGCAATTTAATTGTAAGTAATTAGCACGTAATTGCGTGCAGTTATTTATATCTTGTAAAGAAAGTGATGTGCTTATATGTAGTTAAAATAATTGCAGTTGAGAGCAAATCTTTTGACTTTTCTTCCTTTTCAATGTGTCTAATGTGGCCAAAATTGCGGTTGTCCAGCCAGAGTTGGGTCTCCTTTGGGTGGGCGAGGTGGGCTTTGCACAAGCTGAGGCATGCGGAATTGCATGTTGCTTTTGGCCTGTGTTCATTTCCCATTTAAAAATATTTCCTCTGTCTCCTAATACTAACCTGCCCCTCCTCCTGATAAAGAGAATTTGTAACAGGGGAGAGCGCCGGGTCTCTCGAGTACAAACCCCAGGGCAGCCCCTGAGGAAGCGGTGAGAGATGACCTCCGTTCTTGGCATGGATGAACGCTTTCCGTGTAGCAGCTCTCACAGAAAATATTACCCTATTACGGTAATACCTACTACGGGTATGCTTTATGAATGCCATCAAGGGCAACGGTGGCTTTCATGTCCAGCACTAGTAATGGTAATTTTATTCCCCTTGCTTCTACCCTCACTCCCTCAGTCCTCCGTCACCCCACTTAGATGCCAGACTTCGTAGTCACAGCCGTCCCATCCTCCTGCCTACCGCACTTGTCCTTTTAAAAGAAATATGGTGTTTTCTGAGCATTACCATAACAGAGGATCTCTGAGATCCAGTTCTGGGCTTTTGTCCCCCCTGACATGTAGCAGAAAGGATATCTTGGGTTTGTAACAGCTCTGGGAAAAAGTCTTTGCTTCGTTACGCGTGCTGCGAGCTGTCTGCTGGGAAGGGTTTTGACGGAGAAGGGGGATGCCCCATGCTGCTGCTTCCTCAAGGCCAGTTCGTTAGCATTTGTGTTTCTCTAATCTGAAGATCTGGGAGAAAATTTGGGATTCGCAGAACAGCTTTGAGTGGCACTAAGGATGGTATTATCTCCTGGGATAATCCATGTCTCCTCTCGGGCTCTAGCTGCTGGGCGCCTTGGTAATGAGGGGTTTTTTCCTTTGCTTTGCTGGTTAGACTCCCGAGTTTAGTAAACAATTTTATTTCTGCTCAAGGGAGAGTATCTTTTCACTTCTCATTGCTGCTTCTGTATTTAACAAAATAGCTCCCAGCCATGCCACTGCCGGATTCATATTGTCCAGAAATGTTATGACATAACAATCATCTCATTGCTGGGACTGATGGAGAAGCTCCGAGAGATGCCTCTCCATTTCTGCCTAAACGAATGGTAAATGGCATCAAAGCCACCTTTCAACTCAAGCCTTCTTCCTCATTTAGCCTTTCCCCATCCCAACATTTTCACACAGGTGCAGTGGGAGGAATGATGTGTGTTAACGATAACACACCAGGTGCCTACTCAGCAGAACAGCTTCACCCATGGACCTGCCTCCCCACCCCAGGTGGGCGCAGTTGGGAGGGTAAAAGCCCACCTGAAGGGGGGGTGGGGTGGAAATAGACCTCTGCAGGAGCTTATTAGAGGAGGTGGTTGGTGGAGAGCACTGGGCTCTGTTGGGGGGGGATGAGAGCAGGTTGTCTGCTGGCTCCCCACCAAGTACCTGAGCAGAAGGGGCTCCCCTGGACCCGGTGAGTGGCACGGGGCTCTCGGGGGGGGTGGCGTGGGTCCTGCTGCCCTGCGCAGGGGAGACTTGTGCTGTCAAAAGGCTTTTGGGAGTTGTAGATGATGGTGGGATAAGATTGTAGCTTGAAGGCAGTGTCTCTTTCTGAGGCCTAAGCGGAGGACTGGGTGAATTGCTCAGGTCAAAAAGCAGGGTTAGGCTCTGTGTTTATTTATGTCTCTGCTGAGTTCTGTTTCTCAGAAGTTTATTGTCTTTACCCTCCTATTTCCTGCACAGCTCCCTTGGTAAAACTAACGTTATTATGTAGATAATACTTTGGCTTCCAGAAGATGTGAGCACGTACCTGGAGTTAATTACTGACCTGCTGCTTAGTGTCCTGCAGACAAGCTGTTTTCATTTATATATAAGAAACTATAAGTCCTGATACAGGAATTAACAAACATAATGTGCTGAGAGGTCTCCAGGTGTGTTGGGAGTAGTAGTTACTGTTATGTCAGTCAGAGAAGCCTTGTAGCTAATGAGACTCCTGTGAAACATCTTGACCTCTGGAAGGTGGTCTCTAATATCTGCTGGTTTTCTTGTGGATGTAAATAAGGATTAATTTGTATTCAGAAACATCTAGGAGTTTGCTCTCACCGGCTTATTTGGGTCTGCTTTAATGCTGTACTTGATATTTATTTGCATGATTGGTTTGCAAGCCATGCACAGCAGTGACAGTGGTCAACTAAGGTCTGAGGCTGCTTAAAACCTTAGAGGATATATTCTGCTCAAACTGTAGAAAAGCACTATGAGATGAGTACTTTCTGTTGTTGAGCTGTAGTAGCAGTATATAAAGAGGATTTACTCTGTACAACATAGCTTTACGTGTTCTTCACTGGAGCTTTTGCATTGGTGCATTGTTTTGCTCCTGACTCTCTCTTCCATTGAATTTGCTCATTTCTTCCTTCTCTTCTATTCCGTTACATATATTTGTATTTCCATGCATTTTGGTAAGCGTATGAAAGTAATACTGAAAGGAAATAGGAGCAGTTTATCTAGTAAATGACCTGCTAGATAGTTTCCCCTGCCCCATCTCTCTTCAACAGCAACTCCTTGTAGGCACTTGGCCGATTCCCTTGTGACTCGAGCAGTTGCTCAGAGCTCTGGGGCTGAACAGCCAGGACTTGGTGCCCAAAAGAAACCCCTTGACAGTCATCCCTCCCGCTTTTGAGATAGCCCGACGTTAATCATAAGCTGCTTCGCCTTTGAGGATTAAGTGATATCCTTAATGCTGTACAGATATTATAAAGTTCATGGTATCAGCGTTCGTATACAAAATGTGTAAATGTGGTTTCTATAGGGGGGGAATTGGTTTTGTTCATTAAAATATGCATAAAATGTCTACGAAGCCAGGTGAAACTCGGGCAGTCCTGTGGTGTATAATTGCAAGCAGCACATATGTGGCTTAGTCCCTGAGCAGCTTTACCCCATGGAAATACTAGTTAAGGCACAGGTTTCAGTGTATTAGTGAGTTTATGACCTGTATAAAAATGTCAAGTCAAACAGCTGCCTACTGAATTATTCAGCGTATTGATAGAATAATGACTTTGAAGATGGAGTTATTGGACTTAACTCTTTCAAGAGGAGTGGAGAGGGGAAATGAATCAGCTGCGTTTGATTCCAGCCGGATCATAGCAAGATCCCTAATGCTCCATGGCACCTTTGAGCAGTAGATTCAAGTAGAATTAAAAGTCAGAGATAGGATTGATTTTGACACTGATGTGAATTTTAAATTATGTGCATTTTTAGTAGAACTGGCTAGAAAACCAGAAACCCAGAAAAATGGGCTTACTTGCTGAATACTTAAACTTTTTTTTTAAAAAGGAAAAAGCATAACCTATTTTTTCAGGAAAAACAAATATACTTGATGCAACTTCATATAGAAGTTCATACTCCTTAAAACATTTGTAGAAAAACTTTGAACTGCCTTGCTTTAATTTCTCTCAAACACTTGCTAGCCAACTTTGTTGCAATAATAATAGAGGCTTCAGGGTGAAAGAGCCTGATTTATGTCGATGTAGCAAAACTGTTTTGTTACTTGTTTCTTTACCTCTAAGCTGCACTTGACCCAAGGCTTTAGTTAAATACATTCTATAAAGATAACTGCAATACATGCACAAAGGAACAAAACTTCGTTTTTGTTAAAACTTTAATATCTGAAAGTTTCAAGTGTGAGTGCTTGTCTTGATAAGAGCTGAATTTCTCAGTGTGTTTCATGTGGGATATATGTATAAAGATACACACAATGTATTTATACTTTCTTGTGAGATGTACAAATATATTTATGGAATATATTTACAAAATGTATCTTAAAGCCCTCATTATTTTTATGTAGAAGCATACTTACTTAAAAGCATATGTAGATAATTTTATACTTTCTGTGTATACCTTAAACATTAATGCTTTATATTGGATGCTATGAACATCTTTTCAGATTTTCCTGTATTATGGGAAAGTTGGTACTCTCCTTTTGGCTTTCAAAACATATTTTCACATCACTGATCACGGCCTGGCAGCCACAACAAATCTGTTTTACTAATAATAAATGTTTGGTGGAACAATGTAATTAACCAACTGGCTATTTTGCTGTGGAGGCTGCGGTTAAGGAAGCGGAGGTGCTGGGAGAAGATCGAATCCTGCTCCAAACAGTTTGGGCTTCCCAAGCATGTGCTGCCGGGAGCCGGGCTGGGTGGCATCCAGGAGCCCGGGATGCCAGTGCTACTGTCGACCTCCCGTGCTGCCTCCTGCACCGCTGCTCTCCGGGGGTGCAGGATGCACGCTGGAAGAAGGCGCTGTAACTTAATAGGGTTTCAAGCTACGTATTCATGAAATGTAAAAAATAAGTGTGCAGTTTGAGAAAATAACTGCTAAAAGCTTCTGGTTTTTGTCTCTCCTGAGCTCTGCTCGTCCATCTTGGTGTCTTGGCCAAGTGTGAATGTTGGCACGTGCTGTTAACCCCAGCCACAGAATCCCAGACTGGTGAGGGCTGGAAGGGCCCTCTGGAGCTCCCCCATCCCACCCCCTGCCAGAGCAGGGGCACCTCCAGCAGTGGCACAGGACGGCGTCCAGGCGGGTTTGGGATGGCTCCAGAGGGGGAGACTCCCCCACCTCTCTGGGCAGCCTGTGCCACTGCTCTGCCGCCCTCACAGCAGAGAAGGCCCTCCTCAGGTGGAGATGGAACTGCCAATGGTCACGTTTGTGCCCGTTCCCTCTTGTTCATGCTGCAGTGTTGTTTCCACTCGTCTGTCTTTCTCTTATTTCTTAGTGAGAAAAGTTGCCAGTTTGCACTCCCCCCCCAGTAAGTGTTTTTGAGGTTGTTTGCATTTAGAACCAAACATCCTTTCCTTTTTACAGTTTCCTTTTTTTTTTTGAGATCCTGGATGCTTTGCCCTTATCGACGGCACTGTAATGGAACTCTCCTGCAGCCAGCTCGGATCCCTCAAATATCAGTGGGATCAAAACATGATCTAGCGATGTTTTACTGTGCTGAGGATCAGGTTTGCTCTTCTAGGTGTTCTGCCTACGCAGTTGAAAATACGATGTGGTTGTCTGAGTCTTTTATCTTGGTTCATGGGATTCATGGTTGCCAAGTCCCAGTTTTGACCTTCACGAAGAGGATTTTGTCTGTTCTTGAGGGGGTTATTTGTGATCCTTGAGCGGGTCCGTCTGTGGCTTCCAGCCCTACTCCTTCCTTTGATCTCCCTCCTCTACCCTGTGGGCTGCATCAGCTTAAGAGACCGTCACCCCATCAAAATGAAGCTGCTGGGAGTATTAGCCTTTGAAAAGCACATCACTGTTAATGTGCTCTTCTTACTGAAGCATGGCCTCAGCTCTTGCTTGAGTTTTAGTGTCAGGTGCCAAAGGATCAAGGCAGGAGTACCTATTACTAAGAACAGAGAAGAACTGAGCAGCTCAGAATTGAAAAATACTGGGCTTTGCGGTCACTGTCTTTTAAAATGGTACTGTTGCCAAAACGATCAGTCTTCTTTCCATCTGCACCAGCTTTAGTACCCGTGGAAGGAAATGTTGTGGCTGATGCTACATGGACCACTGACTGTCTAAACAAACCTGGCCTCCTGCTTATGATAACACAAGTTATCTGCATGTAAAAACAGAGCCTGAAGGCACGACTGTGCTCCACTAGGGCAGCAATGACACAGCCTAGTGCTGACATACTAATTTTTACAGCTAAATTCATTAATACTTTCAGATTACTCAGGGTGTAGTTGTAAGGAGCGAGAGCTGCGTGGGGTTTTTTCCTGCATCCTGTACACCTATTAATGTAGTCAAACTAATTGTATGATTAAGATGAATAGGACTTAATAATGGAGAGGACATCATGGCAAAATTGATGAATCTGAAAGAGGGGAAAATTGTTGAACTGATATGTTCGCAGCACTAGAATACAATGAATGGAAGGAGAGTAATTTATACATATATTTAAAAAAAAAAGAAGGGATTATGGTGGATCCTATGCTTATTATATTTCCTTTTCTTTTTTCCTCTAATTTCCCTGAAAATAAGAACGCTTACTCATGATGCTGCTGCAATAATTGAACTACTGGAAGGAGAGGAGGAAAAAAGCTACCCATATAAATTACTACTTGAGACCTGTTCTGTTTTGACAGATGTCAAGGCTGGGTAGCTTAGCTTGTTCTACTGTTTGTATGAAAAGGGCTTGGTATCACGAGGCCGCAGACTAATAGCTTTCTGTGCTTCTGAATGGGGAGAGATTACATTGCAACAGATTATTTTATTTTTTTTTTCCCCCTAGTCATAACCTAGTGACTCAGAGAATAAATTGATACAATATTCCCTAGTTCTTTGGCAGGGTGTTGCTGCAGGAGTGGGAAGTTAAAGGGGAAGAGAAAGAGGTGATCTGCCTGCTGGACAGAAAATACTCGTGGTCTGTTAGGATTTCTGTTTAGGTTTAGGAAAACCAGGTACAAAATCAGTTGAAATCTGAAGGAAGCAATTTGCTGTTGTCCATTAAGCTCCTCTGATTTAGTTAGTATTTAGAGTGTGTGGTGGTTGTAGGTGATACATGTATGTCACCTTCACTTAAACCTCTTGCTTTAAGTATTTTAGTCTTACTGTTCAGGACCTGCCAATTTTTATACCTTGTTTTTAAAAAAGTATGTAACGTGCATTAAATAGGTGGCACTAAACTAAATAAATGGATTTTCTGGACTTTTGTCTTGGTGCACTGCTTTCAGTTGTCACGGATGGGGGATGGTCTCATCTCTGCCACTTGCACAGCACATACTCCTTTGGTTTATTTCAGATACAAAGTTTTTGCTCCATCACTTCCAGCAGTCCTTCTGGTGGTGTTCCTGCTCTTGGGTTTTTAGCTTGTACTCACCTTTATTAGCTGTCTGCTGCTGCAAAATACTGAGGTTTTTGGGTGTATCAATTAGCTTCATCTATACACTGATAATTTAGAAGGAATTTATCTTAGAAAACTAAAGACTGCATTTTGTTATCAGGTTTTCATTATTCTCAGGTATTTTATGAATCCTTTGGAAGAAGCTCTGACTGAGATCTATTTTCATAACACGGGTTTCTGATCAGTGATGGAATTGCTCTGAACAAGAGGTCCTGAATGCTGTTTCCAGGGAAGTGAGATTTATTGTTCCCCAGTCACTAATGACATTCTTCTGCACTTGGGAAGTTTGTGTGAGGCTTTTGCTGTTCCCGTGTATCCTATCAATTTTATTACACTTTCTTGCTTTCCTTGCTCTGCACTGCTTAGAGCAGATGGAATAAGGGGAAAAAAAAATAAAATAAAATTTATAGTTCTTTGCTGAATATTAAGACTGCAAACTATTGGTGGTTCATGTATCAGTTTGCTGTTCTCCAGACACTGTGTATGAACACATTTCTCAGCTGGCTGTTAAGGTCAAGGTGGCTTTTGTGGGTATCACCACTAGCTTTCCCTAGTGGCATCCAGGACTTGCTAAATTGATTGTCTTGTAGAACTATTGCATAATCAATCTTTTTAGTTACAATTTAGCATTTTTAAAAACCAGAGGTTTTTCTCAAGGCGTTAGAAGCGGAGGCATTTCCTTGGGTATCCACTGCCTCTCTGCTGAGTGCAGCTCTTTAAGTAAGACGCTCTCCTAGCTTCACCCTGGGTCCTGAGTGAGCCTCCAAGAGCAGGAGCAGCATTATAATGCGCTTCTGCTGATTTTCAGAGTGTTAATAAATAGAAATACAACAGTGCATGTGCTATGGAAACTTCAGATCTGCCCCTTCGTTCCCCAAGACTTCAGAGAGCAACGGGCTAGAAAAAATTAAAAGGGAAAATGCTACTTGTTATGTTGAGGCACCCTTGAGATGAGCAGGTTCAGGTTCACCCTGGCTGTGTGCTTCCCGCACCAAACACCCCACAGTTTGTGTTTGTGGTGGCAACCTGCAAAGCCCATGGGGACTTCCTAGTCCACTGTTGCAGGCCTGATTTTTTTTCTTTTTATTGTTGTTTGGGTTGATTTTTTTTTTTGTGGTGTCAGTGTCATATCGTCCGTTCATCTAACCTTGATCCATGTTGGTTGAATAAAGCAATAGAAAGTTAAATATCTTATGCTGTTGCTTTTTTATACGAAAGAATGGGGGTAAGCACGAGGAGGTGTCTATTTTGTCGCTGGCGTGGACATATTTAACTTAAAAACCCCTCTGCAGACTTCTTGTGTCTCTGCACTGTGTGACCTAGTTATGTAGCTTAGAAATTTTTAAAAGAAACCAACTTAGAAAGCAAAAGACCTTGTTTTTTGGAGAACATGGTGTTGAGGGAGTATGTGGGCGATCTGAAATGTCTTCTGGTTTGCAAGGACAAGGAACAAATTAAAAAAAGAAAAACAAACAATTTAATGGTGATGGAGCTGTAGCTCTAGCAAGGATAGACTGTGGGCGTACATCCATGTTATCTTGTTGCAGAAGATTATTCTTCAACACAGAAGGTCACAAAAATCTCACTGCTGAGTATTAGAAGATAATCTTGCTAAAAGTTGAAAATGCTTTACTGGCGGTAAATATTTAAGGCCTTCATTTACAGCAATCAGGGGACTATGTGAATACATACCTTAGCTTGCAAATAAGCACTAAATTGTCACCTCAAATAAAAACTGAATGGCAAAACATGTGAAATTAACCATCAAGGTTGCTAATTATTACATGTTGCATAGACATTAATTACTTGGTACCTGATTTTATTTTTTTATCGCTGACCTTTCTTGGTTGGTATTTTGTAATGGGTTACAAGTGATTAGAGATATTTCTGATCACTTAATAATTTTCGCTTCTGGCACTTCAATCCCAGTAAGAAAAGATTTAATATAACAGAGTGATAGGAACAAGAAATGAAGGGGAACTAATGGTCCCCTCCCTTCCCTGGTAGGTATAGCCTGTGAGCTTCTGCTTGCTCTTTCATGCAAAGAATCACTCGGATGTGACATTGAACAATATCCTTTGCTGTGTCCTTCAGCTGAGGCAGGCTTTTGGCCAAGTGGAAACTCAAAAAGAAAGCGTAACAACACAGAAGTATTAAAGATCCCGTCTTGTTGTCAAGTGTTTTGTAAAGCTGTGGTGGACTCCTTTCAGAGTCCCCAGCAAACAGAGCAGCTCAGGGGCTGGTGATGGTTTGGAGAGCTGATGCAACCTCTGCTCCCTGGGGAGGAGGAGTGAAACTTGGGTCTTGTACTGCATTAGAGCTACTACATGGGCTCTTGACATCTCATTAAAAAATAAGATTATAAACCTGCAGTTTACAGTGGTGGTGACTAAAATGTGGTTGTTTCCTTAGCGTGGAGCTGGTACAACCCATCCCCTTGTGTTGTTTGGAAAACAAGCTCTACTGGGACTGCAAAGATATTGTTATCTTGGTAATGAAAAAACCCCTGACTGTATCTGAAGTGAATTTTTCCTTTGTGTCATCAAAGCCTGACATATTCACTTAAAATAACCTTTAGTAAGTGGCCGGGTTGATGTACTGTATGCAAATGAGCAAAGGATCTCTTAATCAGCAGTTTGGAGAGACTAGAGCATCACTCAGACAATGCAAAACAATTTAATGCGTTTCATTATTTTGCATTTAAAATAGAAAGGTGATGAACACGGCATCCTCTGAATGCAGTCTCCTGTAGTTCTTCTGGGCTTTGACCGATACATGGACTCTTCACCTGTATCTCTAGGGGAAAATAGCTTTGAAATCCATTTCAAAGAGGTGCCTCTTCTCTGTGTACAGTCAGTAAGCAGTTGTTCTGAGCCTGCTCTGATGGAGCAGGGAAGCCCATTTTAAGTAATAGAAGACAGTTTTAAGGGTTGTGTAGCTTGCAGGTTCAATTTATGAACCAGCTGGTGAATCACTTTGGAGAGATTGTCAAAGAAATCTCAGAATTCTGGTGTCTCAAGATTATTTTATTATCAATACACAGTCATGCAGGTCAATGTTCTTTTCATTTGTGAAGCAAATGACATCAAACAAATGGCATTGTAAAGCCGAAAAATCCAATATAAATGTGTAATGCTCATCCCCACTCGATGAGACCAAGGTATTTTACTACCTCAAAATAACACTTTGAAATATTTAATTTTCACTTTTTTTCGCTATAATAAACCACATGGGATCTCTATTTTGACAGCGTTTTACTTTGAAGTTAAACCTATCAAACCCTGGGAGAGCTATGATGGTGATTAGGCTTTCTGAGCTTTTCCTCCATGAGATAGATTACACTTGCAAAGTGCTTTTGGCTGACTCACTAAACAATGTTTAAATGCGTAGGAAACGCTTCTGTGACAAATGCGTACTGGATTTGTATTTCGGCTTCAGAAAACTCAGTCTTTTCTGTTTAGCTCCCATAATCAATCTATTGTGTTAATAACAATGTTGGAGGTCGTGAACAGGAGGCACGCCAAGGATTCAAATGTTGCTGAGGAAGGGTTGGATGATGCTGAATAAAGTGTGGGTTCCTGTTGTGCGAGACGCGTGCCTCAGCAGGGAGATGCGTCTGGTGCTTAATACCATCTTTGCTGGACTGATTGCCATGCTTCTGTTGATACAGGTAGTAAAAGTAGGGGATACTTCACGATTAGTGTGAATTGGCTTTGGTTTTGATGGGCACGAGCTTTGCTCTGAGAAACATCCTCCAGGAGCAGGAATAGGCACAGCAACAGGAGCAGTTGCAGGGAACAGCTTTCCTCATGGAGGCTGGTAGGACTCTTGGAAATGAAAATCAGCAAAAGCAGGTTCAGATGCACTTCATTATTTAATAACCTTTATTAATGAGCCCATGGGCTAGCGGGCTTGTGGTTCTCGTGTTTCTTTAGCTTGTTGTTAAGTGGAGAATGTTGTGTTTATAGAAGGTGAAATGTTTGAAGGATATCAAGTCCGTATTAGAAAACAGAAGCAAGGAAAGCTCTTAAACCCTATATTGGGGGTTTCGGATAAATACAGATCTGCAGTCTGAGGGCTTCTGGAGTGTCTAATTTGAGACTGGAGTGAAGCAGAGACGCAAAGCCTCATAGTTTCCTTATTTAAGCTTTCTTAAAAACAATGAATTTAGCAGGTAGGAGAAGGCTAGACTATGGTTTGGCAGGCAATACAAAACAGTGCCAGAGTAGGCTAGTTTGATTAAACCCAATCCTGGAGTAGAGCTAGGAACAGTAAAAAGATGGAAAAACAACAGCAAATGGGTTGTCGCATGTTTGAAGTGACCGAGGGAAAATTTTGGTTTGGGGATTCAGAGCCTGATGCATCAGTAATGTTCCTGCTGTCAACCAGGCTTGATTTCCTCCCGTGGAGAAATACCATCGCCATTACTCTGCGGTCGTAGGAGTACTCTGAGCAAAGATGCATTAGGAATGTCAGTATTTGCATATTATGCTAATAAACTTCCAGGTGGGAAACACACCTCAGCTTTCTGTGGGATAGCTGCTTTCAGCTTCGTCTGCATTAGTGTGTTAATATAAACTTGGAGTGTAATGTACAGATTTCTGCCGGCAGCAGAAGAGATCAACTCTTCTTCAGGCTCTCATCAGTACTCCCAGTTGGCAGCTCCCAAAGCACTGCCTCCACCTGAAAAGTAGATTTTTTTTGTGCAATTATACAGCATTCCTGTGAAATGAAGTGGTGCCTCTCTATTTTTATTTTCTATCCGTAAGTGATTTTTTTTTTCTTGAAGTGCTGTTCCTTTACATGGAATGAGGATTGCGCAAAACTGAATTTCTTTTTAGGTTTCTTAGAAGTTACAGCTTTGAGAACAACTGGAGTGGCAACTGGGGAGTCACATTAAAAGAGTGTTGTTGCCTTTTCCTTTGGAGATGACTTCGTATCTGTATTCTGAAGTTTTTTTTCAAAGCCTCCTGTTGACAAGGGTTGCAGAAAATACTGAAGCTGCAAAATTCAGTTTTTAGTGTGCTGTCTTCTGTAGTGTCACCTAGGGGAGAGAGCACTGTCTGTTGCCCTCCGTACCTGTTCCAGTCTGTTCTTCACTTGAGATGAAGGTGTCTGTATGTTTGAATTGAGTGGAAGCTATGGCCAAACCCTCCAGGCCATGGGAGGGATTTTATTATTTAGCAAAATTGCTTGGGCACTGCTGAATGTTTGGGGATAATATAATTTAAATGCTTTAGGTTTTCAAGCCTGGAAGTCCAGGTTCAGTGCTGCTTGTGAGGATAATGTACAATTACTTTAATCGCCATCTCAAACACATGACTATGAAGAGCGATGCTCAGCCTTTTTAAATTACTCGGGGATGGAATACTGTACTGAAAGTAAAACATTCTGAATTTGCCTATTTAAGTTGTCATCTCTCTGCCAATGCAAAGTATTTTAAGAAATTGTCCGCAAAAGTCAGTGTTGTTGAAAGCTGAAATTTCTGGAGGATTTGGGTAGGTACATGCTGCTGGTTTGATCTGCGAAGCAGACAGAAGTCGTAACGTAGAGGTTCCTCGAACCAGTCACCTGTTCCTTCTACCCCCAAATTTGTCAGTATCCCGAGCACTCAGTGGATGTATGGGAGATCAGATGTCCTACTTGAGTGAATGTCTCACCAACGTGAGCAGCTCCAACAGAAGAAAGCAGTAATAAGCTTAGTAGTAAGTGCATTTGCTGGGAGCGTGGGGGAAGAGAAAAATGAAGATTTGATCCAGTCTCCCACATGAGTGCCAAAAAAACCCACCCTAGCTCAATTATGCACACAAGCATGACAGGGATTTAAAAAAAAATAAACCCCAAAGCAAATGCAGTTCTGAAGGTTGTGTGGCAGGTGTTTTGTAAGAAACCTCTCTTCTGCTTTGGCTCTCTGCCCTATATGCCCACATAAGTTCAGGGATACTTTAGAGATGGATGGGCGAGTATAGAGAAAATCAGAATTTTCAAAGTAAAAAGCTGAAGGTTTTTTTCTTTGTTTTCAGCAGCAAGGGATGGATTCGTAGGTGTCTAAAAATATGTAGCAATGTTGGTGTTGGAGCATTTCATAACTTGTGCAAGTTGTTCTCCTAAACTTTCTATGACTGAAGTGATAAGTTGAACAGTTACAGTAAATAGAGTAATATTTTGATTGGTATGAAACCCTTCATTTCTTCTTGATGTCTAATTAGCGTAGCTCTGAATGTCAAATATTTATCCGCTCTACCCAGCGTTGTGCTCACTTCAGTGGGGTTCCATCTGGCTCTGCTTTCCTTGAAGCCTGCTCCGCTACGAACCAGCTTGCCCGTGCTCAGCACTGGTGCTGGATCCCATCCGTTGCCCATCAGGTCTCTTGGACTGGAAGAGAGCTCTTCCCTCCAGCAAATCTGGGTGGCAAGGAGCGCTGTGCAAAACCAGAGATGAGCCAGGCTGTGATTCCTCTCCCGTTGTGAGCGGCACTCTGGAGCCTGAGCTAAGAAGGGTCATGCCAAGTCCTTACTAAAAGCTGCTGATCACTTGTGAGTGGTATTTGTTAAATGAAGCCATAATATGCCTGTAGACTACCAGCAATGTAATTCCTTCACGCAAAATCTCCCACGGCAAAGCTGGTGAGAGCACGCGGTGTAGAAGCCTCTTGTATTCTTGGGGACTTCAGTAGTAACTGTATTACAGACTTGAACAGAGGTAGGGGGTGTCCTCTGGCTGTGACTACTTCACCTTGAGTTATAATACAACCTACAGCCCTGCAGTTAGTAAAGGGATGACCAACGCTTATCTTTAGGCCAAAATGTCAGATTCTTTGTGCCTCTCCTAGCTGGAATGTGTTGATAGTGCAAAAAAAACCCCATATATTTCTCAATGTTTGCTGTATTATGGTGCTCACTCAATTCTAGTTTGATAAACATATCTTCTGCATCTACCAGATGTATTTTGTGCGTTCCATAGCTTCACACGTTCAGTAACTGGCTATATGATGAAAAACATGTCTTGAAGAGGTTTTCCGTTGTTTTTCTACTTTTCAAAATTTGATTAGTGAGTAATTTGGATGATCTAATGCTTATGCTGGAACTCCTTGGGAAATGGCTGTGCTTTGGCCCTTCCTTTGGAGTTTAGGTTGGTTTGCTCTCAACTGAGAGCTGCAGTGATGGGGGGGGAGCCAGGCATGTATGCCACCTTTGGGAAACCAAGAGCAGTTGAGCAGTGGGGGAAGATGGGGATTTGCTGTGAGAGGCTTTAGCAGCTGAAAGTGTTTATCAGCCCTTAGTAAAGTCATTAGAGTGCAAAAATAAGGTTCAAGTAGTCCCAGGTGGAATGGCAGAACTCCAGTGTAATGTGCGGAGTCTGCAGTGAGCAATGGGCTGGTGCATCGTGGCGGGGGCCCTCGGAGAGGGAGAGCTCAGCGGAGTAGGGGGAAGCTGTGAACCAAGCGGTGGAAAAATTCTAGAGACTATCCGAACAGTTTCCTGCTTTTTATCTTGTGGTACTTCGAAAATACCAAACTAAAAATAATCAAAGACAGCCTTTTTCTCTGCAAAATAAGTTATCATGGATAAGAATTTAATGACTTAAAGTATAGGTATAACTGACTTTCCATATGTATTTCTGCTTTCAGGTATTGGAAATTTGACTGGAGTCTACATATCATGCACTGGAGAAGGTAACAGTTTTTTTAATACTAATTTTGATTTGTTGGCAATATTAATTTCTCTTTTCCTAATGTCATTGCACTCAATGTCAAAATTTTCTTTGCCTTGTTTGTACCTTAAAGAAATCTGCCCCATGGACAGTGGGCTTTGTTTATCTTTTTTTAAAAGAATGCCAGAAGTTTGCATTTAAGTTCTTAGGGTGTATATATTGCATTTAGGCAATTCTACATGGAACAGCTTGCCTTCAGAAAACTATTTTTGTAAATGTACCATTGTTTAAAAGAATATATAATTTAAGGAATCTCTTACAAAAGGATGTTGATATCTTGTTATCAGTAGTGTTTTTTGTGGTTTGGCTCTTTTTTTTTCTTCTAATGAGATTTTAAAAACTGGTGTGTGTTTAATCATTGCGTGATTGACTCAGTAGTTGAATTAGACAAGCAAACCTATGGCACTTCTGAAACTCAAATTTTCTTAATGGCATCTCAGCTTGACTGTCCAAAGGAATCAATATTTTCAGTTGAGAGGTGGGTTTTGTCCTGTGTATCCTGAAATTACCTTGTGGGGGTTTTTCTGGAACAACATCAAGTATGAAACACAGATTGAAGGGTGAAATATTTTGGTCTTTGGAGTGTTCATCTCTGGTCCGGGCAAGAACAGAAAGCTGTGCCTTCTGCATCCCTACTGTGTTCCTTTTGCCCTGTCCCAAAACTGCCCCACCAAGCTTGGCTTCCACATAGCCAGTCTCCACAGATAAAATTGCTATGGAAGAATAACATGCTTTTGAGTATGAATTATGCTATGTTATCTCCAAAGGAGTAAAAAACATTTTCAGAGCTTACAATGAAATACTTAAAACATAAATGTGGTCTTCTTTCTTAGTTTTAGACTTTATTGCCCTCTCTGTTCAGAGAGGTTACAGATGCCTTCTGATCGAAATATTTAATTTCTTAATCCTTCTTTTCCTTTTGGAGTAATTCAGAAGTTTCTCCTCAGTGGTGTTTACAATGAAAATGGAATTACTGCTGTAGATCAACTAAACTATTCTTATTCAGCTTGGGCCTTCTTAAATTTGCAAAGCTATCTTTGTGTGAGGTTTTCAAAGACAGTATGATAAATTTTGTGATATATCACTTTCTAGTGGTCTGAAAGGAAAAGCTTATTTCTTAATATAAAAGATAACTTTGAATAATGGACTCCTCATCCCTTTGGACAGTACTCCTAAATTAGCCTCAAAGCCCTTTTTCAGGTGAAATTGCGTTTTCAGGCTCCCCTTAGTAGAAAGGAGATACTGATACCCATTTCATTTGGAAAGTGTTTTCAATCTGCTGATGAAAAGTACTTCTGAAGAGTTAGGCAACCTTGATTAATTGAGCCTGAATAAGAAGTGCAGGATCAAATCTCGGGATATTATTTTTAGGCTGCAGACTTGTGTTCTGCATTCCAAATCCTTAAATGCCAGTTTGATAGCATGTGTGAAGGACTGGAGTAGATAGCTATATGCATACTAGTAATGGCTTGCAAATGCTGACACCACTATAGACAGAAGAATGGAAATTGCTTTCTGTTTACAGAACAACGCAACTATTTGGTAAACACTTCTCATTAGCAGG
>NW_009647846.1:855691-896598 GCF_000708025.1 Charadrius vociferus
AGGAATGTGATCAGAATTTGTGTTAAATGCCTCAATTCTGTGATATAACCAGTGTGGCATTTGTAGTGAAGTGGTATTTAAAAAAAGCTAAGTGCGGATAAGCACTTAGCAAATACGTGTGCTTAAAAGTTCATTGATGCGATGTGTAATGCTCAGGTCTGATAACGGGACCACAAGCCGGAATTGTGTTCTTGTGGTGTATGGGGAGGGAGAGCAGAATAGCAATCTGGAAGGAACAAAAAAACCCCAAAATAAAAACAAACAAAAAAAACCCCTCTCTGATGTCCTAAACAGAGAACTTGTACAAACTTTGTGTATCTAAAATCTGCCCCTTGCCGATGGGGCTCTTGGCTAGTGGTGTACCTTGAGATCCAGCCTTGTGCTTTGGAAGAACTAAGCCCAGCACGCTTTTGCGGAACGTGAGGGATCGCACACATTCTTGTGCTTGACAAAAGTACACATATGGCAACTGCAAACTCAGGTTTTACACACGCTTCATCTCTAAGGGAGGGAAGGATTTTCTAAGCCACACTCCTAAGCAACGTGCGGTCCTCGCTAAGCCATAAGCGAGGCATAGAGGAAGCCAAGTTTGGGGTTTTGCTTCCAGTTTGTTTGGTGAACCAAAACTGTCTGTTGTTTACCTAAGTGACTCGGTAAGTACAGATTTGAAAGGAAACATTTGTGCATTATAATAGCATAATTATAAAATTCTACTTTATTACCTGTCAAGCTAATTAAAACAGCTACAGGCTAACAGTCATCTTGGAAAGCTTGTAGCATCTGTGCATTGTATTCAACAACCAGGCTTACGGTGTAATTTTAATTAGAAATATTACCAGCAGACACAGTGTACAGTTGTGCTGGAGAAACGTCCTTGCCTGCATCGGAATACTGAACGTGCTGGGTAATAGCTCTAGGAAAGGAAATGATAATGAATGTTTTCTGCCGTATAGTCTGAATAGCAGTTAATTACCGCGTGGTTTGAAACTGTAGGGTCTGTCTTCCTCCACTGGCATCCAGCGCTGAAGTGGTAACTTGCCATTTGCTTGGTGTGTGGTTGTTTGTGTCTGTTGGCTACTTGAATCTGGAGAACTGCCACTTGTTCCAGGTGGAAACTTGCTCAGTTGGAAGTGCTGTGGGTCAGTGTGCGAGAGGATTACTTGGATATAGGCTTACTGCATGTCACTTACAGATTGCTCCTTCAAAGGCAGTAATGATGATCTCCAGGCATCCTTCTGCTTCTCAAGATCCATAGAGAATAGCTGTCCTCCTTCTTAGGTTGCCACTGTGTCCTCTTACTCTTTTCCCTAATTCTCCTCTGAAGATCTGCTCTGTCCTTTCCTCCTTCCTCCTGGTTTCCTTCCATCCCCATTCCTTTCTCCCCCTCAGCACCTTCGTTGCCTCTCTGCCAGCCCTCTCCTCAGACACCTCCTTCTCTCGTATTTGTTGGGTTTCTCATGCTGACAGTGCTCCCCTCTGTGTGGAAGGCTTGAACAATTGAAACTTAATTGTTCTAAAGTAATTTGAAAAACTGAATTGGCACAATTGCTGTTTTACGGTGGATTTAGTGGTGTCTTTTAAAAAGATGAGCAGTCTCTGCTCTCCTTGAAGTTGTACCTCAGAGATAGTTTGCTAATTTTACAGCAGAATGAAACGACAACTTATTGATACGTACAACTTGGGTTATAATTAATTATTGCAGGGGCAGCATTTTGTTTGAGATTTTTTGCTTATGTAACAGTAATATTTAGGGTGGACTACTACTGACTTGACTTTCGTAAGACCATGACAAATACAAAAGCACCAATCAGATACTTGAACAAAACTTACAATAAAGCTATGTGAGAAGTCGTGGCCACCTGCCCAGATCTCCCCCTTGCAAGCAGGTTCTGGAAGATGAGCTATTACCCAAAGAGATGGGCCTCGCTTCAGTGAGAGCTTTCTCTTGCAGTTGTGCAGAACTTTGAGTGTTACTGTCTTTCGGAATATGCATGAAGATGTGTTGCGTTCCCTGAGTGGGTATATGGGGTCAAAATTAACAGCAACGAACATCTGGTAAGGCAGCAACGGCAGTACTTATGAAATCTGATGCAAAGACTATTTCTGCATGAAGCAAACCTGCCCTTCTGCACTTGTGTGATATTGTAAAGAGATTATGGTGGCCTTACAAGAAGGTTAAGATGCCATGAAGTTTAATATACTCCGAAAGTAGTCCTGTTAAAGCCAGCGTTGCTTGTGATTGATGATGCAGGTTATGATGGTGGTTCTAAATCTTGTGTTTGTGTGTGCAAATTGCTATTTTCCAGCCTTTACAAGGTTGCTAACTTTATCTTATGGTGCAGCCCATACTGAAGGATTTCATGTTGCATTAGCCTTTGATTAAGGGGAAAGTAACTTTGATGATAAAATGCCCCTGAAAGTGGTTCTGTGGACTAGCTTGGAATAACTTATCAATCATTCTTCATGACTGAGAGCATATTTTGGACATGAGGGTCACCCTTTGAGGATTAATTTTCTGAGATAAGCAGCTAATGGCTGTTGGCTGATTATGGTCAAAAGCAATTATTATGGTATTCTAAAAGTGTTCATTACTACAATAAAGAGTCACTAAGCTGAGTAAGTTCTCAGCCATTTTGCTTAAATAGCTAGGTCAAGATGCATCAGCCTTGATTCAAAGGCGTTATTGAATGACAGAGCGGCTGATGCTTCCCCACCGCCTGCTCTGGCAGAAGCAGGTCCTGGCAGTCATTTGTTGCCTGTCTGGTCTTTTTTTTTCTCCCCATTAAGTGAACTTTCTGCACCCTCTTAACTTAGCAACTAAAATAGCCAGTTGGTGGTTTTATTGGAATCCCCTGTAAATAGCGAAGTAAACATGTATTTTTCCAGATATTGTGAAGAACGTTTCTCAGCTGGCTTCTGTTTATGGGTGGGCATCACTGTCCGTCTGCTGCTCATCCTCTGGGCTTCAGGCTTCCTTTCTTCTGTCTCCTCTTTTAATTTCTGCAGCGCTGCTGTCAGGTGAGCTTAAAGGTCTAGAGGAACAGGATATTGTGAGGACAACTCCTGAACTGCTGAAAGATGGAGCCTTCTCATGGATGGAAAAGCGGTAGAGTCTGAAAGGAAAAGTATGTCTGAGATAAACTACTTCTATTTAATAAAAAAGGGAGAGCCTTAAACAACAAAGATATAGGTAGCTGCTGTCAGAAGCACTACTTAAAAGGAATGAGAAACTGTCTTATGGAGGGATTAGTGTACTGAGAAATAAACTGCTGAATCACTGGAAGCAAGCAAGCAATACAGAGTGTAGAGGCTTTGCAGAAAATAAAATGGCTGCTGTAATTCAATTAAAATCACAGTAGGATTTGCTGTTTGAGATGGTACATCCGTCATCCCGTGTCTCGTGGTGGCTGGTGCCTCAAGGGATACTTAAGTGAGTGTAGAGCTCCTGAAAAATGCTGGAGTGACAGTTCCGGAATGACATGATTCTCCATTTATTCATAGACAGCTGCATTTTCCCCATCGCACCTATTGAGTTTGGGCTGCTGCTTGGTCTTCATGCATTTGACACTTTTTAGTAGACTGTTAATCTGAACCGAGAGTCGTAGTTTATTCTACAAACTGGAAGAGGAAGACCATGTGCTTTCTTTTAGATAAATAATCAATTGTGGACAAGATAATGTTGAGGATAACTAAATTCAATCAGATTCATTGTGTTTAGTATCTTACGAGTATTGTGGATATAGATTATACTTCTAAAATCAAAAGTGACTTTTTACCCCTTTCAAAATTCCTTTTTAGGAAGCAATTTAAGCTAGGACAGTTGCTCACTTGCTAGAATACGTGGGTTTAAAAGGCTCCCTGCAGGACCTGTGCCAGTTTCAGTTATTTGAAAAAGCATATCATCCTCCTTGGCACTGAAGAACTAAGTTCATTCACTAATCTTAACTTGGTAAATAAATTTCAGACCCTCCATGTCTCTTATTTGATGTTTCATACTTAACCGGGTCAAAAAGCATTAGTAATCTCCAAAGCCCTTTTCAGGGGGAGAATTTCTTCAGCTCAAGCATCTTGATCAGAATCCAGCATCAAAATGAACACGAAGGAGCTTTCTCAGGTGCGGATGGTACAGACATCTGAACACAACCATGAAAATGCTGTGTGACGTGGCGAAGTTAAAAGCAGAATCCTTCTTGGGTTGAAGCAATGGCTGTTGTAATTATAAATATTGAAAGTTATTCTCTTGGGCTTTGTGTAAGGGAGATGGCGGTTGGAGGTAGCCTGCTTGAAGGTATGAGACACAGGAGCAAAAGGCTGAGAAGGTAAACTGCATCTGTAGCAAGATAGCTGTAGTGGGCCTTCCTTCCCAAACTGCAGCACAACGACAACTCGTGCAATAAGCATTAAATAGGTTTGTAGAAAGGAAATCTGATTTTTTTCTCTTTACCCCAGGTTGTGGGGTCAGACTGGAGAGGAGGGTTGGAATGAACAGGGAGGCAGCAAGCTGCGGGGGAGGAGGACATGGGGTGAAAGCAGGTTGTGCTCTGCTTTGCAGATGTGTCTGGGCAGAGCATCTTCATCATGTGGAGCTTGCAATTCTGGGTAGCTGTGCTTGGTCTCAGTGTGCTCAGGTGTTACTGATACTATAAAAATATCAGGTATTGGATATTAGGACATAGTTCTTCAGTGAAAGGGTTATCACTGGAACAGGCTGCCCAGGGAAGTGGTGGAGTTACCATCCCTGGAGGTATTTAAAAGATAGGTAGATGTGGTGCTCAGGGACACAGTTTAGTGGTGGGTTTGGCAATGTTAGGTTGATGGTTGGACTCAATGATCTTCATCGTCTAGGTTGGAAGGGACCTTTCTGATTCTACTTAGGATGAGTCGGCAAGATGCATCAGTTGTTTAAATGCTTTTATTTTTGTGGTTGACTTCTACAGCTTTCAGTGCAACTAGCCTGACTGAAGAGGCTTTCTTCCAAGCAAATGTTTAAAAGAAATAAGTTTATTTTGACAAGTTCTCATTAAAAGCAAATATCTGCTGAAAGCTTTCCCTTTCCTCTCCCAGCTTGTTGGCAGGCTGTTGGTGATGGTTGTCTTCCAGGGTCCAACTGTACAAAGGGAGGACAGTGGGAGTTCTGGGATGCTTGTTGTGGGAGCCGTGGGTCTGGGAGCCCGAGACCCCCAGCCTGGGCAGTGGGGTCATCGCTGGCTGCTCTCCACTGCCTGGGCTGGTGTCCTGCAGGGACTGGGAGCTGCAAATCAAATGTTTTTAAGATTTTTCTTTTAATTCTTTAACGATGTGCTCGTGATGTTAGAAGGGCTGAGTGGCAATGGAACTTCAATAGCCACCGCTCATTTCATCAGTGATATCCATGGTACAAATCAGAAAAGGTCTGACACACCCGTAAAAGGAACACAGGCCTCAAGGGAAGGAGAAGAAATTGGGTTTGAGATAAGCATCAATTTTAGATTAAATTGCACCAGTTTTACGTGTTTTTCCATAAGCAAAAAAAGTAAGCATTTCTTGCTGTAGGTGGGATGAGGTATGGCAATGGTTTTGACCGTTACTAAAATGGCTTCTTTGCCATCAAATCTTGAGTTAATCATTTGAAATGCCTTGAATGTGCCCTTAGCGGTTTTCAATAGCATCAATTAACATTTAGGAAATTAATTTCAGACTACTAGAATGTTAAACATTTACTTTAGAAATGTAAATGAGGTGTACCAACTTCACATCTCGCATGTCCCTTAACCCGGATATTCATAAGGCAAAAATTGCTTAAGTCCGCGAATGTGAAGGGGTGTGTTGGTGGTGAAACGAACTACAAAATGATTGCTGCCGGTTTTGATACTGCACCAGTGTACTCAAGTTCTTTGCTCAGATTCATGGAGCTGGACCACTTTGAAACTGGAAAAAAGTGATACCTCTGGCTGGAAATCAGGAAATCCCAAACTAAACCAATGTTTGGATGAAACAAGAGAGCCCGTATACCCCTCATGGTTCCTTGTGGCACACTTTATGCTTTTTCCCCTTTTTTTAATAAAAATCTTCAATTCCCAAGAAATAAACAACTTAAATAGAAATTAAGGTTCTTCAGGGAATCCGTAATTTGTTAATCTTTGCTTTGCAGATTAAAATATTTAGTCTAATCTTTAATAGAACCTAATTCTGTCACCCTTTTATTATCAGTGCAAAATATTATGAATATCATTCTGCAAAAAAGGAATTCCAGCATGATTTACTCTACTTTGGAAATGTTTGCCTGGTCTGTCTGTCTTTACCTATATTGGGTTTAGGTATGTGTTTGCATCCCTTGCCCCAACAGAAGTGCTTTGGCAAGCTGATGCCTTGCTTCAGAGCATCAATCTGCCAACTGAAGCAATGAGAAATGTTTCTTAGGGTAAATTGTGAAGTCTGTTTTGAATTTTGATTCCTAGTTTCTTTTACTTAGGAGCACAGTTGAAGTTAGTGTCTTTATTGAGAAGGCAGATAAGATCTTTTTATTTTGCTTAATTCATTCAACCTGATCATTGTACCTATTTATACCATATTAGGAAGAACCTCTTTGCCTCCTTCTGTGGAAACACGTCTTCTGTTTCAATTTCTCAGAATCCTTTTTTTTTTTTTTCCCCAATGATAAAACTTCCTGTATAACATGTTGCATGCAAGCTTTGTTTTCATAGAATAGCTGAGTTTGGAAGGGATCTGCAGAGATGATGTAATGCAGCTGCCCTGCTCAAAGTTTTGTAGTAAAAAGTTATTTCAGTACTTACTGAGTGGCAGCTGTCCTCAATACACCATGTGGCATAAAGAAGGAATCAGAATATGTCTCTTCTTGGTCTCCAGTATGTAATTCCTTCTGGTCTTTTTTTCATCACTTGAGCTCCCCTGCCACTTTGAAATCTTTTAGATATTATCGCTTTAGTCTCGCAACCACCATTTTCATTCTTCTTCACGTAAACCAATTCCTTTCCATCAATTCTTTCCTGTAGCAGTCTTACTATTAGGTCTGTGTTTTCTTTTGTACTTCTGACTCATTACCAGTTATGAGCGTGCAGCAATGTATGGTAGTTGTCACTTACTGTAATGTACTTATTTCAGTAGCTTAACTGCCCAATATTAGTATGTCCTGGATAGGGAGCCATACAGCTAGTAAACTGTATTTCATGTGCTACTAAAGTTAATGGGAATTTGGAACAGCTTTGTGGTGCCCTACTTCAAAGTAGTTCAAAGATCTCTTATTTCCTCGTTTTCCTCTTAATCTTTGTTCCTCTCATTCCACAAGAATTATCACATTTCTACTGTATCACCTGCTTTGATATGCGAGATGTTATCTTCAGCACAGTCCTTGAAGTCTTTTTTTCTTCCACAGGAAGCAGACGGAAAAAACTGTTTTCAAGCTGAACAGATGTGTCCTGATTTTTCTTTGTTTTTGTTTAGGTTTTGCCACAGTCTGTTTTCCTAGAATTAAAACACCTCTTCAGAGGCTGGTGATTAGAGCTACCTCTTTTCCCCCTGTAAAATGTCACTAGCATCTCTTTCACTTTTTCTTTATGACCTTTTCCAAAAAGTATGCAGTACTGTAGCTGCAGAAGGCTGTGCATTACGTTATGCCACTTGAGCATCACTTTAGCCTTCACCGTTGGCAATCTCATATTAGGAATTCTTCTTTTTGATAGAGCTACAAGAATATATTTCTCATAATCTATACATCAAGATCTTAAACTTTCCGGTCTTTCAGGCATCTTAAATGGCTTGCATGGTCTTGGGACCAGCTCACATCTTATATGACTCAGCACAACCCCCCTCCAGGATCAGTCCATGTGCTCCTTGTTCCCACCAATGCCTGTGAAAACCCACCCTAGCTCTAGAGAAAAGAAGATTGAGGGGGGATCTTATTAATACTTACAAATACTTAATGGGAGGATGCCAGGGGGATGGGAACAGTCTTTTTTCAGTGGTGCCCAGTGATAGGACGAGGGGTAATGGGCATAAACTTGAACATAGGAAGTTCCATCTTAATATGAGAAGGACCTTCTTTACTTTGAGGGTAGTGGAGCAGTGGCACAGGCTGCCCAGAGAGGGGGTGGAGTCTCCCACTCTGGAGACATTCAAAACCCGCCTGGACGCTGTCCTGTGCAACGTGCTGTAGGTGACCCTGCTCTGGCAGGGGGGTTGGACTAGATGATCTCCAGAGGTCCCTTCCAACCCTAACCGTTCTGTTCTGTAGTTTCTCTATGACTGTTTTTGCCTTATCCCTCATTTCGGTTGTACCTTATTTATTGTACACCATTTTAGAACCAGCTACAGTCTTTATCAATTTGTAATGGGGGTTACATTGATCAGCTTGGCCAGGCTTCCTTTTAAACTGGAAGGATGCTGGAAGGGAATGACTGACCCACCGAGTAAGTACGAGCCCCTTCTTTTCTGGTGCTCAGCAATACGTGGGGTTTTTTTTTTAGCATCTGTTTAAGACTTCCATCTCGTGCACTAACTACAGTTGCCATGTAATTAAGCTGCGCACTAGTTGGGGATGGATGTGGTTATATGCAGACCCTGAAGTCTCAGTGGTTCCCGTGGAGAGCATCATGGGTGACACATGTGACACTCTGCGCTAAAGCAGAAGGACTTGTGGCTACAGCGCATGTACTACGGATGGGTGTGCCCTTACTAAAATTCATCTGCTGGTTTTCACAATTAAATACATTAGTGTGAACTTTGTGTTTCAAAGCAGGTGTAAGTGGTCTTTTTATGAAGACCTCTGGCCACATTTGTCTTTTTTCCAAAGAATCGTGGACCTTGGCGTGCTTTTTCAGCTGCTGAGAGAGTCTGCAGCAGCTCCATGTCATTATGCAGCGATACAAATAACTTCAGACAGGAGATGTGCTACTTCTCTCCGGTGACGTGTTGCTCAGACCTGGAAGTTGCTTTGGTTTTCAGACAACGGTAGATGTGGTCCAAGTCTGGCCATCCCCGTTTTCCGCTGTCTCTTTGTTACTGTCAGAACTCATCACGTAGGTCTGCCAGCCCGTACATGCGGCACGCGTGCTAAGTGACTTTGGGGGGGTTCGCACAGTGAATCTCCCAAGGAAACGCTGTCATCTTTGCTGGATTTCTATTCCTTTGTCTTCAGTGCTTTCTGCAACTTACTATAAGTTGCAAATCACGTTGTCTGCGCTCGTTGTGCGAGCCCGGCTCTGGTCCGTGACCCGCAGGTTTTACACTCTCATAGGCTTTTGGGTTTGCTTTTAGCTTTTGAGACCCCTTTTTTCCCCCTTATGCCCTGTGTTTACCATCTGCATTTTAGAGATTATACTTTTCAAGTATTTTTTCAAGTATTTTTATAACCCCTTATACTATATTTTCAACTCAGTTAATTGTACCATGTTCACCTCCTGTAGTAATACACAAAGTGGTTGCAGTCTTTTTTGTTCTTCTGCTACAGCCGGTAGCAGACAAAATCATCAGTTTCCAGATGACTTTCATTTTCCTTCCTAAGCCATTTTCGTGTAATTCTGCATTCCAATGCTCGCTCTGTACTAAAGCTCTTTATGCTGTGGTGTATTTTTAACTAATGATGTGTCACCGTACCAGCTTGGATTTTCTTGTATCTATTCTGTAAACAACTAAAGTTCCTTTTAAGGGGGAGGAGGAGGAGAAGAAACGGTGCCAGAGAGTTACAAGTCGTGTTCGTCCTCCTGCAAGCAAAAGAGATCCGACTGGCCTAGGACCAAATTAATTAAATGTTCCATTTAGTGGAAGATGTCAGTTAGGAATAGATAATACATTCCATCTGAAGTGCTTCACTGGTAGAGAATAACGTCTCTGTGTGAGCAAGCGGCTTCTGAATGTTACACAAATGTCAAAGCACAAGCAAAAGTTTTAGGGCTGAGACTTGGCTGGTGAGTGTTATCTCTTGGCAGGTTTTTCAGCTCCAACTTTTCCATTAAGAGGGGCAGCGTCAGCAGAGTGCTTTGGGATTACAGGAGCCAGAAGGACCAAAGCATCATGGAATCAAAGGGAAACTCAGAGTAGTTATTCTTGTTAGCGGATTGCAGTGCCAGGTCCGTGAGGAGCAGGAGAATGTGCGGGTTGAGAGAATAATAGCGGACCGAGTAGCTCTTACATTTATATTTAATGAACTGCTAATTGTGACATACAGTGAGGAGAGATGAGTAAACCTGCTGGGATTAAGTTTGAGAAAGGAGTTGGGAAAAGGACTTGGTCAAAGTAAAGCAATACATTGACGAGGTTTTTTTTCTTAGCAAAGTGTGTGGGGGGAGGAGGAGACTGGAATGCTTTCCTACTTGTAATTTTCTGCAGTAATTGAATACAGTTGTACTTTCTGAAACTTCATCTATACATATATATCTATATGTGAAGTCAGTTACCTGGAATATGTGTTCTTAGGTTGCAGATATGTGATTTCACATACTGTAGATGAGGTAACTTTGATAACCATTTACTGATGTAATACTGCCCTCTGCTTAAGGAATGCCAAACTTCATTGCATAGTAGTATGCTTAAAACAAAACATACACGAGCAAAAGGTATGTGAATTTTTATCCGGGATTTTGGATCCTGTGCAGGTCTGGATGATTAGATCCCTGGTGTCTGCAGGATGCAAAATGGGAGCACTGACTGGAACAACTGTATCGCAGGTGGATCCTGTTACTCATCTGGTGTTTTGGGATTCTCCTTATGGCTATTAAAATAATAAGTTTTTTGTTATTCTGCTCTAAAATGTTTATGTAATAATTTTAGTTTATTCTAAGAGTCTTGACTAGAGGTTGTTAGGCAAAAGAGTGAAGCTCATCTACATATCCATGAAAATCAAAATGGCTCATTTTGATTAATCTGCTTGAAATAAATACCAAAAAGATGAAAAATTATTTGCTTGTTATCTGAAGTGACTTAGTGCACTTGATTCTGCCACTGTACATCGGACACATTGTTTTTGCTTGGAGCCAGTTTAAGCATATTTCACATGGGACAGTGGTATCTTGAATTACCATTTTCAGAGAAGATGTAGAGAAGCAGTCCATTCTGCTTGCTCTTTTTTATTTTTTTCTGGGACCATCTGGTGGTCCACTTCATAGACAGAAACTGTCTGGTCTTCTGGGTTATCTACATAGCATTGGTTTTTATCCCATAAACACTTTAGTTCTAACTGGGCAAACCGGAGTCCACTTCTCATACTCTGGCCCAAGTTTTGGGCAGCATGCTGTGTGTCGTGGTTTGAGCTGAACCAGCCACTGGGAGAAAGGCAGATGCTCCCCCGTACCTCTCTTTCAGAGAGACGCAGGTGTACCTTCTGCACTCCCTGATGCCCTCCGCACTGGGGATGCCGAAACTTGTAGTGACAAAACACACAGGAGATACCTGAAGTACGTTACAAATGCAGACAGAGGTGTCGATACATAATCACCACAGCGCACAGACATCTGGCAGGGTTTTGGGTTGCCCAGTTGAGTGAGAAATACCAGAGGTACAAACACGATCGCCACTTGTCTTGTGGGTGTTTTGTCCAAGTTCACCGTGTCACTTCTCATTTCTCTTGATGGAGCCTCAGCTTGCGAGCGCTCAGGCATGTCCCAGCCTTAACCAAGGAATTAAGCCATCCGAACTGGAAGAGATTAAAATATTAACAAGAGTATAATCAAGATATAGAGTCCCTGACAGCTGTCTGCTGCTCGCTAAGGTATAACCCCACGCCGGCGGAGGTGAAGGGGGCTGTTCCGTGCAGGAGGGGAGGGTAAGCTTGCAGAGCCCTCTCCGTGTTCTCCTGTCCCGTAGGTCTTGTAGGACCTCCCTGAGCAGCATCCAGACATACTGTGCATTCAGCTGATGTAAATCCATGTCACTGGATTAGCTGCACTGGAGTGATGTTGGTCTGTCCAAACTGATCATCTGTCCTGCGTTCTGCCAGTGGTGCCTGGTGGCAGAATTCCTTTCTCAAAGTCTGGGGTTAGTAACGCAAAGTGACAGAGTTAAAACTCTGCACTTTTATGTAAATATTAGATGTGATATGTTCTGCTTTATTAAGAAAATCTGCTTGGCATTCTGTTACAGAAGAACTAATTGGGTCCATAGTGAGTGCATAAATTAAGGTTGCCTTATGCAGCACAACTAATTGATGCACATCAAGGTTTGAAAAACATTCTAGCCATCTTCAGAAGAGATGTGCAGTTTGGGTAAGTTAAAAAGTTGTAAAATGGCTAAAGATGTGTGTGTATTTGAAGTTTTTTTTCCCAAAGCATACACCTGCAATTGTACATTAGGTGGAGTACTAGGTGATATATAAGGCATGTAGGATAGTGTTTAAAGCTCTCTGCTGTTCTTCATTTATCAGACCTGAGCAGGTAATTCACAACTCGTAATTATTGGGCTAATTTAGCATGATTTCCTTATAACAGAATGTGTGATGATTAATAACTTACATTTTCAAAATGAATCAGTGAATATTTGTCTCTCTAAAGATACAGAGGAAAGCACTGAGACATGAAAAGGTATGGGCAGGTGTGATGTCATAATTTTTTTTCCTCATGCTAATAACTGGAGAAATGGTCCCTGAATTACACAGCAGACTTTTGTCCTCACTGAAGTTAGCTGAGTGTCCAATATTGCTGGAATCCTGAAACATGAGAAGAAAGGGAAGGTTGGTGGCTCATTTCTGCAGCAAACCAGGATAAGAAACCCCAGTCCATGCTTTCACAAGTAAGCAGCAGCAGAGATGTGGCGAAATGAATTGCTTTCCCTAAAAAAAAAAACCCACAGGAAAGTAATATTGACAAATATGCTGCACATCCTGCAGAGTGGCTGTGGGAGGATGTGCACGAGCGGTTACTGGGACTGTACAGACAACACAGTTCCAAATTTCCCTGTAAATGGAAAAGCGCAAAAGATGTATCAAATATTATGTGAATATCAAAAGCTAACTTCTGATATTGCAAGCTTAGAACATAATTTTACTTTTTTTTTACCAAAGTATATGGACCAATTGTTGTGTCTAGCAGAGAAAATGGGTGTGTTGTAGATGTAGATCCATGCAGAAATACAGAAAGCTGTGGGGTTTAGCTTGTGGGAGCAAATGCATGCAAGACAAAGCTTTAGTTGCATCAGGATAGATTCGCATTAGATATTAGGAAAAAACCTCAGCAAGAGGAGAAGTACTGGAGCTGAGTTTGCAATATGGGGGTCTCCCTTTGGATGGAGCATAGGGTGGATAGTCGCTGCTGGGAATGCCTTCGTTACAGTAAGATTTAAGGTCCCTTAAGATCCTGCCGCCTTGCAGCCCCCGTGATACTTCATGGGAGCCAGACCGTGTCCTGTAGGAACAGCATCTCTTGGCAGTAGGCTGTATGGAGAAATCAGCTGAGAAGTGCTTCCTACCTGACTGGGTTTTGATCAGAAATGCTTTGGAGCACAGAAATGATTACATGGAATTTAAGTGTACTATGGTGTATGTGGAGGACGGTGTGAATGGAGACGGGGGCCAAAGGATAGTCTCTTTCTTTATTTCCATTTAAGTGATACAAGAAGCTGCCTTTGGATTTCTGTTTTAATTTTTCCCCTCTTAAGAGTGGTCTGGCTTGTTTAAAGCAGGCTACAGCCGCTTCCTGGGAGCTAGGTGTCCAATCTCAGCTCTGCGTGCTGCTTTATATGCATTAAGATATTAGACAAAATATATAAATGCAGCCGAACTGGAAACCCAAGCTTTCCAGCTCTCAGGAGAGCGGTCTGATGACTTCATTGCGGTGGCAGCAAGCGCTGTAGCCCAGCAGTAGTATGCGATCCAGTCCAGTCAACTTCTAATTTCTTGAAGCCCCTCTGGGTTACAGCAGCAGGAAGGAATGAAATAATTTGATGTTGGGCATTCCTCTGTAATGTGGTAATAGGGCTGGAATGGCTCTGGAGTGGAAGGGCTCGGGGTCGCCCACTCCTTGGATGAGTTACCATCTCAACTCTATTGCAAGTCTCAGCTCCCGCGGCTCTCCCGCCGGCGTTTCTGAAGGGGGACAATAGCGACCACTGTTCGCTTAAATGCGGTTTTATCGGGTAGAAGTTTTCTGAGAATCGGGAGCTCAGTCCAAGCGAGATGCGAAGACTGCCAAGTTTGCAGTCTCGGAGGGATTTAGTTATGGATGCACCAACTCTTCAGCATAGCGATGTGTGAAGCACTTTTCCTGCCCAGAAGCAACGTTGTAGATGTATTTGGAGCTTCAACACTAAGTTTTACCTCCTGGGCAAGCTTTTCACTAGACTGAAGTTTTAAGAATCTGAACTGGGGAGTTTAGTGCTTCCATCGTATGTGGAGCACTGTCCTTTCAAATAGTGGATATCTTAGATTTACAAAGGCGTTTTCAATGTATAATAATCATAGCGTGTCTAAAATATATCCTTTAATTAAAACAAAGGAGCTTGAGAGAAATGAAATAAATACACCTATAAAATGAGTAAGTGTTCACAAGGATTTCATTTAATCAATAGTCATGTCGGCAGTGATTGCAAAAAAACCTTCAGTACACCATTTTAATCAGAGATGTTTTTCCTGGCACGGGGGTGGAAAATATACTGATTAATTAATTTCTATTCCTGGAATGAGACAGCCTCCCAGCAGAGCTAATCTGAACAGCTTGGTGACATGGCAATATGCAATAAAAAAATAAGTGGTCCCTGAGTTCATGTCGTCAGACCCCAAGGCAACCCCCCAGCCAGTGCTGGGGCTGATTAATGACTGGGTCTAGTCCGAAAGAACAAGTGGCAAAACTTCAGTACTGAGGGAACCCGGTGGTGCTTTTGATGCGCTGGGTTTATTGAACTTTTTTTTTTTGCCTGGCTGGGAGCTATTTTATGACTTTTTATGTAAGTAGATTTTAATGCTAGGGCTATTTTAGAGTAAAGATCTTTCCTTTTTGATTTGCATGTCAGACAGGCTCCCGCAGTCTGTCCTTGCTCAGCACGCAGGATGCTGCCCTGCTGTGCCTGTGGGGATGCAGGCTGTCCCACGGGAGACAGGAAAGGTAACCGGCTTCCTTTTAGGAGGTGTTGATGTACTAGTTGCATATAATTAGGAATGTTAACAAGAGCATTATTGTGCTAATTATTATGCCTAATTATGGGGAAAAAAAGAAAATTTCATGGCTGCTTCCTGCTAGACAGAACTTTAAGCCTTCTAGAGACTAAATACATTAATTAATCTACCATGCCTGTTTAAATATAAGAATATACAAGGAATATTTTCTGTTTGAAGGGGTGGAAACAAGGGTATGCAAGCTTTCTAGTGAAGCAACCTATTTAAATAAGTAAAACTAAAAGTAATTACAGAAATATTGTTTTCAGTGATCCAGTTGACAAGCCAGCCCAGGAAGCAGCTGTAGAACAGAATATAAACTGGACCACGGGGAAGAAGGAGGAAACAGGGGAGAGGAGACAGAAATATTTTATGTTGGCTAAGGTGACAAAATTGGTTTATTATGAAACTGTTGGATAAAGAAGGGTGGACTTGGAAGGACTTTTGACTTTTTTAAAAGAGAAGGAATGTCCTGGGAAGGGGAGGGGGGCTCCCTGAGATGTAGCGTGATCCTCCTCAATACACTTGCTGTTTCTAATGCAGTTGAGTATTTTCTGTGTGAGTTGAGCACACTGAATGTTTTGGGTTTTCTATAAATCTTTATATCTTGCTTTGTTACTATAAGTAGTTTTCACCTGCTTTCACACTCCACGCTGGCAAAGCAGTGACCGCACAGCACCGCAGCTGCAGGAGGCACAGGAGAGGTTTTGGTTCAAAAAGCAAGGTCCTCCCCTCCGTGTGCGAAATCCCCCATCCCACCACCGTGCAGAATTGATAGACTGCCCCGTACCACTTGCAATATCCCATGGAGAAGTTCCTCCAGCGCTTTGTCAAGCTTGTGTTGAGAGGTGGCCAATTCCAGAGGGCTGGAAACGCTTTAGCAGCAGTTCAAAGCAGGGCAGTGGTACGCATGGAGCATCCCCCCAGGTCCGGACTGGGATCTGTGGGGTGTTAAAATTTGTTAAGAACCTCAGGAGTCTGATCCTGATGCTTTACACCGTTCTTACTCCATGGGGGTAAATGGAGTCATGCTGGTAAAGTGCACGTGCCTAAAAGCTTTAGTGGGCGTTCGTATGCAAACATAATCGGCTCCTAAAATCATCCTAAAACAGTTCAGTGGTTTATTGCCACCAATAAAATTAATTGCAGTGACATTCTGTGCAGCTGGTTTATACGTTGAGAATTTTAGGTGGCCAAATATGAATGTATGCAGCCGTGATTTTAGAAATGCTTTTATCAGACAGTTGCAATTTGTTCTTACTTCATTAAAATCCGTAGATGGATGTTATGATCCATTGAGAATGACATGAACTGTTAAGAACTTTCAGTATGGGATTTGGTTATTACAAACTGTAACTCAACTTCCTTTTATTGCTGCTCTGTATGTGACAGAGTTCACATCTTTATCATCCTGTGAATCAAGTTAGATTTTTAAGAGGACAAGAACTTCTTATATCCCTTTTCTCCAAGTTTATTTGCACAAGAGTAAGAATTCTGGGCCAACTGTGTTATTTCGAAGAGTTACAACAGCTGGATCGTTCACGTGATGGGAACTTTGAACGGTGTCATTTAAGTATGAGCAATTTGAACTTTGAGAAGTAACGCTGAACAGTTAGGCAAGCTACTTTGGCTGTAACTTCACCCATTTGCACCCCTTTCAGCCCCATCACAATTGCTTGTTTCTGAGAAATCAGTGCTGTGTATTACAGAGAAATCATACAGTCAAGATCTTGTGCACCAACCATCTCGGAAGTTGAGCACTCCAATCAGTTGACTCAAATATTCATTATGAAAGCAAACCCCTGCTGATTGTAATGAGAATTTTGTCTGCATAAAGCTTTTGTGACTGGGTCTGGAGTGGCACTTCAGACTTCGTAAGAGCGTTTCAGAATCTTTGCTCTAAGATAATCTTTCTGAAAAATAATGCAAATTGCTCTTAGAGCCTCATTCAAAAATGGTGGTATTTTTCCACTGGGTCAAATGGCCTTTGGATCAAGACATGAAACTTTCTTTTTGAAGTTTTTTTAAGGTAAATATATTTTTTTTTATGCATGCAGCTGTACTTCGTGTCAGATGTACAAACCATTTGAATCATGTGGGGTTAATTGGGACAGCCATGTGATGGTTGAGTTAATCAGAGAATGTAAAAACTCCACCCCTATTTTTGAAAACCATTAAAACAAAAAAAAAAGTATAGTTTGCGAACGCTTAGCTGTTCCTCACTCAGGCTGAAGGCAAAATGTTACACTGAGGAAGAGAGACTGCAGTGAACACTCTGTTACTTGACTGTTTTAGAAAGGCTGTCACTTAAAAGGCCCAGAAGCTGCCAAGAAAAGTTTATGGAATCTCCAGTGTAATTTTTTCTTTTTTTTTTTGTATCTAAAAGGCTTTGAATAAACCTTAACTTTTTTTGACAGATCTGTAAACTTCCTGGGAACTCTTTTGGAGCGAATCTACCCCTCTTTACTGTTTTGCTATTCATCACTAAAGCAATGTATTCCTCAAGGGAAGGGTGAACACCCAGAAGAAAGATACAAAAATGCTAATGATACAAATTATAATTAAAGCTAATTAGAGATCGGGAATACAGATGGAGGAAACCAAGGAAGCTAAAAAATTTGGTGGTTTTGTATAGCTCTCAACCCCAACAAATTTTGAAGGTCCAGTAAAGGGCAGGAGGGACTTCTGGAGCTCTCACCCACACATCTCTATGGAACAGTGGAGGAGAGGGTTATTAAAAATAATAAAAATAATTCTGCTGTTTGTGGTAGAAAGTGTGGTAATGGTGGTAATTGTCCATGACAGCAATCTCTCTCTTAGCTTGGAGAGGGAAAGCTCAACACTGCAGAGATGTACTGTGCCCTGCAAGGTTTTTAAATGAAGTGGAGCTTTTTGCAGTCCTGAACAGATGTTTATGTAATAGTAAAATAGATCTTGTGAAACAGTCTTACCATCACGTTGAGTAGGAGAAGCAGCTCTGTATCATAGAGTTGCATGATTTTAATATTAACTGAAAGAGAAAACACCGAGTACCTTTTTCTTAACCTGATGAAACTCTGGTAGGACAAGAAACTTCTGATTTTTAAGTTGTGAAAGAGAAAACACCGAGTACCTTTTCTTAACCTGATGAAACTCTGGTAAGACAAGAAACTTCTGATTTTTAAGTTGTCAGGTGCCGCTTATCCCAGCGAATGGGCCGTCAGTCCTGTAAGAGTGAAATTTGCTGGATTGAAGTGGTGGAATTTGCATTAGGCTTTGGATTTATTGCAACTGGTTTGTGAATGGTGGCAGACCTTAATTAGCTTGACACAAATTCATTAAAGAACTGTGTCACGGTACAAAAGGTCAGTGAATGAGAAAGTGAAATACTGAGCTCGGATAGCAAAGGCTGCTGCTAATAACCAGTTGCTAATGAGTTTTCTCCAAAGGAAAGATTGTGCAAGTTGAGTACGGGCACTTGCTTTGGCAGACTATGGGCTAAACATAACAAACACAGGATAAAGTTGATGCTAGATGATACATAATTAATTAACTCTAGGTGTTTATTGCTTTTGCGAGGTTAGAGAGTCATTCAGAACATGATACCTAATTGCAAAAATCCAAGTTTGAGTACTCAAGAGCACTTTTCCTTAACACAGAATAAAGTTGATGCTAGATGATACATAAGTAATTAACTCTAGGTATTTATTGCTTTTGCGAGGTTAGAGAATCATTCAGAACATGATACCTAACTGCAAAAATCCAGGTTTGAGTACTCAAGAGCACTTTTCCTTTTGACAGTTCGACATTTGCACTGTTTGGTTAAATCTTCATCCAATAGTGATGCATTCCTTGAAATTGCTTAGAATTGGTGAATTTGGGATTGTTCCAAACCCCAGCAAAGTTGAAAATGCAATGGGATTTTTACCGTATGTCTTTGTTTAGGTACTTAATAGGATGGCAAATTATGAAGTGTTGTTTACAATGCAACAACACTGAAGGTGTAAATTATGGAAGATAAGTGTATCTTTGCATATTTTTTACCACTGGTAGTATAATACAATTGTAAGTCTTGATTTGAACTGTTTTCAAAGTTCTTGATATGATTTTTTTATCAGTTCTTTCAGTCATTACGCATGCATCATTTTTTTTTAAAGTATTCAAAAGTCACTTTAATCCTTTATTTTATGGTAAAAACAAGGTCTAATATCTTTCAATATTTATTTAATTCTCTAGGGATCTTATGAATTAAATAAATGTAATTGCATATTGATTAAACACTATTAAATCCCCTGGAAGAACAGTCAAGATTTCATAAATATTGGAAAATCCTTACTGCAACTTTTTGCATCATTAAAATTCTTATATATGTGGTGTTTTTTATCTACTGGAAAATGGTGCCGGGCTCCACAGGACTGTGAATATTTCCCGTGACTGATAATTTTGGGCTGTGTTAATGGACTAGAGTCTTTGCTGAAACAAGCAAAACTTCCAACAGGCCTAGTTCTACTGTTTGTTTCGGTTTTAATGTTAAAGTAGGACATTTTTAGCCATTTTGAGTTTTTCTTTGGCTTTGGAGAGTGCCTGCTAAAACTTGTGGCATTAAGGGACTGAAATGTTTCTTTGCAAATGTCTTTTAACACTAATGCCTGGAAGTGTCTGTAATTCCTTGATAGGTTTCAAGGGAAATGCAAGGTATTAAAAAAAAAAAAGAGGCAGAACCACTGTCCTTTATTTCTACAATGCAGAAGTGTCACTTTAAAAATGTCAACTTCTGGAACAAGAACTATATTACCAAGAATTTTTATAACTTATTGTGTTTGTGAGGGCTCAGGAAGCATTTATATATTAAAAAAAAAGTGACCTGTATTTAAAAGCTTTCTGGGAAACGTGATGATTTTTACATTCTATTAAATACCTTTTAGAAAGGAAGAGTGCATTTGAAACGTTTGTCCTTTCAATGCTGAAAAGGCTCAGCGTGCACCCAGAAGTTAAGAGCATGTTATTTGTACATATGCATCCCTGGTCTCTTCTTTTCCTGAAAGTGTGTCTCTTTGCATTCATAAATCACTCCTACAGTTGTGCACTAATGAACAAGAAACTTTGTGCAGTGCTTCAGAAGTTAGGAAATATTCTTTTTAGTCAATTATCTTAGCAATTGCTTTAAATTTTTTTGTTTTATTAGTTACAGAAATGCATTTTAAATTGTTTTAAAATAAAATATTAATATATTTTCTTTTAAACCTGTAGTCCTCTAGTCTGGTGCATCCAAATGTTCATTAAAAATAATTTGGATATAAATGGTATTGTACCAGAACTCAGCTCAGAGCACTAATTACATATAAAAGCTTTGGTTACGCTAAATGTCCAAGTACTTGTTAAAAACAGACTATTCCCAATCATCATCATTAGCATAGATATTATTGAAGAACATTAAAGTTTATTTCAAGGAAGTTCTGACTCAGGGTAAGACAGATGTCTGAAAAGAGATATGAAGAGGCTGAACTTAAATCCTCAGAGTGAAGAGAACGAAAAAAACCTAAGACTAAATGTTTGACGGAACTTTTTCAGGAGGGTTTGTCTGCTGAGTTAGAAAATGTGACAATTAGGACAAAATCCTTTTCTGGGCTGAGTATAGTACGTGTAGGTTTACAGTTTTTTCTCTGTATACTTGGAATGCGTAGAATCTTCCAGTGCAGAAGCAGCGTTCATTTGCCTGAACAGCGCAGGATGTTTGTAATCTCATGAGTTTGCCTTATTGCCATTTAAGAGGTGAGAAAAAGAAGTAATCTGGGGGTGGGTGTGTATATATATGTGCAGGCTAAACGCTGAACTATCCAAAGTAATTTGTTGGGCATGACACAGCTGTAACACGCCAATGAGCGTTTTGTGCCTATTTTGCAAGAAACCCATCCTTAGTAGCTTGCTGTGAATACTTTGGAGAACTGTGGAAGCAAAGACTGCCATCACTCCCATCAGTGCTGCCATTTTTGTTCCAGCACCCTTAAAATGTGGCTTTTTTTTTTTGGTCTTGTTTAAAGTTATTTCCTTAAATTAAAAACAAAATGATCCTTTCCTTTTAATAAGCAGCTATTTATTGTCACTCCAGATGAGGCAAATCTTCATCCTGTATTTAGGTACTCATGGTCCCTCTTTATTTTGGTGGATAGGAGGGTTGTATTCCTGAAAGAATCGGGTACAAGGGCTATTTTGAGGAGCCTTTATTCTTTTATCTAGTGAATAAAAGTTTATAGTTAAGACAACGTAGATCCTGTGAAGCTGAGCATGAACTCTGAAGATAGTAGAAGTAAGCAGATGCATTTTTACAGTGCTGTAAAGTAAAATCTTTGTAAATAAGCACTAATTACTCCTCTGACAGGGAACAAAACCAAAATCTGTATCAATTTAGGATGGTAGGCTTTCTGTAAGCCCTTTTTGTGAATAATCCAGTTTATGCATTTATTAACCTATAAATACATTTTTATAAATCTCAATGACATTTAGGTATTTTATTAACCACAATAAATGCCAGAGAAAATTGAATTAAGAAAGCTTGTAATGTGCTTTACTACCAGTTTTAAAATTTTGCTGAGCTGTAAATGGTCCTGCTTTATATCAAGAATAAATCTGTTTGCAGACTGCAGGAGTAATTTTTTTTTTTCCCCCTTCAGTGCCAGAGGCCCTGACCTTTTTGTTGATGGCTGTTTTTTAACAGCTTCACCTATGTCTTATTCTTTTTGGTTTTGTCAAAATTTGATTATCTGCCTTGAGCAGTAGGCATAGTCCCAGCCAGAGAAGGGAAGCCATTTAGGGCATGGAACAAAATACCTTCCAGTACTGCAAGATGTAGAGCTTGGAGGATGCTGGACAAAGTTATAACCACCTTGATTCCCCAAACACCTTGCAAAATGCAAACACAAGCTTTTCCTTCTTCCAGTTGTTGCAGTCACAACCTCAAAATACGTAGTAGGTTCCCCAAAATACGAAAGAAGTCTGATTCCAAAAGGTGAGTTTCCTTCAGATGAGATTTTTTGCCCCTTCATTTGCAGAGTAAAGTACATAACTTGAACAACTTGCAGTGGATGTACCAAAGCACATTTTTCTATGTCAAGTTTCTCTGGTTTGCTCTTTGGCTGCTGAAGGTCCTTATATAAAATTCACCCTTTCCTATTTAGCATCCTTTCTTACACCTCCTGTACAACATTAAGCGTGTCCTATTTATTTACATGTCCTACATGCTTTTGGCTGCTAGTGATACTGTTCACTTCCGTATGTGTTTTTTCCAATATTTGTATATGAGAAAGGAAAAGCTGGACTTAACGCAGTGTGGTTTTTTCTTGTGAACCCAATTAATTTTTTCTTCGTTAATGAACTACAATGACCTCATTACTTCAGAAAACCACTTCTTTTTTATGGTATCTAATCCAGTGCCTGGGTTGAAGTTAAAATTGGCAGAGCATCTTGCTGTGTGAAGACACTGATTTAACTAATTCTGGATGAATCCCTTAGTTCCGGGGGCATTCCTTGGGACTGACTACATGAGCAAAACTCCTTTTTCCTCCGGGTGCGGCTGATGAAGTTGAGGAGCTCTGCGTAGCTGAGAGCAGAGACTTAGCTGCATGTTATAAATGTGCTCTCCCGTGGCAGCAGTTGAGGTTTAGGGTTTAGTTAGCAAACTTTGGTTGAGAACTGTTTCAGTGAGAAATGAAAGCCGCAGGATGTGTCAGGCTCGGGATGCCACTGACGCACTGGCGTAGCTTCAAGCATCTGCTCAAAAGGCGTAATGCTGTTTGTTTGAACTGGTGATGTGGCACAGAAGGCGGAGAGTGAAAACACTTGAGGGGATTATTAGTGTAAAATCCGTTCCTGCTGGTGGGCTACAAAATGAGCCAGACCCCGGGGCAGGGCAGGTATCTCTGTAGTGAAGGGGGCACTACAAGGAGCAGCAGCTCTGTTGGTATAAACCTGGACGACTCCATTGATTTACATGTATTAATAAGTATAAACTGCAGGCAATTGAGCAGGCAGAAGGATGTAAGAGTCAAGGTCTCAGAACAAAAAATCTCCATCTTTCTTTTTTTTTTTTTTTGAACTTCATCCCTGGAGGGTATAATCAGGGAAAGGTCATATCATTTGTTTATATTGACTTAGAGGCGTCATTTGAGGAGCCACTGACCGCCTCGTTCATTTATAAATGCTTCATTATCTATTACGTGTGTACCCACAGATCAGAAAGAAACAACACACTTAACAGCAGTATCAATGGCAGTGAGCATCTTTCCTCCTGGGAGAGGAAGGTGTCCGAGGTTCCACTAGGCTATTTTGTTGGGTTTGGGGAATAGTGGATATAGTTTAACTTGCATGAAATAGTTTAACCATCTGCTATTTAATTGAAATGGAAGATGGGACAAGGGATGGAAATAACTCCTTAATTGCTTCGGATTGCAGCATAATTTAAATCTTGCATGGGAGGCCCTAGCAATCAGGAAAAGTGAGATGGTGAAGCCAGGCGTGTTGTATGATCTGACCCATAAAATGATACGTTGATGCATACTGCATAGAAATCTGTAGCGGAGTACTACTTGAGAGGGTGTGTCTGGAGGCTTGAATGAAAACCACATTTAGAAATGTCCAGAGCTCTCAATAGGGGCATCTTTCTCTCTCTAAGGAACGTTTCCCACTTATTTAGGCCATTTACATGGTGAAACAGAAAATGTAGTCTCTATGTAGCTGCCGGGAATACATGCGTAAGATTAATTTATGGTTGTTAAAGGGAAGGGGCTTGGACAGGAGGGAACGCAGGGCGAGGGCTGGCCCATGTTTGGGTGAGGACCTGATGGAGGACAGGGGCTGCCGCTGCGTCGGGTGCTGGTGATGCGCTGCTGCCACTCCAGGTAGGGTTTGTAGCAGGAGGGCTCAAGTACATCCCATGTCTCGTGTTGATATCTCGTAAAAACAAACATTAAGAAGTTTTGCATTATATAGTTGTCTGTTGTACTGGAATCTGATAAAATTTCAGGAATCTTAGTAGAGGTAGAAGAGTTTCATGTTACTTATGTAGGGATATGAAAGAGTGAAAACTCTTGGCTTTGGGAGGACCTGGGCTGCTGGGTCAAATGATATTTCTGCTTAGTTGCACTGTGTATAGATAGTAATGAGACTGCAGACAGGGCTTCTTTCCTGAGCAGCGGTGGACTGAAGTTACAGATATAAGCAGCAGAAATTCCCCCCCTTCATCTTAGGGCTGTAACTCACCTGGAGAGATGTCAGAATCCAGGTGGAAAAATATCATCAAAGCTCTTTGCAGCCCACTTCATATAGGCATGTCAGCTACAGGCCAGTCTTAGGACTATTTCCCTTGGTCCAAGAACCTGGATTACCTTCATAAAGATGTAAATCATAGGGAACGACAGGAAAACAACAGTGGTGTATTATGTATGTTCTATTTCTGAACCTTTTCTGGGTGAAGAGGAGGTTGGCTGGAGACAGACGCATCTGTCATCTTGGTTTCTGGTGAGCACACATGAACTTCTTAGCCTAAAATATGTTTTATCTTGTCTTATTTTATGTTTGTTCTTGAAGTGTTGTAGGTGTGATAAGCTTATTTTTTTTAAGCTCATATGCTTCTCAGTAGGCTAGTTCAGCAAAGAAATAACCTTCATTTCTGGCATAACGTAAAACGTCCATCATTCAGTATTACTGTGAGTAATGCCCTCTATGATTTAAAATGTTTTTATGTGGACATTTATCTCAAAGAAAGAGCCGGCATTGACCACCTGCTTACTGCATTGCCCCAGAAACCAAACACCATCTGAATTTTCTTGTCACACTCGTTTTTATTGTTTTATTTTTCAGAGTAATGACTAGCAAGACCTACCTAACGCTTTCCATCCCTTTTGTCTTTCTCCTGACACTGGTATTGGTAATGCTCAGTGGCATCGCTTTGTCGAACAGCACCGTATCTTCAGAGCACTCACATATTCCAGTACTTTTTCAAAGGGAAAATAAAGCAGAGCCAGTGTGAATAAAGATTGCTTTATGTATGCATATGCTGGTCTTGAAATGAGGTTGCTCTGGAGATTTTTAAATAGTCTTTTTGCCTCTGAGCCAAATACCTGTGTATAGTTGGGGAAATCCCACCACCTACCTGGCATCAAAGCCATGAAGGAGTCAAGTCCTCTAAATGCTGCTGCAGGCCAGCATCCAACACCGTGGTATTTTCAATATGAGATATAAAGGGCTTAAAAAACCCAAAAAACTAAATCTCAACTTGAAGGTCAAAACAACTGAAATGGAAGTACTTTTGGGTCTGATAATCTATGATGGTATTTTATGAACTGTAGCTCTGTACCCCCGGGTCACAGTGTTCCACCATTGATCACTGTTGTCCTAAATCACTTCCCGTCTATTAAACGGGCTGCCGGCCTGGACCACCTGCTGCTGGAGATGGGCTATGGGGAGGAATGCAGCAGTGTGCCTGTCTCTCGTGAGGGCAGAGATCACACATTCCTGTGCACAGAAGCCCACGGTACCGTATCCCACCATGCAGACCAGCTGAGCTCATAACATACTTGAACTTTAGCTTCCATCAGATACTTATACTATGTAAAAACATAAATGTTTTGGACTAATCTAAAATACATTAGTTAGAAATAATTGCTTTCCTTTTTTTTTTGTAATATTCATCATGCTTTTATTCTGTCTTCTGTCTTGCTCCAGCAGTCTGTAATTATTTATGTTTTGAAACAGAAAATTTGTACCAAGACGAGTACAAGTGTATGGCTGCTAATTTAGTCCTTAAATCCATAAAATACTTACTGAGCTGCAATCTAATTAGCAGTGCCATTGGTGTGAGTGCTGGGCCCAGTGCAAACTGGTTGATCTTCCGTTTCATCTGTTTGTTAGCACCATCGCTGAAAGCAGCAGGAAACAATGACAAATACAGATTCCAGTATGCACTTAATAGGGTTTTCAGAAATTACTGACTAGTACACAGGCCATTTGAATGCTTTACAGCTGACTTGACTTGACTTAATATATGTGGAGGTACACTTAATATTCCTCTCTGTAAATCACTTTGGTTAGGGATAACAAGCTAAAACTAAGGGAGTATCGGCTTGAGCTGGTAATACCCATAAAGATGCTGCATAATTGCTACTGTCTTCTAAAGGGCTTCTTAAAACATTATCCAGACAACTGGAGTTGCCGAATTGTCTCCCTGCCCTTGGGATTAAGGATTGAGTGGTACTGTGACCATGGCGAGGTGGCCAGCTTCTGACGTGAGGGTTGGCACTGAAGGGGTGCAGAAGAGTGAGATGGTGAGAATTGAAAGCAGGAGAAGATACTGGATTTTTAAGAGTGAAAATAAGAAGCAGCCTCCCTTATAACAACATTAAAGTCTGACTGGAATTGATGAAAGCAAGGAAATTCTCCTAGCTTTCACACTGTTCCCAACACACCCTGTTGTAGCTTGGAGGAGTACGAGCTGCTTAAACACAGGGCTACAGGGGCTTTTGTTAATAATGAATTGTCTGTTGTGATTTGAAATACTCTTGCTCTTGTCATCTAAAATCAGCTGCTTAATATTCTTTTCCGTATTCGGTTTGTACTGACTAGTGTGCTCTGTTTAATGTATAATTCAAATATTTCAATATTTCACTAGTGCTCTGCATTTTTAGCACGTTAGTTAACCTCTTAATGCTGTTTTGCTTAATAACATGGCCAGTTGCCTCTTGCAATGAAGAAATCACATTAGCTACAAATAATCTGAAAAATCCTGGCAAAGCGGGGAGAACCCGGAGAGTCAATTGTTGGATTAATGTTTACATTTCAGTTTGGAATTCAGATCCTGTTGCGTGGGTGTAGAGCTCATCGAGCAGTACAGAAGGTGGCGCGGGGAGGGGAAGATCTGCTCTGAAGATGAGGTTGGCTGCTGGCTTGGGTGGCTGAAGTTTGGGGGGTTTCACTCCTGTCTGCAGTTTTAGTAAAAGTCAACTGAACGGCAGATCAGATTTGGAGCATCTATTTCCCCTAAAGATGCTGTGGATGGACTCTTTGGCATTTTACTTTGCTAATGAAGGACCGTAGTCCACCTGGAAATCCATGAGTCACTGAGACTATGTCTAGGCTCAGTTTGATGTTGCAGAAATGCAGATGGTTCATTAAAATACCCCATTTTTCCTTTGCTTGGGGACTGGCGTGCCAGAGAATAGCGGTGCTGCCCAGCCAGGCTTGTTGAACGGCTCTGGAGCTGGGCTCATCCCACCCCTCTCTGGAGAACATTAAAACTTTCTCTTGCCCATCTCCATCTGAGCTCCCAAAAGACCACTATTTTATTTACTGGGTTTTTGGGTTGGTGTTTTTTTTTTTTAATATGAAGTCAGGGCTGAAGAAACCACGCTTACTGGTAGATTTAACAGGAGTGCAGCCTAAAAATGGATTATTTCAAGCTTTAGCCCAGCGGCTAAACTGTAAGCTATTAAAAAAACCACACCTTCTTTTTTAATTTTATCTTCTGTAAAATGCAGGTTGAAGTGACCCTGTCAGGCAGTGCCTGGTTTAGGGTATCATCTGGTATTTGTTCCATGAACAATATCATAAAATGCCTTTTATCTTTTAAAACCTCGTCTGTCTCCTAAGGGTAACACCTTTGGCCTCCGAAGCTGTGGTGGCCCGTTCTGCTGAGCCCGTAATACTTTGAGAAGACAGCATGAGTTTAAAATGTTTGAGATATCAATTTGTCCATTTAATGAATGCAGAGCGAGATAAATAACGCATGTTTGCATATGTCACTGGCACTTAGGCATGTGCATGTCAGTGTTGATAAAGTAGTGAACTTCCAGTGTTTTGACTCGATTAGTGATTGTCTCTTCAGTGAAGAATGGGGGATTCATTTAACACCGTATCATCAATTTCTGTTAGGACCAGGGTTGGTTTGTTTTTTTTTTTTTTTTTCCTTCCTACTTGAAGCAGGTCAGACTTGAGAATTCAGCAAAATAAAAGTGCACCTGGCCAAAAAAATGCCATACATCTGTTTCTTCTCTGCGTGTCACTTCTTCTCGACAGCCTCTTCAGATGAGAAGACGGGAGAGTTTCATGAGCTGCAGTGATGTTTTGTGCCGATGCGGGGGGTGGGATGGGAAGGAAGAGTTACTTTTCTTTTTTTTAAGACCATTACAATGAAATGGACTCTTGTTGCATTTGATCACAAAAGTGTTTCTTAACACGATAGTCAGGAACATAATTTTCTTCTCTTGGGCAGCCATAGTTCACAGTTGCTTTGGCAGTTACGTTCTATTTAATCTGTCAATTTTTCTTACATGGTGTAGCTGCTGTGAAAGAAATTGGAGCCATTATACTATGTGCTTTGATACAGTTTGTAAAATGCAAGGTGGGATACAGTAAACCAAACACAGCATGCCAGTAATTTCTTTAAAATCGCTGATGTTCCAGCACTGCGATTCCCTATCCGAGGGAGCTGTCATCATGCCTCGTGGAAGAGCATTGCATTGTTTAAATGTCTCATTTGTTTCTGTGTTTTGGTGGTGCCTATTAAATATGCTTTGCAGCCCTCGGAAGTTTTCACCCAGTTTCTTGCTTCTAATGACTCTGTTCTCTACCTGGTTTGATTTGGCTGTGATCATGCAAGTCGGACTCCTCCACGTGAATGCTGCATCCGTAGCTTCGACTGCAACTGCGGTAATTGATATTTGAAATACTCTTAGTGTTCAGATCTAACCCTTACAATATTTATGAGTAATAGCAAATGCTCTGTGACGAGGAGCTGACTCGTTCCATGATCCTGAAGGGATCTCATACCACAGATGAACAGTGAGGATTTATGATTTATGGCGGTAATATTGGTGGTCAAACAGCAGTGGGCATAGGCTGTCCCCGTCCGTGGAGGTAAAGGGGTTGCCTGTCAAGTCGTTGTAAACTCTGCAGTTTATGTAACAAAAACCACAAACAAAAAAAAAAAACCAAACCCCAAAACCCCGCACTTCTCAGTCCTCTGTAATTGTTAAATATAATGTATTGGACACGGTTGCCTCTGTTCACATTTTGCATCTCAAAAATACAGAAAATGAAAGAAATTCTTGTTAGAATTTAGCAGTACACTGAATTGATCACAATGGTATGGAAAACACCATAAAATGCCTGGGTATTCCCAAGCGCAATATCTGTCAGCTGGAAAACATTACACCACTTTCTTAGAAACTGTTCCCAAAAGAGATGTGTGTGGAGGCTTTAGTATTAGAGCTGTGCTGCTTTGAACAAAATGTATTTCTGTTATTTTCCTAATTGGTACAGTGTAGCATCTCTTCCAACTCTTGGACCTGATATCCAGGCAGCTGAAGTTGTGAAATGTGGGAAACTGAGGGGACGGGGCTTGGAGCAACCTGGGCTGGGGGGAGGTGGCCCTGCCCAGGGCACGGGGTGGAACGAGATGAGCTTTAAGGTCCCTTCCAACCCAAACCATTCTGGGATTCTATGGTATTTCCAACGCTGTTTGGCTGAATGTGTGCTTGAAAACAGTCGTGTGTAATAACTCAGTTTGTTTAGTTATCTTCTACTATTCTCATTGGCTTCTGCAGTGTTTTGAAAGAACAGGGTAAAAATTTCCCATTTGTCACTTTATAATTTATGAGAAAACTCTGTGTATGCTAAGAATTCACTTGAAAAGCGTTCTTTATTTCTAACGGTAACTTTTGTAATAAGAAATTGTGAATTTAAACTTTATTCTTCTAAGCTAAAGTATCCTCCGTTAGGGGAAGGATAGTAAAAAAAACTTCACCCAGATCTTTTCCTTTATACAGCTTGGTAACCTCGATTATTTTGGGTAAAGCATTTTCTTCTTATATCCAGAATACTGACTATTATATTCTAAAGATTATTTTTAGCCTTATCCTAGGGATCACATCAGGCTTCCTATAGGGCTATTCAGGTATAGAATTAAATATATTGATGGAAGTGTTATAAATGGCAGTCAGAATATTCACTGTCTTGTCAGTACAAAGTCCCGAGCCCCTCACTTTGTGGACTTGGGCTCCAGCCTTGGTTGGAAGCTCACCATTTCTCCTGGAGCCATCATGATTTAGAAGCTCTGTAGGGAATATAATAGTTGATCTGCCTCTTCTTCCTCTTCTGTCCACATCGATGGGTAGAATATCTCTTGGCATAGTAATTATTTCTTGGTCTCTTTCTAGAAGAAACTTGGTGAACCAAAAATGATTTCTTTTGTGAAAGCGTGAAGTGATTTAGCAGAGAAGTGTGATGGCCCCTTATGGCCATGTGGTTTAAAAAAGAAATACGCTTTTCAGATGGTATTTCAGTATGCTTGCATATTTAAAAAAAAAAAACAAAACCAAAAAAACCCCCAAAAAACCCCTCAGTGATGGAAAAATGGAGAAATAGCTATATATAGTAGTTCACATTGTAGGAAATACTTGGTTGCATTTTAGATGAATGAAGAAGCATGCTTTATCTTAAATCAGTATTACTTTAGAATGCTTCCAAATCCAAATAACAGCAACTTCTCTAACAACTCAGTGAAAACAAGGCAACTTGAACAAGCCAGCAGGAAGCAGTAAATTCTGTGCATTTATTCAGTGTACGTTTTCACAGAACTGGTGCCAAATTCAGCATCTCTGGTGGTGACTGATGCAATTTCCCTGAAGTTAATGGGATTACACCGGGTCCGAGTCTGACTTCTGGTCTCTCTCCCCATGACCTCTTGCTCATATTTGCTCTGAAACTCCTATATTGTGGTTTTCAGATGAGTCTTCGTGTGTCAGCATACTGGTGTGTATCTAGGAGTTTTAGTTCTTGCTGCTGACCTTCACAATGTACCTCTACCGATATTGCTAAATTTAATGGTACGTTAATTTTATGCAAATTCTACTTTTAATTTACTGTATTATTATCTGCTAGTATACCATACTCCTCCCGTAGCACCTACTGACATAAATTACACTGAAGCAATTATCGGTAAGAATTCAGCTCTGTGCATACCACTGTGTTTTCAAATTATTAATGCTACTGCTCAGAACAAATGCACAAATCTGCGGTTAATTGGTCCTTTTTGTAGGATGTTCTGAGCATGTTTTTATAAAAAAAGGTCCTAAACATTCCGACTGACTAGATAAGAACATTATCTACCTACTTGTTCTGCATGAATTAGAGTTCCTCCCCCCCTTAAAGTATTATACATACATAAAGAAATGTTGAAATGACTTTGGAAGATTTGCAAAGGGTAAAAATTTTGCCTATATGACTGTATTTCAGTTACAGTATATTTTTGCGAAGTAATAGTCTTTAATTAGATATTTTCTTATAGACCTGTCATTTTGGGTATTTCTCCAGTGCAGGCTCTGGTTGTCTTCAGCAGATTCCCACAAGGGTCACCCAAGAAAGAGCCCTTCTCTCCCAGTTGTGTTTGAAGTCTCTAACCCCTTGCGTTTCTCTATCCTGCTGCTGTCACATCTCAACGCATTTTATTTGTGCCTGTTTTAAAGAGTGAAGAGGAAAAAAAAATGTGCCCTAAAACCAAAAGAAAGGGTAAGGCTGAAGCCTGGGCAGCGTGTCGGGTCGCTGGATCTAGCTGTGATTGACCTCCCGTGGCCGCTGTGTGGGTCAGGAGCTGCCACACGGCTGCACCCAGCGTGGGAGCCGGGGGTTGATGAGCAGAGATACTGTTGCTGGTCACGGCAGCTCTTGCGAGAAGCTGGAGTGCTTGTCAAAAAGAGGGGGGGGGAAGCCAAAGAAGGGGGGAAAAAAAAAAGCAGGTGTTGCACCAGGGAAATCAGTCTTTCCATTTTGATTTCATGAGCGCACATCAAATTCTGATTATTCCTGTTTAGGGTCTGGTGTTGGAAAAGCCTGCTGTGAAACTAAACCCATGAGCGCTAGCTTGGCCCCAGATCTGGCTATGAAGAGGAAAAATGAGCACAGAAGCAAATAAAGTCTGTCTGAATCAGGCTGCTTGTGATGTCTCATTAGACTGATGAGTTGCTCGGCGTGACTAAGGAGATGTGAAGGGCTGCTGCTGCTCCTGTCCGGTGTTCCCTTTAAGCATTTCCCTCAAAATCCATGAGGGTTTTACCATGGGTGGCCGTGGAGGATGGTGCAAGGCTGGTTCCAGGGATCACCATGCTCCTGTGGCTTGGCTGGGACCAAAGGGCTTGAGATTTCTAAGGTCCTCTCTTGGAAGTGCAGCTCTGGGACTTCATTGTGTGCCTTCACGTTGCACAGCATGGAGAATAATGGTGTAAAATGAGCGTTGCGATACGAGCTGCAGCTGTTGAAAGGGAAGTTTAAAGGTCCCAATATGGAAATTTCATGGTCCCAGTCTGATGTGTAATCCTCCTACTCTCATATGTATTAAATTGGTGTCGTGTACTGATTCATCCCAGCTGCCGTGGGTTTGTCTTAATAAGAGCTCAATGTAAATGCGAAGTTCCTTATAGCAGTTTGTGCTGTTTATACTGCAGTGTCCCCACTTTTTCACGGGCTCCTATGTGGAGTGCTGCTGATCGTGTCCTTGCATCATTGGAGCTTCTTGTGCATTGGAGCTTCTCATGCAATATTACTTTCTTGACAAAGTATTTAATAGCCGTGGGGTTTTCCCTCTGTTTCAATCGGAAACGATGATGAGCCCCAGCCCTTGGGAGGAAGTCCCTTTTGGCATTTTCACTAAGACTTTCTGCCAAGTTCTGAATAGCTGAGAGTGCCTGGTTAGATGTAACTCCCTGATTTTTGTACTTGGGTAGAAAGATATATGTATTTTTAAGGCTGGTCTAGTTAGATTTAAGCTGCTCCCGTGCTACAGATAGAGAAATCTTCTCAATGTATTTTCCATGGGAGAAAACCCAGGTGCAGGTTGTGCCAGGAGCACTATTTATGGCTCCACTGATTTTTGCAAAAGCCTTTTTGAAGTTGGTGTCGCTCTCTGTACCTCGGCATTGTCTGGGGATAATGTTCACTACTTAATCTTGTGCTAATGCCTGGAATCTTTCAGAAATAAATTGTGGCTTATAATCTGTTACGAGAATTTTAGATTAATATGGCTTGCAAATAGGAACTCTCATTTCTAGAACATAAGCTGAAACTGTCTGTGTAAGTGGAAAAGTAATTAACTTCAATAATCTTTGTATATTTCTTTTTGTAAAAACAAATCTGCTGCTACAGTCTGTCATTCAGCTTTCAGAGTGGTGTCTCTGGTAGCTCTAACGTTTACGATGGTGTTGCAGGTGTCTGAATTTGCTCAGGCAAAGGTATCCTAAAGATGGCTGTAGGCACACTGTATGCTTGGTTCTGCCTTGGAGTCCTTCCTAATTTTGAAGGTATCTCCCCAAAGAATTATGGGCATCAAAATTGTTTGATTTATTTTTTTTTTAATAAAATACATTGGCCATGTGAAGCTCACTTCTACCCTTTCAATATGGCAGTAGGTGTGTTGGTTGATCAAGAAGCGTATTCTGACAAACTTTCGAAAACTTTCTTTCTCTGACCACTTTTAACATCTGCTGACTTGCGGATTCAGGGAGCTGAGTCCATACAAGGTCAATATCTTTCAGTATCTTCCTATTTCTGTTGTTAGTAGTTTTACTCTGGAGGATATCTACTCTTACGAGTAAATCAAAAGAAAATCACAGTGGCTGTAGTTGAAGCTGTTAACCTCCGGTTAAAAAGCTGTTCAGGTGTTTGGACCCTAGTAATGGCTCTAAGAAGAGGCAGGTGGTCTGTTGGTGTTGGGGCTAATGAGCAGGCATGCGGTGATTAAAAGGTGTATTTTAGAGACGAGATGATAGTTGCAGTCAATGATAAACATATTAAAGTAAGGCAATTGCCAAAAAAAAGGAAGGGGGGGGGGTGTGTAAGCTCAGTGCAGAACCTACTTGAAGTCTCCGGTAACTACGCTTGAATAAACTTGAGAAAACACGTGAATGTTCTCTGTGTACATTTTTATTGAGGTCTATCCAAATATGCAATTTCTCATTGATACTACATTTCATTTGATAATGTAGCTGTCCCTACATAATATTTCCCAAAGTTTATGCACCATTATTTATTCTTAAGTTCTTTTATCCCCTTTCTATAAAGGACAGAAGCGATAGCATGGGGCTGCAGGAGTAACGAAACTGGTACTGCTGAAATGAGATTTTATTTGTAGCTCCCTGGTAATGATTTTGTGAAGAGGTACAGATACCCTTCTGTATAATATGTATAATAAAAGCTCAAAAAAAATCGTATCTATGGAGTTGCAGAAAACTTAACTACAGATCAAGGAGATCCTTCCCTACTGTATTTCTTTGGCAGCCATGTTGCCCACTTGATTCTTTTCTTGATTCACTTAAAAGTATATGCAAATGCACGTATGGACTTTTGTGCCTATATAAATCATGCTTGCATCTTCCTGTTTGAGAGAACTCATTTGATACGTATTCAGACAGCCTTCTTAAAATGCTGCAAGTCCCAGGATGGTCTCAAAAAAATAAAAAAGAAATAAAAAAAAAAAATTCCAAGATTAATATATTAGCTGAAATTAATTCAGCACAGAAGGAGTTGTTACACATCTTGGGGCCTGCTCGGTCTTACACAGATACAGCTGTGACATAGCTTCCCAGATGGCACAATTATCTTTCTAAAATATTGTGGAAAACTTTCATTTGTCATTTGGATTAGTGCAGTGAGCTTTCCGTAAACACAGGCAGAGAGAACTGCCTATCTGTGTTCTTCATGGCAGTAATTAGCAGTAATTCACTTGGAATCAGAAAACCATTTTACAGGAATAGGGAACAAACCCACTTCTTCCACTCTTGAAATCGCTGCCCCGCATGGGCGTATCAAATCTCTGACATACAACCACAGCTTTATATGATTTGCTTTTTCTGAAGGGTATTTTATATTCTAATTGGACTGCCAAGGTTCTCATGTGGTGGGCATGTTTTCAACATGGACTAGACTGCAATATTTACAGTAATGTCTTGACTATAATATGTAGGATGATAAAAATTGGGCAGCTTATCCTTCTGTCAGGAAGGAGGCTATCATAGACAACATACCTTCTGTATAAACAGCATCAGACCAGTTTTGTGTATCATATACAAATTTATAGAAATGTTTTTAGCTAATCACGCCTGAAGTAAAATGATGTCCCAATTCTAAAACATAATGCTGTTTACATTTTAAAAAAAAAAAAAGTGCTGGGGTAAGGCTCTAGGATTAGAAAAAGATTGCTCTTGGATTAGGAAAAGAAAAAAAAAAACCAACCAAAAAACCACAAAACCTAAAGGTTTTATTAGACTTGTTTACCCAATCTCTTTGGAGTTTTGATTTAGGACTTAATCTGTGCAAGCCTAAATTTGAGTAAGAAAAGTAATCTATAATAGTGGCGTATTGAATGATCTTATTCAGAATAGTAATCTGGCTGGTGGTCCTTCTGAGCAATATGGGGTTTACCAAAATTTACTTGCTACTTGTGGAAAAAAATCCAGCTACATCTTTCTTACATGAGAGGGCGGGTAGATACCTGTGGAATTATCATGTTCCCGATTTACAGTCTCTTCATATCGTGCGAAGTGACACCTTAATCAGCAGTGGTGTGACACAAAGGTGTGGGAGAAAATAGGATGTGGATTGACAGATTCTTATTAGAGGCATTCTGCACTGCTGGTGAACAAAACCTGGTTTGCTTTTCATTCTTCCCTTCTTTTAAGAGAAAGGCTGCTTCCCTTCAGCTGCAAAGGGGGGACATCTTTTTGGTTGATGGGTTAACTATTGGAAAAAAAACCTAATACAAATAGAATGCAGCACTTGCAACTAAAAATAAAACCACTTTAGTCATACCAATTCAGCAGACTGGGGGTCTAGGAAGGGAATAACATCCTTAAAGCGAAGAGGAGAGAGGGCATTTCTCTGCAGGTAGATCCATGCCTTTGGTGCGCAGAGAGATAGGACTCCAAGTGCTTTCAAGTACTTACAAGAGAAGATTATGATGCAAAAACCTCTTGTCCAGATATATACACTTGACATTTTACTGAGTGAAATAGTGTCGGTAGAACAGAATAGTACTGACTGTGTGGAAGTTATGCTGTTCTCAAATTTGATTTTGATTTTGGCAAGAGACTGAAGGTGCTGAATTAGGTCATCTTTCTATTTGTGTCTGTAGGTGGTGAGCCTCGTAGCAGGTGGGGAAAGAGAAGTCCTGTCTGAACACCACAAGCTGTACTTAAATATCCTTGATTGGGGAATTTTTTTACAATGTTTTTAATTTAAAAAGATTAATTCATTAAAACAAAAATTCCCCCCCCCCCCCCCAAGCATACCTTTTGGTTTTGATTGGGAAAAATATCTTTGAAGTGTATTAAAGAACAGCTGAGGTTGGCAGGGACCTCCAGAGGCCGTCTTGCCCCCCCTCAGAGCTGGGCTGTGTCCAGTTGGGTTTTGAGCATCTCCAAGGATGGAGAAGCCACAACATCCCTGGGCAACCTGCTCCAATGTTCCATCACCCTCACAGGAGAAAAGTGTTTTGTTGTGTTTAAATGTACCAATAAAAAGAATCTGGCTCCGTCTTTATGTCCTCCCACCAAATAAGATCTCCCCTGGGCCTTCCCTTCTCCAGACCGAGCAGCCTCTCCTCCTGCGAGAGATGCTCCAAGGCCACAGCCTTCTTCACAGCCCTTTGCTGGACTTGCTCCAGTATGTCTCTGGTCCAGAAGTGGATGTGAGGGATGAGACGTCACAGAAGTACCCTCCATGCCAACTTTTGATTAGGGTTAATTAATAGTAAAAACTCCATTATAATGTAGTTTAAAGCATCTGTGGGAACGGCTATTCTGGAACAGATGACCTTTATTCACTCACAGAAAGTTTCCTGGGGGAGGAGGTTGTCCCAAAACAGACTGGTTTTATTTTTGGAGTAGAGGGTGCATTGGCAGGAGTTGGGTTTCCTTTTGGAACTGAGGGTGAGTTGGCAGCAGAGGAAAACCATTCAAAATACAGACTTACTATTAATCCTTCTTATAAGAGGGCTGAGAAAAATTACACATTTCCAATGGCCTCGGGGACAAATCTGGCGATGGAATTTATGAGGACTTTTTTTTCTTATCCACAAGGCCATCCTATGATGATTTTTTTGTGGATTTTTTTTTGTTGATGGCCATGTACAACTTCATTCTCCCTGGAAGTCATTGCATCTCAATCAATTGGCGGAGCTCGCGGGAGAAGGCTAAATGCTGTGCAAGCTCATTTCTGTGCATCCTGTGCAGTTTTAGCTCAGGGTAACCACAGGGGTCAACTGAGCATCTGGGTAGTCACCTCAAGAGCTCGTGCCATGAAACGAACCACTCCGCTGCAACTGCTGCACATCGCTCTCAGCTCCCAGCTCCACGTTCAGGAACAATAAATACAGGTTTTCATCCCAGTAATGAGTTTTCTGCAGCAGTGTGAAAACTCCAGGGTTTCTTGTTATCAGAAGATAATCATATTCTGGCAGTGGTACTTATCATGCCCGGTAAATGTCCCAAGGATGCGATTATCTCCTGATATCTCTCTAGCCTGTTAAGCTTTGTTGTTTACTTACAGTGGAGAAAGCATTTGTAGTCTCTGAGGTTGATTTTATTCATTGTGGTAAAGATAGGAATGAAGTGACCGTTTGCTTGCTGATATCAGGCAGCTGGATTAAAGCCCAAAACGTATTAAAATAGGTATTGAAGAAAAGTGAATGTATTTAAATGAGCTCTCCTTCCTCTGGTATTTCAATAGCTTCCACTGTGCAGATAGTCTTGACCAGGCCAAGTTCATAGGAATTCCAGAAACAAACGCACTGTTTTGTATCCAAACGACCTTTCCTTCCTATAGAAAATTTAGGTTGGCTCTTTAACACCTCTATGACAGGACTAGAATTAAGCAGAGAGAAATTTATTCTCATCTCTGCTACCGCTGTACTCCCAGAGCAGATCTTTCCAGTGTCCTAGACGTGCTGCGTGGACATCGGACCAGTCAGGGGTTTCTAACAACTGGAGAAGAAAATGATTCACGTGTTCAGATTTTATAAAATACTATGTAGAAACAGATCTTGACTACGTTTCTTATCCTGCTGTTATAATGCTGTATTTGGCAGTTCTGGCATTGCTGAGGGTCTGGTTAAGTACTACTGTGTACTTGAGTAACTAATTGTATTTCCAGATATCTTTGAGAAAATTTACGTATCGCTAAGAAGGTTACGACTAACGACAGTCTCACAATTACTTTATGATGAACAATATCAATTAAATATTTTTTTTTAAGATTAATGACTTAAGTATGAACATTGCTTTCTTAGCTCTAAAAACACCATTGAAAGCAGATTTCTCATTTGTTTAGAAACACTTTTCTAGGCAATGTATTTGCTGGCGCACTCTTACTTATGTGAGGTCTGCTTTTGCGTGAATTCACAGGGCATGAGAATTTAACCGAGCTTCCTATCCCCATTTTTAATTGTACGCTTTGTTATCCTATTTCTTGATTTTTCTTGTATGGAAACATATTTGATTAAATATTTCATCTCTTACATAACTCTGGGGGAGAAGTTGGTTGAAGCCGGGAAGAGATGGTACCCTAAAAAACAAAGAGAAGATACTTAAACTAATTGCTGTGTATTGGCAGAGGTACAGTAGGAGCTGCAGCCATGAATGTTTTTAAGAGTGAATTAGACATGCGTGTTAGAGACGACGACTGTGCCAGAATATCAACAGCGGTAATGTGGTCGGGTTGATCAGCACGTGCTCCCAATCACCTGGAAAAGCTGTATAGAAAGAAAAAACTTGCCCCGTTTTTGATCCGACCTCAAAGAGTTCCCAAAGGCTTGTGGATGAGGTGGATCTTGGACTGGAGCTGTGGAGCCAACGCCGAGCCCAGCGTTGCATGGCAGCGTGGATGCAGCGTGCTTGGGAAAATGCATGGATGCAGTGGTTAGCAGTGTGAAAATTGGGGGATGTTTTGAAGATATGGAGGAAGGTCCAAGTTAATTTGGAGAAAAAGATACAAAAAAAGTCCTGAAACTTCTGCAGTAACTAGTACAAGTAAGTTTCCCTCTTAAGAATTAGATGCAACATATATACAAGTACATACTTAGAAATATATAGAAACTGGCACTGATGTGTTGATGCAATAAATGATGAATACTTTTCAATAAAAATAAATGTGCTGTTACTGCAGTCTAATGCACGGCATGCTAATATACAGTTCATGTTTGGGGGGATGTCTGTCGGTGAGCTTATAGTGCACAAAGTTTAGATATGCGACATTCCTATATGTCTCTGTTCTGTGCACTGTGTATCTATATACAGCACGCAGAGGCAATGCAAACTTTAACCTAGACTATGTATGAGATGTATTTGAACAATACAAAATTCTGAAATGATGAAATTTCAATCACAGTACTTATCAGTTAAAGAACTCCCTTTGAAGGAGAAAAGTGCAGCAGTAATTTCATTTTACTCATTACTCTAAAAATAATTTTCTTATTCATTCCGTAAGAAGCATTCTGTGCACGATTCCAAAAATTCCCCCTAAGTATCATCTTTTAAATGTATTTTTTTGTTGCTATTTTCACATGAGGTTTGATGCCCAGATCTCCAGACGTAGAGGTAGCCACAGCTTTTGTCACGTTATCAAGGAAACAGAGGTTGACTCTTCTCTGCAGCATTTTCTTTGGTTAATCAGACCTTTTTGTTAATGCAGCATATTACCCGCTGAGCGGGAGATCTGTGATACGCAACTGGCCCTCAAGTCTTAGTTTGAGGGTCAGCCTAGAACTGGGAGATGTTGTACACGTAACCTATGTAGTTATCAGAGAGGAAAATGTCATCTGCTTCCTCTGGGGACCTTCCCGCAGGGACGGGGACTTGCTGCTTGGGAGACCCTGTGTCCAAGATAACGTTATTGTACTTCACGGAGTTACGGTGGAGAGCGTGGGGCAGAAGACAGGCTTACGGGACGTTGCAGGCAAACGTATCCATGCAGTGTTTGAGAGGAACCTCATGCATGAGTGTTCGAAGCTGTGGAAGTAAAGCACTACCAGAGAAATCAAATGGCCCTGTACAAAAAGTGGATTTTTAGCTTGAAGATCCTGCGAGACCCTCCGAAGTAGGAAGCATTAATGACAAAAATAGTGAATATCTATCTGATTGGGACCTGAAAGATCAAAGTCACCAGGCTTTGTCATTGATAAAGAAAGACTATGCATTAGTTTATTAACCACAGTAACCGATGGATGATCTTTGGGGATAATGCTTTTGCTCCGGTTTCCCGAGTGCCAGTTCAGAAACATTTATCTTCTGATAAAAGATACAATTTAGAAAGTGAGATTAGATTCTGTGCACATACAAAACAGGGTGAAAGAGCACTATTACATCTACCTAGGTACTCGGTGGTAAAAAAAAAAAAAAAAATCGATAGGTAGAGATGCCTCATCTTTGGCAGAAAGCGGTTCTTATTACCAAAGATGCCATGGATCAGAAGTGAGCTGCTGCAGGGAGGGCAGATGAAGAAGATGCTATACTGTCAGATGAGACCTTGTGCTTTTAAGCTTCAATTCTATTATTGATTACAACATCTCAGTAATAAATCAGGTACAAGCTTGCATTTAATTTTCAAAGACTGCAAATTCCGTTTGTTCTACAACTTCTGAGTGACATAAATCTTTTAATGAATGTTAAAAAGATTGTTTCTCAGATAGTAACCAGTCATTCATAATTGTCCAAAGAATTCACTTGTATTTAGAACATATAATGTGTTGGGTGAATGGAAATTTCTCAGTTGTCAACATATTGTGATTTTTTTTTTTTCCCCTGATTCCTTTTTGTATTTCCCT
>NW_009647846.1:896627-908987 GCF_000708025.1 Charadrius vociferus
TAGGACTTAGAAAAAAACAATTCAAAATTTTATTAAGTACTTATTTGTCATAATGGATAGCTTATCCTAGTGTTGTTTTATGGACTGTAGTGATTTACAGAACAGTCAGCCTGGATTTCCAAACTGTCCGTCAAGAAGAGTTACCTACTCGTATTTGACAGAAGAAAAAATGCCTGATTTCCTTCCTACCCCAGTGTGTACTTTCACTATCTGTCTGTGCATTTTGATTGACCCTAAATTAGTAATACTGAATTCATCCTTTCAGGTATCAAGTCATCAAAATAATGCTTCTCTGTCCTTTCCCCTGTAGCTACATAAAATTCCTGGGGGGAAACAAAAACTTATTTCATAGTGAATTCTTCCGGAATGCGCACATATCCCACTGATCCTGCGTAACGCATAGCCTGGTGTTTCGATCCGGGGTGTTCAGCTGCAGTGTATAGAGGGACCAGCGACTATTTCCAGTCATGGGAAATATGATTGCAGATGTTTGGGTGGTGAAGGGCTGCCTCGGCCCCGGGACCTCCCGGCCACCCTTGCTGTTGCTGAGAGCCATCGTACGGTTAAACGAGAAGAGAGCGTATTGCAAACGAAGCTCAGTATTGAAACTAGCTGGAGTGAGACATGCTTGAACACCTCAAGGGAACTATAATTACTCTTCCAATTATCACTTACCCTGAGAAATGACTTGTTACCTCTTAACAACCGCAAAAAAAATACATTTTAAGTTTTCACTACTGCTTTTCTTCATCCGGTTTCTACTCTCTTTGCCAGACCAGTGGGTACCATGAAGGTCTTCAGAAATTGCTCCATCTCCATCATTTATGTATTACAAGCTTTAGATTCCTCTTTCTTGTACAGCTGTTCAAGCGAAGCCAAATGTCCATCCTATTTAATTAAATGCCGTCTTTGCCCTTGTAGCGATTGCTTCAACTGGATGTTGTTTGTCACTAAAAAAGTACCGTATTTGGAAAGTGTCTGATGATGTGATAGCAGAGCCTTTTTAATGAATCCCACTTAACAGGGTGAATCAGTTTGGGCTAGGCATGATTAAGTTTGTGATCAAGAGCTTGACTAAGAATTTTATAGTTGATGTTGATTAAGAATATTGGATGATAATTAATGCATAACTCCTGTCTTTTACGTGTCTGGAGAATCAAAATAGCTGAGAGCAGTGCTAGAAACCAGAGGGATTGCCGGCTTACTTGAAGCATTTAGCTGTAGCAATTTTCTCCAATTCATAAATTGCTTGTGGACAGTAACAAGAAAGGTGTCTTCCATTTAAGTCCATCTCTTTGTTAATTATCACAGGGACCCGAAATCCCATGAGGATGAGGAGGCTCAAATGTCTCCAGGTTTCAATTTATCTCCTTGAATAAATATTATAATGTAACATTTCAAAAGCCTCCACTCGCCTTAATTTCTAGGACTGAAGGAGCAAAAGTTTGGGATTGCAACGCATCTCTTGTCATTTCCAGTTTGCACTTCTGGACACCTCTGCAGTGTAATTAAACTTCAGTGTTTCCGAGTCTTCATTTGATTTCAGAGAGAGAGGACCTTGCTCAGCATCCATGAGTGTGGGTGAAAACAGCCCTTTGAGTTCAGAGGATTTGGATAAAGCATCTTTTGTTTTTTTATTTTTGTCTAATCCTTTTTAATAGAAACATAGCTCGCTGCTAATAACATAATGTATTATTTTTACTGCAGAAGACAAACAGTAACAGGATGAGACCTGCAGTAATACGGAACAGACAGACTTCAACTGACTATTTGCCTAAAAAGATACAGACTTAAAATAACATAATTTAAGAGTCAGCTAAAAAAAAAATATCAGACTTCTGTTGCAAGACAAGTTTTGGCAGTCCAAAGTCTTGTTTTTCAGCTAAATGAAACCAAACCTGAAATTACTCTTAAACAAGATTCTCCACAGTGCTGCAGAACCTTTGTAGTTTTTCATTTAGATAAATTAAAAATACAAAGCTCTATTATGTGTTGCACTAAAGAGGAATGAAAACAATATTTTATGCAAATGAAATGTTGACATAATTGAAACAAAATAAGTACAGACATTAATTTTACTCTGTTTTAATTTCATAGAAATCACATTTATCACAAAACTTACATTTGGAAACACTGGAAAGCTCTTCTATCAAATTAAAAATGAACAGCTTTTACATACCGCTAAGTAACTTGATTTGGCTTCAACACAAAAGTTCGTATCTGAACAGAGAAGAAAACATATTTTTAAAATCAGAAGCCTGGAGAGCAGTTGGATTTTTAAGGAGAGGGAAATGAATCTGCAGAAGTCTTCTAAAGCACCCCATGAGCATGGGTGAGCCGGTGCCTGGTGGCTTAGTCCATATAGTCTGAATGTCCAATCTGCAGTTTGCTGAGCTGAGTTTGGAGAAACAATCCCCAGTCTCTTCTAAAATAATAGCAAAAGGATGCAATGGGATCATGCGTGTTGGTCCCCACCAAAGGCAGAGTATGGTCCAAGGGCTCGTGCTGCGGGAGGACAGTGATGGTTTGCCGGGGGATCCTGAAGTCCTGATCCAGTGGGGTTGGTATGCACGCGCTCGCGATGCCATTCACAAGTGAGAGCTCAAAACCACTCTCGTGTCGGCTTGGATTTTCTTCTTTGAGCTCACATAAACAACTGTTTTTCCTGGACTTCCCAGAGTGTTTCCCTGCTCAGAGACTCTCCAGGAGTGATGAAAGCGCTGTTGGCTTTTGGGCCAGATGTCATGAGAATTGGGTAAGGAGTGCTTGGAGAGCTCGCTGTCTTTCTGAGGAGCCCAAATTTGTCACCCTAGTATCCAGCAGGGAAAAGATGGAGAGAAGAGAGATTAGCAGTGATAGGTGAAAATAAATCCACATCTTTGCGTTCCCTGTGGGCAGCATGATTGAGTTATTCCTGGCGCAGCACTTTGGAGGGACGGTCTTGGTCTCGCCTCGCACACAGCCTCTGAATTCCCGTACCACGGCCTCCATGGGGGCTTTCGGCACTTCTGGTGCATGGCACTGCCTTCTCCCCGCTGCTCGTTTGCTAGATGTCACCAGAGTGTGCGAATTGATGCGGTGTTTTGAATATATAAACAATTCTTGAGACAAATCCAAAGATGAGTTTCCTGAGATTACTCTGGGTTTGACTTTGGCTTTGGGCAGCACAGGCGTCCTTAGCATGACTCGTGTTTTAGTGCAAGACAAGGTAAAAATGAAAAGTGCCCCTGGGTTCTCCACTGGTGAGATTAAGTCCCTGGGGGACCTTTGGTATTGCAGATGAAACCTCTCTTTTATCTTAAATCTTTGTGTCTCAAATTTCCTATATTTTTTCTCTTGATGGTAGCAACTTTACAGGCACCATGTAAAATGAATAAAATGTCAGAGCTGTGTTAGTTCATCACAAGGGCAGTGTGGGAGCTGATGGGACATATGATCCTTGGCCTTATTTTGGCATATTTGCCTATAAACGAGTTCACATATAAAGTCTTTTAAAGAAAACGAGGACTAAAAAATTGTGCAATTTGATCAAATGTAAGTTCAAACTTCTGAAGAGTTCAGCATATTCATGACTATTTGGAAACACAAAGGTTGGAAGTATAAGATTTGAGCTTTATGTAGCCTAATCAACAGCTGTGTATTCCCCCTCCCCTTATTTTCCTTTCTCCCTTTAGACGTATGAATTAGTTTTCCCCTTCAGCAGATTGTTTTTTCTTTATTTCTCCTACTTAGATACTGTAAAAAGTAATTAAGATAATCTTATCAAAGGAACATGAAACAGAAATTTAACTGATTAAATTTCAGACCAATTAGTCATACAGAAGCCTTTGTGTAGACCTTCTGTGGATTCTGCACCGCTTGTACTTTCCATTTCCTATTTTACAACAGCATGAAGTTAGGAAATTGCATTCCATGGAGATGGTAATTAACTTTGGTAATTAAAATACCACCTTTGTAGCAGATAACCAGTCAGCATCAGGTCAATGACAATTTTTGATGCGACATATTTAATCTTAAAGAAGATTGAAATGTAAGAAATTAGATCCGTAATTTTTGGGAGGAGGGTTGCTGAGTCTCTTCATGGTGACATGTCGTACAACTTCCCTAAGATGGTGGAACGGGGGTAAAGGGAATTGGAATTTCTGTCCAGGACTTAATATTAAATAGATATACAGTATTGTATTTTAGTTTCTTGCTCTGTACGTGGATCAGATGGTTTTCTTACTGCTTTTAACACCCTATTATTTCGTAGCTTTGCTTCTAAAGATTCATTTTTGGGCTGGGACATGGTCTTTAGGCAGTGCACACACTGAACGTCTGCGATGCATTGTAACAGTAAGTCTCTCTATTAAAGTCAATGAATTCCTTCAGTTAGAATTACTAAATTATCTATGCGACCTACAAATATGTAATTTATATGATGTAGTTAATCTGCACGTAGTCTACAGATGGCCCTTTGGCCATAAATTGATGATTTGCGTTGTGAAAGTGGAACTTAGTTCAAAAAAAATGCAATCGCATGTACAAAAATAAATTTGCATGCATCTCGCTTAGACATGGACTTGAACGCTATTTTATTGGGGGTTTTATTGCAAATATAGGAGATTAATTGCCACCTGATGCTATCTTCCATATGTAGATCAAACCTAAGCCAGAAACAAAAAGTTTGTGTTCCAATACCACAAATACTGCAGACTGAAAGAAACAGTTGTCATTGATCTGGAACAGTACATGGGAAAGTGGTAGGAAAAAATCCAAGTGAATTAAAACGGCAAAAAGATATGAAAAATCTTTCAACACTAAGATACAGAGGCTTTTTTGTCAGCAAGCACAGAGAAACAGTGGGGGAGGAATGATGGGTCTGCTGAACAGTAATATTGGAATAGGTCTTATAGCTATTTGGAAGTCAAACAAAAACTTTTTGTATGAAAAAAATGCAATTAAATATTTTTCACAGATGTCATTATTTTCTGCAGATGTCATTGCTCGCTCTCTAACTTTAGAGTCTCCTTTGAAATAAAAGGAAGATTAGTAATGAGATGAAAGTTGACTTTAACTAAAAAGAAATTAGACCTTAAAAGGAGATTAGTAATTACAGCTATCTTCAAATACGATGGAAACAAGCCTTGAGGAAGTAGAAGATTATCAGTGTTCGTAATAACTGAGCCCAAGGTATGTGTACAATGTACTCAAAGCCCCGAAAGCCAAGGATCAGAAGAGCAGGTGGTAGGATGCAGCTAGTGAATAATCCTCTTAACCTCATCAATACACAACCAGGGCAAAAATGAGAGTGGGGAAAAAAAAGCCTGTATTGCTAATGGCAATGAAACAAAAAGGAGATCAAAGCCACCGGAGCAGCGCTGCTGAAAGTTAACTGTGCCCAGTGCTAACAACTTTGTTACAGACATTTACTGTGTGGTTCTCTGAAATCTCTTGATCAGTACAGAATAATAAATGAGCGGATTATTAAATATTTTAAGGAACAAAATATTTAGATCGTGGTTCAAAGCATTTTTATCAGTACAAAAATCATCGGAGACTTGATGTTCAGAGTATGGTGTGTCATCTGGAGAGCAGCTGAGCTTAATTCTATCGCTGCTCAACACACGTGATAGACACCCAGGAAAAAGATGCCTTGGAAAGACACTGGTTTTAATCTGTTGTGAAACGTTATGTCGCCATCGGAATGACCCTTTGGGGCAGTTGGGAAGGAGCAGCTGGATGATGCACAGCATCCCGCTGCAGCGCACGATGTGCGTCCTGGCTGGACGCTCCACTGGTTTCCTCTGCAGGCAGGAGATCCTCATCCCAATTCTATATCGTGCATCGCAGGTTCAGGCCAGCCAGGTAAATACATATTTTTAAGCTAACTTTACAAAATGTAGGGCGCTACTGCTATGTGCCAGTTTCCTCCAAGCCCAAATTATTTTTTCCTAGTCTTTACTAACAAAGTATTTGAGCTCAAAGAAAAAAATACCTTTTTCTGACTTGATTGGAGGAGGCATCTCAATGACATATATTCCCCATCTGCTTTTTATCTCCCTTCAAAAGCTTATGACCCGCTTAAATGGGACGGTTTAATCTAAGAAACCCTTTACTGAATTGGTTTTTTTTTTTTTTTTAGCCTTTGGTTCCCGCTGTGAGGAGCCCTCTCTGGAAGTGGGGTTATCTGCACCCAGGTTTCTGGGGAAAGAAACTTCTGTTTGAAGCACTGTCTGGTCTGGCAAAAGGAGCCATACTTCAAAGGCAACTACTCAGTTTATCTTCAGAGCTGAGTTTTCTTCCCCTTCACTGATGCCCCAAAGGAGTCCCTGGCCGTCTCTGGAGTGGGTGTAATCCCAAGCTGGGAAATTTACCTTTTAATTTACCTTTTCAACTTTTAAAGCTCATTTTTTTGGATGAACGGCAAGGCATTGCATGGACAGTGTCTGAAGAGAAGAGGAAAGGTACTTTCATACCACTTCCCTCCCAAGTTTCCGCTCTGTGCAGACATTAGCTGTTATAAATAACAGGAAAAGAAATTGCAATTAGTGACATAATGAATAAGGGACTTGACTAGTGCTTATTACCCAGACAAGGCTCAAGGTAAATGACATAGCCCAAGACAAGTAGAAAAGTTAGCCTGAATACAACTCATTGTGACAAAATCAAGAGGTTTTAGAAAATTATTAAACCTTTCTGAAAGTGGAAGTTCAGGGCTGTCACTGTGAATATTAATGTCTCCTATAAAAGAGGTTTTTGTTCACGAAGTCCAAGATCATACAATCAGCAGAAATTCAAAATTAATCTTTATTGTATGATAAAAGACCAAGACGAGATAAAAGAAAAGATGTATCTGAAGGGAAAAGTCAACCAGGGAAAGAATACTATCATATAAAACTATTTGAACATCTATGGTCCTTCTGAAATTGGCTGCATGGAATGTAAGGTGTTACTTACCGTGGTTGTTTTAAATTTTAAATTTGGCAAATGGGAAATCCAGGAAATCCTTAACAAAATAAGATAGTTCTCCCCTTTGTCCTTGTATGTGGCCATAACCCATGTGCGGAGAGTTAATGAAACTGAAAAGCTGTGCAGTGTGATTTGGGAGTATCACAGACAAGTTGTATTAAATAACGAAGGTGAGGCCGCATCTCATGTGCTGTGTTCAGTTTTGGGCCCCTCACTACAAGACAGACATTGAGGCACTGGAGCGTGTCCAGAGAAGGGCAGCGGAGCTGTGAGGGGTCTGGAGCACACGTCTGATGAGGAGCGGCTGAGGGCCCTGGGGGCGTTCAGCCTGGAGAGGAGGAGGCTGAGGGGAGACCTTCTCGCTCTCTACAGCTCCCTGAGAGGAGGGGGTAGCGAGTGAGGGGGTTGGGCTCTGCTCCCAAGGAACAGGCAATGGGACAGGAGGGAACGGCCTCAAGTTGTGCCAGGGGAGGTTTCTTCATCAAAATATTTCTTCATCGAAAGGGTTGCCAAGCATTGGACCAGGCTGCCCAGGGAAGTGGTGGAATCGCCATCCCTGGAGGTATTTAAAAGCGGGGTAGACGTGATGCTGAGGGACACGGTTTAGTGATGGGTTCGGCAGTGTTAGGTTAAGGGTTGGACTTGGTGATCTTAAAGGTCATTTCCAACCTAAATGATTCTTTGATTTCCTTAAGTGAAACTGAAAGGTACAAAGCACAAATAAATTATTGACTGAGATAAGGAGCCTAACAACGTTGTTTGCCTGGCTTGGTGCTCTCTTGTAGCTCTCAACTTTCACCAAGTCATCTTGGCAGTTTGCAGGTTGCAAATTCTTCTGGCTTTGTGATTAAGGGGCTCATCATGGCTTCCTGGTCTGCCGGTCCCTCTTCTGGTTTGTAACTTCACACGTCCTAGATGAGTTGCGGCATCCTGAGCAGCGAGCAGCAGCAATGCCTCTGACCTCATAGCTTTGCTCATCCAGAGCTGTTCAAGCTCCTCTGATAGGAAGATGACCAGAACAATTAACGACAATAAATGACAGCAGCCCTGTGCAGCTTGTTCAACATGCCAGGGTGAAGTAACACAGCTGATAAGATCATGGTGATCCTCATCTTCTGGAGACAGCAAACGTACTTGCACGCACTTCTGTGTTTGAGATTTCAACCTCAGTAACACCACAACATGTTAATTCTTTCCAGCATCGCGTGATCAATCCGTTGCAGCCTGTCCTGACAAGTAGGAGAGAGAGGTTGAGCAGCAGAGTCGAGTCTGATGCTGCACACAGAAGCAATCTGTTCTGTACCATTTAATTTGGTAATAACCAGTAATTTACAGTGAGGCTCTATTGTCTTAATAGCAATACTAATGAAATCTAGTCCCTCCTCTATGAATTTAGGAAGGTCACTGGTGATAGTTTTACTGTTTATACCGTGGAGTCAAGTGTCTACTATGTATTGTTGGTGGGGATAAGAGGATGCTAATAAACTTAGTATGGACTTTTTATTAGTCTAGTCTGAAGTTAAAATTCTTACAGGTTTTGTATTTCATATATTGCTTGTTAAGCTCTCGAGGAAGCTTATGGAGCAAAACCACTACATAGATGTGAAGTGCATCCTGTCATGCAATTAGCTTGTATGAATCTTAGCTGTGGACTTCATGGCAACGAAGAACTGAATCTGGCCTTGTTTGTGTGGTTTTGGTTTGTTTGTGGGTGGGTTTTTTTTTTCTCTACTTGTTTTCACTGTCTGAAAATCCAGACAGTTACTGTTTTGGTGTAACTGAAGCAGAACTTAGTAATACTAAGAAACATCCTTTCAGACCATAATGTTTTTGTATTTGAACTTTAGCAACTGATTTTTTCATACTTGGCAACCTGATAATTTTTTACATTTAAGCAGCGTTTTGCTTCTCTAAACCATTTGAGCTTAGGGCTCTTTCAAAAAGAGATGGAGCATTTTGAGATCTTCAGGAGCAAATGGAGAAGCCTTAGAAATACCTACTTAACCCATCACCTGTACAGATGACACCACTTCCCAGAACACTAAAAGCAAGGTATTTTTCTTGTATTCATGGCTTGTGAAAATGTTCTAGTGGGTATGGTATAGAAAATAAGAAACAGCTCCGATTCCTTAGGGTTGTAGTCAAGTTCCTTAAGCAAAAGGAACTGTCATGTTGCAAACACCTTAGCATAAAATAATTTTGCCCTCTTACAACTTACTCTAAACCACGGGTAAGTATCTGAGTTGTCCCCTGTGACTCAACAGTGCTCTACATGCTTTAAGGAACTCTCATATATAAGTGTGTGCTGGAGTGGGACTATGGAGGGGCCAGAAGGATGTGAATGAAATGCCTGGATTGTTTCCAGCTGGATTCCTTCAGTAGCAAGTCCCTGTGGTTGTGCTGATAGAAACCTGGGGGAGAGCCTGTTTGAGGAAAAACAGCAGTGTAATTATTTCTGACAACGGGAGGGTGGAAGAGCAAAGAGTTGAAGAGGTGGAGTATGAGAAGCTGATCTCCGGACTGTCCTCAAGGCCAGCGAGGTGCCATGCTGCAGAGGAACACAAAGGGAACTCTTTATTCTCCTCGGACAATTCTCAGTATCTGGGATTTTTTAAAAGAGTAATAGGTGCAGGAATTATTATTTATTGGAGCAGTAATAATCCAGCAGGATATGTGGTTAATGAAGTATGTATCACTCCATCCTTCTTGCGTAGCTGATGGCGTGAGGATTCATCTCATGCCGCAAAGCCCACGTGTGTTATTTGAACGAGTTACTCGGCCCTTAGAGAGGTGATGTTCAGCCAGCCTTTACTCTCTATCTGGAAAAGTCTCTTGAGCAAACAAAGAATTGAGATGTACACATCTCTAATGTGTAGGACAGAGCAGATATACACGGCATCATGTTGTATAAGTTGCAAGAGAAGCAGAAAGACTTCTAGTGCAACTCTGTTTTCCAGTAGATGAAAATCACAACTCCTCTTGCCAAATTGCCGTGGGGTAGCTGAGAACTAAGCGTGCTGGGGAACTGAGGACATCTGTGGGGTATGGCATGCCTTCTTTGTAATTTTGTTCAGTTGTCTTAAATCTAACATTGCAGAATTAATCTCTTTTTGTTAAAGAGGATTTAAGGAGAAATGTGCAACAAGTTGCACAAAGATTGTCTTTTTTGTCCCCCTAAATCTAGAGGATTAATGAACTTTGTGCTTTGTGATAGATCTGTTGCAGAAGTATGCCTAAACCTGTGTTTAATTAGGTTGCATGAACTTGGGCAAAGGAGCAATCTTTTCTATTCCGTGTTAGGCCAAGGAGATTTTTCTCAGCAGTGGGCATCTTGCATGTTACTAAACAGAGGTAAAGCGTCATATAATTTGGTACAAGCGTATCCAGCAGTCTATAACATAACGGAAACCCAGTCCTTGGTTGGAGATGGCAGGTACAAACGCTTTATAAAGAAATATTAAATTCATTTTGTTAATAGGTAAACTGAAACCATAGCCACTTTAAACTAGGGAACCAGACCCAAACTCTACACCTGTGCTGTGATGCTTTTTACAGTTTACAGGAAACAATCCCTGGGTGGTCTTGTAGCTATTTGCAGTGTTGTGCTGGATTTTGAACGGATTCACTTCCCCTAAATTCCGCTGCGGATGGCCAAATCCCCTGGGAATTTGCCCCTCCAACTTGTTGCTTGTTTTGTTAGCCGCCTTCTTTGTTAGCCACTTCCTAAATCCGTCGGTGTAACACGGTGACAGCAGCTATTGCTGCGTATGGGTGGCTTTGCCGTGGGGCGGAGCAGTAGCCCAAGGAGATGGGCTCCACCTTGTGCCATCTGGCTAAGCCCATGGGTAACCCTGGAAATCCTGAGGACAAACCTCTGCCTTAAACGTAACACCTGCATCTCGCTCTGAACGGTTTTTCTTCTACCAGAGACATCGTTGGTAACGTGGAGCAGGGGGTGGCACGCTTAAAATGAACCGTGAGCTTTCCAACGTCTCTGCTTTTCGTTGTGCCGCTCTGTTGCTGGCGGGTTTTGTGCCAGTGTTCGGTGTTTTCCTCAGCTGCCTGAGCTGAACGTAGGTCTTAATTGTAAACTTTGCTCTTAGAGCACCATGAAATTGTACGTTGAGTGGTTCCCATCAGCCTAATGCAGTCGAGTTGGCGGCCTCTCCTTCAGCGTCATGCATATCAATCAGAGTTGATGGTATCTAAAATGAATTAAGTATATAAAGTATATAGTGTGGTTTTTTCACCAAACCCAGCATTTCTTGATGTTTATTGGTTCCCATTTGCAAAATAAGTCTGATGGAAAACTCGAGGCACTAGTGCGTATTTTAGAAGTGCCAGAGCTAATCTGCTAATGTGATTGTTAGTCCTTTCTGAAATAATCCCTATGTGAAAATGGGCACCGAAGAATCAATGATTCAAGATAAGAGTGATCACAGGGATTTCCTCTCATTTTCTAAACCCCCTGAGAACTCATACTTCTTAAATCTCAGCCAAATTTCCAGAAAAACAGAAGGGGAAAAAAAGACAAAAAAGGGGAAGGGGAAAAAATAAAAAAAAAAGTCAGCATGAGGTTTGGTGACCTTGCAGTGGAAATGGTGGGCTCCCAGCATATGGGAGCTGTGGGCTGCAGTGCCCATCACAGCAGGTATGTCACATAGAGAGGGGACAGGTGGGTTCCAGATGACCGAGGACACACTGAGTCCAGCATAGATTTCATGCAACTTTCCATAGGGAGAAATACCCCAGCGGGTTTTCTTTAGGTTTTGCACAGGTTTCAGCCCAGAGACTTGTTTAAAAGCCTTATGAAAAAAATAAATGCAATAATAGTGTGCTGTGAGTGAATCCTTCATGTAATTGCTGTTTATTAATATGAAAAAAGTGCAGTGGTAATAACGCAAGTCTTACTTTTCTGTTAGCTGCAGGGAGAAGTTAGGTAAGTTGTGCGAGAGAGACTTGTGCAGCATCTGGAGCTAAATGTATAACTCTCTCTTTATTTAGTGCAGGGCAGATCTTATGAGTTGCTGAGCATCTTCATGACTTTAAGGCTGATGAGAGCGGAGAGGTGTCATCACCTGGCAGGACCAAGTCGTGCGTATCTGTGAAAGGAGCGTGTGCCTGCTCTTTTATAGCATATTGCTGAAAATCTTTTCTAGACCTAAATGGTCAGAAGCACCACAGATGCTGCGATCTTAAGGTATTTTTCAATATAGTCAGTTTTAATGACATTTGAAAGAGCTAACTGGTCTGAGGATAAGTATGATAGGGTGACATATGGCAAAGCAGATATGGGTTTACCTCCTACAGCTTGTCTTCATGTTTGACCCGAGCAGCGTAGAAGGGAACCTGCCTGGTGAGGATATTTGATTCTGGCTTTTCGCATATTTATTTCATCTGGGGATGGCA
>NW_009647846.1:909038-915413 GCF_000708025.1 Charadrius vociferus
TTGTCATTGAAGCAGCAGTGTGGGGAATAAACTTTAATGTATGAATAACTCTACGTGTGTGCAGGGGCTCTGCGCCGTTCCTTATCTGAAGGTTTGAATCAAAACTCACACCAGAGCGTGAAAATTTAAACAAGTTTGAAGGCAAGCAGCACTGCCGGTGTTTCCATTGCTGTTCTCCCCTTGTACAATAAGGTATCGAGGTTATAAGGATCATCTTGTATCTTTAGTCATATTGTTATCATTGTCTAATTATGCACTTGTTGTAATGAAGTAATGGAAATTAGAAATGGAATCTCAGTGGCTGCTGGGCAGATGCTACCTCAGATGGTGTAACTACACCTGAGTCCCTGCTGGGGAACGTGCACTGCTGTGGAGGGGCAGTTTCGGGGTCACAGTAGAAGTGTCCCCTTTCCTACGGCCGTGTTTAGGACAAGGGGTAATGGGCACAAGCTTGAACATAGGAAGTTCCATCTTAACATGAGGAGGAACTTCTTTACTTTGAGGGTAGTGGAGCACTGGAACAGGCTGCCCAGAGAGGTGGGGGAGTCTCCCACTCTGGAGCCATCCCAAACCCGCCTGGACGCTGTCCTGTGCAACGTGCTGTAGGTGACCCTGCTCTCGTGGAGGGGTTGGACTAGATGATCTCCAGAGGTCCCTTCCAACCCTGACCAGTCTGTGATTCTGTCTCATAGATGTGTGTTTTGTTTGCTGAGTTGTCCCAGAAGTTTTGGTAGGAAACTTTTTCATGCTGTGTCCCGGGCTCTTGCACTGGGCTGCTCCTGCCTCAGGGGCTCTGGGGAGCGCTGGAATGGGGATCACAAGGACTTCGGCTTGTCGCCACGAAGCTGCTCCTGTGTAGTCCATGAAAGCAGAGCATCCGCCCTCCCCGTGGGCAGGGACTGTGAGCTGAGCAGGATTTTCTTCCTTTCTTGAACCTATAATTTATTGTCTCTCCTGCTGGAACAGCCTAGAAGTAAAGCCAAGAATGATCACTTCTCACTGAAAATGTTCAGGCAAAAGTATCACGGTTGAAAAATGGAAATCCTGAACAGAACATAACATTGAAAGTCTGGAGGTTTTCAGTTTCTCACTGATAACCTGTAAACACATGTGAAAATTGTGTATATGTATGCATTTGCAAAATTGTCCTTTTTCCCCAAAAATCTTTTTCATTATAAAAATCTGTAAAAACCTGTTGGAAAAAGCTAGATGGCAGAAAATAACCAATTCTCACTATCACTTTATGTTGCCGTAACACCCAAATGCCAAAGGAGCTATGTAAACACCTAGGAAACCACAATCTGCCTTGAAAAGCTTACAAGAAGATTTTCAAAGACATAAAAGGCAGATTGGTGTCTGGCTCTTGCTGGAAATCACTGAGCACCTCGATCTGCTGAGCATTGTTGAAAATCCCACCCAAAGCACCGCTTGGTTTGCGTGAAACAACAGGAATACGCAGTAAAAGATTCGACAGCACCTTCCTACCAACAGGTTTCTTTGTAAGTCACTAATCTTCCTTCTTAAAGATTATATGTGATACTGAAAATATATTAGTGGGTGGTTCACAGACCAGAGGACTCATTAAAAAAAAAAAAAATAAAATAAAAAAGGCTGCAGACGGCTGGTTTCGATCTCCTCCCTGGCTGAATTAAGAAAGATGTTTTTCTCCCCACTGCTCTTCTATCTCCCTCCTTTCCATTTTCTGCATTATGTTTCCTCCTCCAGACTGTGGCGGTGGAGCTGAATGCTGATGAGACCATCGGCAGTCTGTCCCCAGACAGAGCTTTTTAAGGTCATTTCTCCTGGTTCTCGATTGCTTGACCTGCTCATTTCTCTTCACCAGCTATGGTGGGCTACCCAATTATACGCTGTTATTTTTATGATACTTGCTTGTCCTTCCCAGCCTTAATCTTCCTTTATTGCCAGGAACACCCACAGTCTCTGTAGTCTAGTTAGAGCTAAAGTTCATTAGAGGAATGTTTTAAATTGACAGTTTCAAACGAACAATCAGGAGCGCACGTGGTGATGAGGCGGAATAGGCTTTGCGTGGCCGTCGGTAGAGTGAGCCGTAAGGGCTGACGCAGCGATGCTCGTGCTCCCGGGGAGCTCTGCTGGCACGCCTGAGTCCGCAGATGTGGATTACCTTCGAAGGGAAGGTCGCACATACCTACACACAGTAAGCAGCCTGGGCAGGATTGTGTTGGTTTTATATAGTATGTATACCTGTAATATTTTTAAGGATCTCGCTCTCATTTTCCTGGACCTTGGTAAGATATACATCCATCTCGGTTGTTGTTTTCTGTTTCAGGCAAAGGCTGTTTTTGTTACTGTATTTGTTGGTTTTATTCCAAATTCTGCAGCTCTTCTGTACACAGTCACTTGCTGAGTAAGATCGTCTATTATTTATTATTACACTGGTCGCAAGGTTTGTGTGATCACGTGGAAGAAGAGGTGGAGAAAGAGAGATGACAAGTCTGAGCATTGAAACATGAGCTCTGTTATCTTCTGATGTGTGAGATCCACACACTGTGAAACAGCATCACAAACCAGTGAAATAAATTCCCTTCTATCAAGTTCACTTTCTCATTCTAGCAAGGATAAGCTCAGCATCAATAAAAGAAAATTGCGCTGAGACAGAATCTGCAAGTTACTTGTGTGGACGTGCGAGTTTTCCGTATGGGACGTTTCACAAGTCAACACACACAAAGTATGAGGAATAATCTGTATGGACTATCTGCATGGGAAGAGATGTGCTGTAGTCTCTATGCCACGCTAAATACTAGAAGTCTTCTTGAGATCTCTATTTAATTTAAGGTTTCTTCCTGATTTCATGGTCTGTGACAAACAAACGTGAGCTGTACCTCTTCTAGTACAGCGATACCACTTCATCTTCAACCCCATCAACCATTTGCTCATCTCACACGTAACTACTTGCTGTAGCTCCTACATTATCTCGCAGCCATGCTGACGTCTATGGAAGGTCCAAATCGCCTCCAGGCCACTGCGCAGTCAGAAGGGACGGCACTCATCCCAGGGCCGGCTGGACTGACCCCAGCAGAGCTGCAGGACGGGTGGAATTGGCTCCGGCTCGGCTTTTCGAAGCTTTCAGAGTTGTCTGAGCAAACAGGAATGTGAATGAATCATACTTTAAGTATTTACATTTCTCAAATGCCTGAGAAGCTTTTTAAAGGTCAATCTAATTAAGACAAAGTTTGTTTGTAGCAATATAAAGTAGTTACTATTATTGGAAATTCATTCCCATGCAATATATGGCATTTTACTTACAGTTTAAATTCTCGTTTTGTATGCTTAATTTGGAAAGAGCAGAAATGATCTTTTGGTTCCATAATGTCTTACTTTAAATGACATTTTAATCAATAATGAATTTTTTCGCTACAATTAAAGAAAGATTCATTCTTCTTGATGCAAAATAATTAATCAAAGTTTTTGCATAAGAAGGATTTTTTGTATTGGCAATAAAATTGCCTAGACTCATAACAGCCACATTATTTAGTGCGTCTGGTTTTGATAGCCATCTTATGGGAACAAAAGCCTTTTTTCTATAATTTAAGGATGCATTTAAATTCAGTTTGAAAGACTAAATTTCATGATGTGTTGCCCTTAAAGGCTGTAAAAATTGAGATCTATTTGTGCGTCTCCATAAGAATATCAAAGTGAGAAGTAAATCAGTTTTTCTTTTAGTTTCTTTTCATATTTGAATAGTTCTGCCTGCTGCCCTTGTCTCTCCTTCAGACAAGCCTGCTGTCCCAAACTTTGCCCACCCAAGGGAAGTTTAGACCTTACAGTCCTCACTGTCCTTAACTTTATCATCTTTAAAAGATACTAAATTGAGGGGGAGGGGACCGGGAGGGCATAATTATTATTGTTCCACCGACTGCTTCCTTTTTAATAGCTGTCTTGTTATCTGAAAGCTTAGAGCCAAGTCCAAAGCATTCCTGTTGAGGAGAGAACGGTGTCTGGCCCTTCCGAGCAGAGACTTCTCTCCGAATCACCACTGACGCTGCCGGCAGCAGGGCTCTCTCTTGACTTGATTTTTCTTTCGAGGAGTCTTTAACACTGTTTTCCTGATGTTTTCCTACAGCAATTTTATGTTGTTACCTGAACTCTGTAAAGTCATAAAATGAGACGACAACATTGTAAAACAGAATAAAAAACTCTTTCATGAAACTTGAGTTTCTTGGACATATTAAATACTTTGGGTTTGCTCCAGATGTTTGTCTAGCTTGCAGTTCTGTTGAAGAGGAGCAGTTTGTCCTACGGAGCCAGAATTTCCCTCTCCCAGTACATTGCCAATCTTCTCTGCCAGCCTGGTCGTGGGTCACACGACACTGATCACAAAACATCTGCACAGCTGTGCCGTAATAAGCTCTCATTCAGTATATTTTACAGAACACACCTAAATGTAATGAGCATATGACCTACGAAAAGGAAGATGTCTGTAGCTGAGATGAAAAATTATGAACATCAAGGAAAAGGTAGTCTTGAAGTTTGGAATAAAACAGAAATGAAGGGCTGTATCCTTTCCTCTGTTCCTTACTGCACCGGACTCCAGAAGATTTGAAGGCCTCGTGGGTCTGGTTTGGAACTAGGCTGAACCACAGCAGTAGAAAGAGAAAGGGTTATTTTTTCTAGGAGAGTGTATTTTTGTGAGCCATAAGAAAAGAAGTGGAGACGTTCTTGCTTAAATATGCATGGTAAAATGTAATGTTTTAGCAGCATCGTAAAAAATAATTACTATATCAAAGTCAGGCATAATTATCACAGGTGTGAATGGCAATATACAGCATCATGTTGTCTCAGACTTAAGTATTTCAAGTATTTACAATTAAAAAACCGAACCCTCTCAAGTCTTTTCCCCTGTTGCAATGAGGCTATTTACAGCGTTGTTGCCAGGATTGCTGCTTTTCCAGGCTTTGCTTTTTTTCAACGTGGTGAAATGTCTCACTCTGCCGTCGTCCCACACAGCTGCTGAGCTGCTGCCTTCTCCCGCTGCCTTCCCCCTGTGTTTCACCGCGTGCGGTGCAGACAGAGGGACGGTGCATCACTGAAGTCACGAAAATAGCAAAAGTACCGGCATAATGCTTGAATTCCAGATATGCTCTATCCAGCGGCGTTCCACAAAGCGGATAAAGATTTCCCCCGGTAGCCCTGCCATCTGATAGGCACCGAATGGACGGGGCACCTCGCTATCCGAGCATCGGGGACATAAATACCGGGTTGTGCCGTAATGCAGGGGACGCTAAAGGGATGCTGAGCAGTGCCTGCTCCTCTCGGCTGCGCTCGGTCTCCGTGTTGGCCGTGCGTGGCGGTGGCGGTCCCCACGCGGTTTTCCTCCTTTGGATGGGTGGTGTAGGGCTGGGGACGGTCGGGCTGGTGTCCCCGCTGCTCACGCTGACTCCTCCTCTGATGGTTCTGTAAGAGAAAGCAGGATTAGGGTCGTGTTAGTTTAGCATGAGTGTGAATTGCATCAAACAACAACATCTTTTCACGTGGAAAAATAGATTTCTGGGTTCTTTTTTTGAGATTAAAACTTTATCTAGTGAGTGAATAGTACATTAATAACTGTTAACAAGACCCCCACTTTCTACCACCCAACGCGCATCACAGCTGGACTTGACTTGTCATTTCTCTTCATGTATGTTCTTGGTCAAGGACTGTATGTTGTGGCTCATGCAGTGCTGTGGACGGGTGGTCTCTGTCACTCCTACCAACAACTCGAAATTCGACTGCAGAAGCCAGCTCCCATCACGTGCAGCTCAGGGATGAGCGCTGAAACCATACCTCTTTGCTGAATGAGCACGCGGCGTAAGAAACTTGACTGAAATCTTGCTACTGTGAATGGTGCATAATCAGATACATAAAATGGGTCATAAATAATCATAGTGAAACCTCAGCACGTATCTTCGTTAGTTTCTGTAGCTTCTGAAAGAAAAGTACTGTGTAGATTGTAGTACAAGAGTAAAATAGCTACTGAAAGGCTCTTAGTAGTTGCTAACTTGTTTGTTGCTAATTTACTTCTGGTCTATACAGCCAGACGTGATGAAGGTGTGTGCAAGGAAACCTAATTTCTGTGTCTGCTGTCCTAGAGGATTTTTAGCAAGGCATGTGAGTGGGAATAGCCCTAACACTTGCGTCCACAACAGCATTCTTTTTTTCTTCTACCTGCTGCTAAAAAGCTTTATCCCTTTTCAGATGGAATCTTGCCATAGAACATGAAAACTCTCTACCCAACACTTGAGTTCCCAGTGGCTCGGGAAAGGAAGAGGAGTCTTGTTTAGGTTTGGATAAATTCTTCAAGTAAGTTAATTAGCTAAACAAACTTCACAAGAACATGGGTTGAAGACCCTTACTCCT
>NW_009647846.1:915457-995059 GCF_000708025.1 Charadrius vociferus
AAAGATGCGCAGTAAGGAAAGAATTGCTTTGTTGCAGTAGGGGCCCTGGTTTCCAAACCACTGCAGCAGGGAAGATGACAGGAATTGCTTTTGAGTTGTTCTGGTAATAATGACTGTAGATTTGATTGAATTATAATAAGGTCAATCTCTTAAACATTTTGCTTAAAAAAAAAAAAAAAAGAAAATCCACTTTTCTATTTGGACATACGTTTTAGCTCTGTGGCATGGCATTTATGTGGAAAATGATACAAGGTAAGACATGGAGTGCTGTTTAGTGGAAACATTGTAGATTATAAATAGATTAAAGATTCATCCGACAGAGGAAATTTTCAGTACACGTTTCAAACTGGATGTGGCTTTTTGCCAGTCTGCCTAATGCTCTCTTAGCAATATTAGGGTCAGCTGACGGACAGCTCTACCTAGACTTTTAGAGTTAATACTGGAGATGTTATTGTAAGCTACTTTTTAGACTTGTATCAAAGAAAAGAGGGGAAGTTGGCAGCAATTTTAAACAATTGTTTCCCATACAAAAATCTCCGAGTTTAGGAAGAAAATGTAAAACAGTATGGTTGTGTCTCTGACCTTCCCTATAGCTTTAGGGTACGTGCCTCTTGCTCATCCTTAATCTAAAATAGGTAAATGTTATTTGAGCTTGAGGTTTTCTTCCCTTGTTCTTTTACTGTCAAATTTAACTTGCGCGTTGGTGGAAAGTTACGAATGAACACTTACGGACTCCGAGCATCCTTCGGCATTTCCAACACAATGAATGTGTTAGACTGATTTAAAATGTATTTAGTTACAAGAGAGCACACTTGATTTCATAGAATGATTTGGGCTGGAAGGGACCTTGAAGATCATCTCGTTCCACCCCCCTGCCCTGGGCACCTCCCCCCAGCCCAGGTTGCTCCAAGCCCCGTCCAACCTGGCCTTGAACACCTCCAGGGATGGGGCAGGCCCAGCTTCTTGGGGCAACCTGCCCCAGGGGCTCACCACCATCACAGCAAAGAATTTCTTCCTCATATCTAATCTAAATCTCCCCTCTTCCAGTTTGAAGCCGTTACTCCTCATCCTGTCAGTACATACCCTTGTAAAAAGTCCCTCTCCAGCTTTCTTGCAGGTGCCCTTCAGATACTGGAAAGCTGCTATAAGGTCTCCTGCACCCCCATGCCTGCTCACCTGGTCCTGTATGGACTCGATCCTTCAGCTTTGGGGGGGAGAAGTTTTTTTTCCCGGTGTTACAAGTAGATGTGTGTATTTTTCCTGTTGTGCTCTTGTATAAACTCGCAGTGTGTGTAGAGTTTAATGGGCCGTATGGGTTTCCTTCTGTCTTCTCCTAGTGTTTTCTGCACCATGGTGGTTTCGTAGCTAGAAAGCTACAGAAGCAGTGTAAAACTGAGGGAAAAGACACAAACCATGTTTAATTGGCTTTGGGAATCCTAGCTGTGTTGTAAAATGTAAGTCTGTGATTATTTCCTGTGTTCTCCATTTTGACTTTGCTTTCACCTTCTAGCTGAAAACGAGTATTCTTGCCCTTGTTTACTGTGCTGACGTATTTAACCAGTACAAAAGACAATTCTATTGTTAGTGTAGGATTCTCAATAATGTAAGGAAGCTTAAATAATCATTCTTATTAAAATAATCAGAAATTTGTCATAACACTTCCAGAAACTACAAAGCTCTATTTCTAGATGTTTCTAAGAGCATTTTAAGCTGCAGTTGTAATGGTGCTGTGGATGGGGCAATACCTTTAAACTAACTGGCTTATTTTGGATAACTAGCTTACGTACATTGTATATGTATATTTAGGATGTACTTTGTCGTGCTGAGGGCCTAATTAATTTCTACTGCTGGCTTTTAGGTAAATGTAAATATATAGATAGATAACAGCAGATACTCAGAGGTGCTTCAGCACAACGGAGGGTACTGTCAGCAATTGCTGGGCTGCTCCAGTGCTTCTTGGAAGCTCGCTGGGGCCCGAAGTGGCTTCAGAAAATGTGGTCTTAGCTATTGAAATGTTTATGGTGTACACACAGATCTTCTGTCTGGCCTAGAAATCTCAGCTTTAGAAGTCTAAATGCCGGGAGTGTGCACTTTTATGTGAATAGCGGGTTAAGAAATTTTGCACAGTACAAGTTGCAGGGCGTTTGTACAGGCTGATCAAATTGAATCCTTATCAGAGCCTCTTAAAACAGACATCTGCATCTTTCATCACAGTAAGTGGAGCTAAGTACAGTTGCAAAGCTTCTAATTATTGGTATGTGTGAACTGAGAAGCAAGGCTGCCCTCTGCACATGCTAGATACAGCTCACGTTGAGGAGTGGATGTTATTGAATCTGTAGGGGAAAAAAAAGAGGAATAAACAAAATTGTTACTGAAAAGAAATAGTCTTTGATAAAATTCTGTATCTAAATTCACCTTGAATTAGATTGTTTGAGGATAAGGTTGCTATTTCTCCTAAGAGGTTTTTCTGTGATGTTTCTGCTTTACAAAAAGATGTAATACCTCTCTGAGGTATCTCCTGCCATTTTTCTCTATTAGCCACGATGGCTCTCCAATTATATTGCACTTTGAGCCTTTCCAGGCGACAAAAACAAGGTTTCAGATTCCTCGGGAATTAACGTAAAGTGAACCGATTTCAAAACTGAGTTGTGGTAAATTAACGCTAACCCACCACCTCTCTGTCGTTCCTTTCCAGCACGATCAGATCAGTCATTATTGGCCAAACGCTGTGTCAGGATTTAATTTAAAAGCTTAGTTCAGGTTCAGGAAAGTGCCCCAGGGTGCCGAATATGTCCCTGCACTGAACATCATTGACTCCTGTTAGACTCAGTAACAAATCAGATAATTTTATATCAAAATAATAGACTTAATAAATAACTCAAGTTCTTTGAATGAACTTCTCAACAATATGTTTGAGTTTTGTGGGTTTTTTAAATAGAGGAGCATTCCTCTGTACATCCACTCTTTCTTCTGCTCATTCCCAGTTCCAGCCTCTGATGCATGGCGTCTTTTTATGTCTATTTTGCTGTTAGAGTCATAGAATAATGGGGGTTGGAGTGTATCTGGAGGTCATCTACTCCACCCTCCTTTCCCAAGCAGGTCCAGCTAGGTCAAGTTACTTGGAGACTTTTTGAGCATCTTCAAGGACTCCACAACCTGTTGCAGTATTTTACTGTCCATTGGGGGAGCGGAAAGTATTCTCCAGGACAAATGTAAAAATATGAACCAGTCTAACGGCTGTAATTAGACAGCCTTGGAGAAGGTGCACAGATACAACAGCGTTCTCATGCTCTCTTCTTTAGTGTAAAATCTGGGAAATTAACATTAGAGTTAAGACATCCAGCAGTTGTTTCTGGTAAATACTTGCAGTTGTTTTCCAAAAGGTTGGCAAAGGATTTGTTTTGGGGCACTTTGGATCAGTTTGTTTTCCAGCAGAACAAGCTGTAGCAATACCTTTTAGCTTCTTTTGCTGCTGTTTGCATTTAAGCATACGTGTGGATTGAAATACTTCCGTGCAACGTGGATAAACATGAAGGGCAGCTCCAAAATTTTGTATTTGCTGCTCAGATAACTTCATGTTATTATCTATTTGAATTCAAAATAAGTAAGATATAAATAGATAGTGGTAATGTAAAACTGCTAGAATCGTGTGTGATATGGAATCAACAGTTTTCAAAGTGACTTAGGCTCTTAGGAAGCTAAACCTCAATTTAAGACCTAATTATTTCAACAATTAGGAAAATTTTGCCCTTACAGATTTTCCCCAAAACCAAAGCAAGAAGTTTTTTTTCTTCTTGGCACCAGTTTATGGGTTTTTTTTAGTTTGTTCTTAAAAGGATTAAACAGTCTAGCTGCATTAATTAGGTTTACTGAGATTTTTATTTGCGATATGCAAACTGAGGGCTGAGCAAATAGCCAGGAATTCAGCAGCCCGTGTGAATATGAACAATGAGACATCTTTTAGAAATTAGAAGTTTTCTCATAGCGCTGCCAAACGTTGTACTTCAATTGGATCCTTTACACAAGGGAGACTTCCAAGAAATGTTTCCATTGAAGATGTATGATTGTTCAAGCATATTTTGCAGCTCTAAAACATGTGCTAATCAGAAACTTTAATGGCTGTTATCTGGCCTTAATCTCTCTATTAAAAACAGATGTTTCTTGCAGGCTTTCAGTAGCTTGGCCACAATGAAGAAGACAGCTTTAGCTCTGTAAGAGTCTAACGTTAGCTTGTGTGTCGTAACAAGAGCGGGCATCGCAGCACCAGTGTGTTGTGATTGTGTTGTGTATCTACATCTGAGGTAAACCAGCAAATAACCAGAGGCTAAGCGTGCTGAGGAGGAGAAAACGGTGAAGCAGAGGGCAGGAAAGGGTATACCGACCTTTAAGACCATCTTTTTAATGGAGTTCTGTGTGTTTGTAGAGTCTATAGTAGCTTTAAAGAGGTGGTAGATTCTCAAACCGTTAAATGACCATAATTCATCTTTTAATTCATAATAATAATACAAGCTTAAAAAAAAAAAAGCTTCAAAATTTCCTGTTTTGCAATGCTGAAATACTGATTTGACCGAGCTCAGCATGGCTATTCTAAGCAGATGCTGCGTTGGGTGCTTTCACTGTGAGCCTGTACATCTACTAAAAAAGGTCTCCGTGTTCTCCCAAGGTCCAAGACAGCATTTTCGCGGTGCTGGTGTCTCAGCATGAAACATTAGAAAACAAAAAGTCAATAAAAAGCTGAATTTCTGAAAGCCCCAGTATATGCCTGTATCTTTAGATGACTGCTCGCTTTTGTTTTGTTTATGTTTGTCATGGTCTGTGTCCTTATCCTCTCGAACACTTTTGAAAATGTCAGCTAAGGTATGCTTGGTAGATTGAAAAAGATCACTTTATGAATCATCTTTTTTCTGGAAGAAATAAAATAACAAAATTGATGCCTTTACTGATCCTTGTCTTTAGGTGGATCTTGTTCTGCACATGGATCAATAAAAATGTGTCTTTAACAACGAGAGGATAGATACAGGGGGCAGAAAAATTAGTCCATTCATCAAGGACAAGATGAAAGAAGGACTATTGTGAAGACGTTAGAAATATTAATGTGTTGTGTTGCACTCCCACGACACTAAAAGTCCCATTAGTGATAAATATTTCCAGTTTTAAATATCTAGAATTTTAGTAGCTGCAAAAGCTATTTTTATAGAATAAAATTAATGGACACTCAGAAATTTTCTACATGTGCTTGTCTCAAAAGAAGCATTGTGATATCCTGCTCCATCCATCCTTTCTGAGTATGGAATAGCAATTTAATTTTAAACCTGAAGTGTTAAGTTTTAATTTTTTTTCCTTTGCTCAGTTTCCTACTTGGTCATACATAAATCAGACGAATGTGAAATAACTAGTAAAAATGGCTGTATCCTTCTAGAGCTGTAATTTGGCTCCATGAATTATTAATTATTAGACCAGTATAGCAACAGCTTTTTCAGAAGTCAGTATAAATGCAGAAGGCTCACCTTATCAGCCAGGATCTAAGCAGTGGCAGTAATGTAATTCTTACCATTTAGCACTTTGTGGTACGTTGAAAAGGAATAGGATATTAGACCATTTAAACTTTCTGAAATATAACACAAAGTAAGGAAGTGCTTTTTTGCCTTTTTTTTTTTTTCCCCCCTCTTGCCTCTGAAATAATTTCAAAGAAATGAATACACATGGATTTCTCAGGGGTTTGGACCGGTGGAGATGTTGAAACTGTTCCATTTGTGAAGCATCACTGTGAGGGAGACCGGCAGCTCAAAGAGCTCGCTTGAAAAGGAAAGGCTTTAGCTGCTTGTATTGGGTAGAAGAAAAGAAGAAATGCATGGTGGCTCGAAATTAAGCTAAAATGGATGAAAGGTAGCATTTACCAAATACAAAGGCATCTGGTATTGTAAGTAAAATTTTCCTTCCTAAATAACATAGCTCTGTAGTTCAATACTGCAGTACTACGTAAGTCTGGTGCTAATGATCTTGAAGCCGTAGCGATAGCAGTACTTGTGATGTCCTCGGATTTAAATGATCTGGCCAAAAAAAAAAAAAAAGTATTTTTTTTTTCTTGTTTTAAATGACTTTTGTGTTTAAAAAGGACCTTTAGGACTATACCAAGACTTTGTCCTTCTCCGATATGATCTGTCTTTGGCAGTTTCAAAGTTGAGTGCAGTAGCTGATTAATGGAGTCACATCTTGCAAAATTTAAATGCATGTAATGGAAAATCGAAATACTTCAGCACTTCTCTAATTCTGAAATTTCATTTCAACATTTTAGGAATACTGCTCTCCATAAGTTATTAAAATAAGGAGTCTGTCTTGCAATATATCATAATCTATTTTTAAAAATATGACTTAACTTATAAACAAATTAGGAGAGGGTATTAAGAAACTGATTAGGTCTCTTTCTGTATTGAGGTTTTTAATAACCGTTATATTACAAAATTTATGCAAAGCAATATTTCAGGGAGAAATCCTAATGACATTCTAATGTGAATTTTACCTGAGATTGTTTCACAGGACTGTGAAATAATCTAGTTGATGTCACTCGGTTTTGATTTACAGGAGCTGTTTTGCTCCCATCTGTTGATGCAGACAGTCCGGGCAGGGTTAGGAACGAAAAGAGCAGTTTGTCAGCACCAAAGAGCGCGTGCAACACTGGTTGCAGAAAAGTTATTAGCCTACACAAAATTCAGATGAAGTGTGTAAGTTCCTACCCTGGTTCTTTTTTACTGGCGAAGGCAAAGAATTTGGTAGGTGATGCTGCAAAACAAAGTTGGAAATCTTTCTTTGACTTTCTCGCTTCTTTTTGTTGTAGATCTTACCTGAATTTTGGGGAGAGTATATTTGCAAAACACAAATTTCCTGTGGGAAATTATGAATAGCCATATCTCTTACATGTTTCTATTAAGCTAAATACGCTCATATATCAGCAGATTTAATAAGCTGGTCTAGGGAAGCATTCGTGAGGACAGGGCTGGCATGGGGTGCTGACCTATTACAGCTTTCCTATCCCCATTTCCTATTCGGGATCATTAGTGTATTTTTAGAACTATCCCATAACACACGCGGGGAGGTCCGGACCGGGGTCTGCGGTGGGAATCGCGCTGCTTGTGGAGAGCACAGGGTCGCTCCTGCGGCCGTGCGGGGATGCCGCCGTCCACCTCTGTGCCCACGGGTTAAGATGTTATTTGAGGAAGCGGAGGAGGAGGAGAGGCAGCAGAGTTTGTTTCATTTGGTATGGGATATAGAAGGTCTCCCTTCATTATTAACTGCGCAGTCATGCTCTGATGATGCTTAGCACGTGAAAATAATCACCGCACTTTCTCCATCTCTGGCTAGTGGAGAGAGTGAGTGTATTAATTACACAGTCCTTCCAGGTGAGCTGCGCTTGTATGCAGCGCATTACCCAAGTTAATGTGACAAAGACCATTAACAATTATTTTTTGGATGAACTTAAACTGTTTTGACGACGTCCGTTTTTGGCTGCGCTAGCATAGATTTATGCAAAATGGGACAAGAGAGCCCAGGGGAGCCCAGGGAGATGGAGAGGAGGAGCTGGTGCCTGCAGCAGAGGCAGCCTGGGGCTGGCGTTGAGGTGGTTGGGATCCGTGGTGGACCCCGAGCCCGGGACGGGCGGCGCAGGCACCCACCGTGGCCTGGGCACTCGCCAGAACTGCAGTCTCTCATGCAAGAAATTGGAAGAGTCCGTTGGTGGGGAAGGAGAAAGATAGGGAGGAGATTAAAGATGTATTTGTTAACCTGGGAAGCTGCAGTTCATGTGCCAAAAAAAAAAAAAAAAAAAAAAAAAAGAAGGAAGAAGCTGCTCTCTGGTACAATCTACAGCCCTCGCTGTGCACAGGTCGAAAGCTCCCGTGGGGTGCTGGCTGCCAGAAGGCTGTGCAAGGACAGGCAGGAGCGAGGAGGGAGGGTTACCCAGTTCGGTCCCATTGATTATTGCAGGATGGACTCCAGAAGGGAAGAGGGTACAGGCGTGTGTCGGCAAGCCCATGGCAGAGCGTTAGCTCCCAGCAGACTGATCTGCTGATAAATAACTCCAAAGTTTATAGGCTTTTAAATGGATGAAAACAAATTTGGAGGGCTTTTCCTCATCAGTGCTTTAAGGGGTGTGATTTCTTATTTATTTATTTATTTTTATTTTCTCCTCAGAAGAGCTGTGAATGTAAGATATGTTCAGACACCTCTGGCGTCCCAGGGCGGCTGCTGGGCTGTAACGCCACGGAGCAGAGGAGAGCCGGTGACCGGCAAGGTCTGCGCCGTGCATGGCTTGGAGCTGCTGCTGTTGCACGGCTTTTCGAGGGCCAGGCACGCGTGGCTGCCTGGCGGCCACCTGCCATATCCGTTGCCTTATCATTCCCAAAATGAACCCCCTTGAGAACTGTGAGGGGGTGGAAAAGGCTGATGTGACATACAGCCTTCCACACGTACATGGGTGGTCCAGCTGTGAGGTTGTCTACGCCGTGTTTGAAGATGCCATCACGCGGCAGATGGCTGTACCCAAGCTTGCATTAGCAGAGCTGGCTCAACATCTACCAAAGCAAAGTCACCACCGTGTCGTCTTTGTGGGGGGCTGAGAGCTGCCGGGGGGGGCCCTGGGTACGGGTGTGCATTGCACAGCCGTCGGTGCTGCCGTGCCTGCCGTTCTTCCTGAGCCCAGCTCGGCTGGGGTGGCTGTGGTGGTAGTTACACCTTTGACGGATGTGCCCCAAAAGCTTTCTTACAGATCCTTGAAACTTGGCCTCGGTTGCCCCTCGGAGCTGCTGGCCACAGCTGGCTGGAAAAAAAACGATGCCAGCACCAGATCTCGGGTATTGCCCAAAACACGGGTGTCCACAGCAGCGCCCGCGCTCTTCTCCTGGGGCGGAGGAGCTCAGCCGTAACGCTGCACAGACTCGTTTAATCACCACGCGTTGCAGTTGAGCAAAGGCTGGCGATTTTTCACATGGCATTTTAGCTTTATCAGATCTACTGTTTGGCTGAGTAATGTTTTTGCAACTTTCGTTGTCAAATGTGGCATCTGAAGTGTTGTGTAACTGCGTCCAAGAGGTGGAGGAGGGGTTGTGCGTGGTTAAGCCGGTGTGCTTTGGTAAAGCTGAGTGGGAGATGGTGTGCAGGCATCGCTCCCCCAAAAAGCAGATCAGCAAAATGGGATACACGTACATGTTGGCCTTAAGAGACGTTTTAAAACAGTCTCATTTTTCACGGAGGGTTTTGGGATATGGCTTTGTGTTTGGTGGGAGCTCCTAATGAGCATCCCTAGAAGATCCCAGCGCTGGCAGCTCCACACCGCGCCGTTTCCTGCCCTCGGAGCAGCCACGCGGGGCTCCTCAGGGACCTGGTGCCCGCGTCCTGGCGGTTCGCCTGCCTTTGGAGAAGGCAACACCGGCCAGCCGGCAAACACCGGCCCAGAAGTTTAAATGGCTGAAACAGCATTAATTTTTGCACGGCAAATTACCACGCGTCAAAATGCATCTCCAAGTGAAGACGTTACAAATAATTGTGCTTGGATGGCATTTGAATCTCACAAATTAAAACCTATTAGGAAAGTCTTACTCGAGTTTCAGCAGTGCAGTTTTGCACGTAGAGAGCCTTGTTCTGTGTTTGGAGAAACAGAAGTACGTACTTTAGGTGGTGGAAAACATGACAAAATGCTTATTGCTGGGAACGGAAGCACATCAGAAAATATATGGCTATTATCCAGCCTCAAGTTTCTCCATTTAAATGCAAACAAAACAGGAAAATGAAATGCAATTTTTCGTTTAATCAACTTTCATGAGTCTTCTGGGAAGCGCAGAAGTATCTGAAAGGAGCCTCTGGGACCTGTTGGGTTTAAATATGAATTTTGAAGTCCGCTCGGTAATAGATGGTATGCTGCGTTTGGTTTAAAAATTAAGCTTTGCGAGTGACATCTGGGCCTAACTGGCAGCTAGCTGGCAAGGGGGAAGGCTCGTCAAATTAATTGTTCATTTTGGAGGTGGATTAACCCTTTCTTTTGCTAAAAATACGTCTAACGTAGAACAATTCTCTGCCCAATGCATTCTACATAGAGCAAGTTAAAGCAACAAACTTATCCATTCCAATTATTAAGATAACGAGACCAAGTATGGTTGGGAGAGAGGATAAAAAGTGCGCAACGGGGTGTACCAGGCAGCGTGCTGGGGGGAACCGCGTGGAACTTGTGGGACTGAAGGAAAATGGCCCCTAGTTATTATGCCCATATAATCATTTATTTGGGGTGGGGAGAGTAATGATTACTTGAGTATGATTTTGAATATCACAGCATCAAACACCCGATCTATAGAGACGTTAGAGGTATACAAAAAATATAAAAAGTTTGTGTGTTTTAATTTAAAGAAAAATCAGTGTAAGAACTGAGGAGTGCAAAAGGTACAGCGAACTGGAATTTTTTTTTTTCAAATCTCTGGCCCTAGAATGGGCTGGGACATTTCTGCATTGATGTCCTCAGCGTTACGTTTCTCTTGAGACCAATTACAAAGGTTCACAAGGTTGTTTTTATTTTCCTTGCTCTTGATGCCTTTTTAATGAGGCCTCCTAGTAAACAGCAAGCATTATGCTTTCCTGTTGTATTCCTGTCTGCCGCCTTTAAACATTTATTACTAATACATGTGGGAAATGATTTATAAATTAAATATTAGGAAAATGTACTTTTAAAAAACAGAAGTAGTTAGGGGCTATATTTTATAATTGTCATTGGGGAGTGGGAGAGGAAGTCATGCCAATATTTTGCTAATGGAAGCACAGTGAAAGGGACTGTTAAAGCATCATTGTGGTTTTATGTAATAAATAGAGATAATAGATGCATGGAGTTTTCAGTGCATGTATCTGGGCCTGTGGCTTGGTGTAATAAAATCTGAATGCAAAAAAAATAAAATATAAAAAATAAAGGCAATTGTGCAAAGTTGCCCAGGGAAGTTTGAACGCCGCTGTTCTCCCACGCAACGGTGTGTTCCCCCCGCACTGCCCTCCTGCTCTGCGCCATCACTGCCAACTCCCGGTACCCGCAGCATCCCATCGGCATCCCAGCTCCGGCCCTGGCGCGTTCCCCCTCCTGCTTTGCCTCTTCAGTCGCTGGATCTTCCAGATTCAAGTGATACTTGCAAAATATTCTCTGATCACCAACACCTGCTAATCGAGCCTAATAATGCAATTATTTTGGAGTTGAAGCGCGAGAGCCCTGTATGGCATCACTCCATCACGCCAAACGCTCTCGTGATGGGACGCTGCCTGCTGCAGTGTTGCTCTTGCTGCCTTAGCGATACCGAAGTCAAGCACAAATGTCCTAATTGTTTAAAGGCGTTGTATCTTCTTACTGAATTTTATTTGTTTGCTGTCTGCTTCGTTAATATATAGGCAGATGCTACGTGTTTTAAATTATGACTGGATTTGCTGGTAGGCAAGGCTGTTTTCACTTGGGTTTGGAGAACACGAGTTGCTCTTTCACGCTTTGGTGCCAGATTCGCAGTGAGGTTCGTGGTGAGCCAATGCAAATCTGGTGGGGCCTTTTTTGACAATATTCTCTGCATTTGGCTGCCCTGCGGTAGGCGGCTGTGAGCCGTCTCTGGCGATATCCAGTGGCTGCATCTCAGCTGATGTCCTTTCGTTGTCCTGCTGGCAGGCCTGGATAGCACATCTCGTTCCACATCTGTGCTAGCTTTTGTGGGGGAAATAAATGAGTACATTGATAAAACTCACCTATGGGCGGTGTGTATATATGTATGTATCCAATAATTGTTCTAGTAAACAATGCATTTTTGGCAGGTTTGTATTTCAGGGAGGTCTTTTTGCTGGCATACTGAATTTGTCTTTGCCCCTATTACAGTGGAGAGCTTGGAGGGCTCCTGGTCCTCTCCCGGCGTTTGCGCTGGTGACTTGCAGCGGTGTTGGAAGCTGAGCACAGGGAGGCGGCTGTTCAGAGGGAGTAATTTTAATCATATGTTTTGATTCCTCTGGGCTTGGGAGCTGTTGTGGGTACTCCTAAGGACAGGGATGCAGAAGGGGCTTACGTAGCGTGCTTGCAAATCTGTCTCAACCAGATCTTTGCTTTCTTTCTTGGAATTTGCATCTGTGATCACACTTTTGTGTGGGGCCAATTCAGCTCCTTGCTCCTGTTCCACCCTTGGAGTTTCTGTTGAAACTGGCTGAAGCTCTCGCGTGGCTGAGCCCTCTCGCGTCCCTCAGATGCTCTGAAGTAATTCAGCAGAGAGTTTGTGGTCTCCCGGATACATTATCCCTCCGAAAATGCTTTTCAGAGGGAAGATGTTGGAGGAGAGGAGCGGTTGTCCTTCGCTGCTGTACTGAATGGTGTTTACTTCTCGGTGATGTCAGGCTGGTGGCACTTCTTTTCTAAAACATGTCTTTTCCAAGAATATGAAATAATACTTTGATCATTTTCATCTTTTATCTTTTTAAGTAGCTGATTTCGTTCTCGCATGAAAGCAATCGGCTCAGATAGCTAATCAAGCTGCATAATGATGAAAAGGTCAAAATAAAATAGCGAACTACCATGACTCAGAGCAAAGACTGGGTTCAGCTTTCAGAGGAGTGCAGACTGTTGTCAGAACATAAACTCATTTTTATTTTTCGAAAAGAAACTGGGTTACCATTTTTTCCTGTCCTTTTCTCTGTAAAGTCATGTTGTCACCCGCAGATGTTGTCCTGAGAAAAATAAGAGTGAGTAGCTGACAACTCTTGTAAGGAAAAATTACACTGAGAACATAGAGGTCCCTAATTATATTGGAGTAATAGCAGACTTGATGCTGCAAGGGGAACACGCTCAACAGCAGCCATCCATTCTCCCGACAAGGATGGCAGCAGCCTTACCAGAATGCAAAACCAAGTCTCTCTTGCAGCAGTCTTCAAACAGCATTGCGTGAGCGGAGCGTAGGCTATCGCATTCACCCGACCTCACCACATCAGGCACTGAAAACGGAAAATGATAACAAAATTACTCCTTTCTTGAGGGTTTTAAGATGATAAACCTCTGTAGTTATCCTCTTGAGCCGAATTTGGAAGGTCTTTTGTTCTGTTGTACCTACTCTCATCTCTTCCCCTGCCGGGGTGTGTTCCGAGCTGGTGCACGGTGGAGGTTAAAGCAAGGATTGGGCCAGTGAAGTGAATGCCATTATGAAAAGTTTAAACTTTAGTGCATGTAATGAGAAGCAACTTGGTCGAGATGGGATTTTCCCAAGCTCTCTGGAGACGCGGGGCTGGCACAGCAGCGTACGCAGGCGGGTTGTTACAAGGACTCGTGGTGGCATTTATCTGAGAAGGCCAATCGTTTATTTTTTTGGTTCTGCTGCGTGGGATTTATTTTTAGTGTAACTAATCAAATGAGTATAGAACTAGAATAGCATTGGTGAATCAAATAAACCTTTTCATGAGTAGAAGTAGCTTGATTTATTAAGTGGAATTGTAATCCAACATGAAGCGTTTGATTACCCTCATACGCACTAATCCTTTTTTTATGAGATCAATTTGCCCCGAAGATCTGTACATGGCATTTTTTTGGCTGCCTTTTTCCTTAAGACCTCAAAACGGTATAAATGATGAGCTCCAGCTGTTTCGCATTGCGCGGTTTGGTTTGTGACATGCAAGGTACTGGATTTTAAGCGTCAGACTTTTCCCTAGTAAGTATTATTTAATAGCTATTGCTCCATGAACATTGATTTTAATTTTACCAAAATAAGTCCATTAAAATGTTTACATGTTATTATTTATTACCAGCTGTTTTGTTAGTGTTGGAGATGGTGTTTTTTATTTTATTTCTGGGTACTGTGTAATTAATTTCGTATGCTTATCTGGAGACTTTCTTGTCAGTTATTCATAGCCTGACTACTTTGTCTGCAATCTTTAAACCATTTACTATGCGATGTGAAATATTTCAGTGTGTTTTTGCATTAAGACTTAGAATAATGAAACTGTCTCTTGGTATTTATAGCAGTCTGCTGCAGCGGGAGGCAGTTCACCTTTTATCCTCGGCAGCGTCGGGGGGGGAGGGAAGATGGGCTTTACGCACCTCCGGGAGTCAGTTCTAGGTCAGATCTGGTCTAGTTCAGCTCTTTGTGTGTGCGTGTGTAATAATCACGGCATTGACGAGACGAGCAGAATATCTCAGCTCCCCAACCAATTGTGTTGTGACGTTGTGGGGTTGGATACAAAAAAATTGTGCAGAATATTGTCCTTCTGCACTGAGAAATGCATAAGGAGGTTGAGGAGATGCGTGAAGCTTGCGTAGACATTCCCCGTTGCAGCCTGGTAGTGATAAACTCCAAAGAAACCAAGATGATAACATCTGACATTTAAGTCTGGTTTCACCCAGGACTTGGGTGGTGAGCCCATGTGGTGGACATGGTTGTGCAGCTCTGTAGCCCGAGCTCCAGCTCCATGTCCTGCCTTTGAACCCATCTACTTTTGCTCTCAGCAATCTTCTTTTCATCAGTGGAGTTAATGGCAAGAGCATGGTGACACATGGTGACTTTTAAGATGGTATTAAAAAACACATCCAAAAATAAAGCCTGAATTTGGAACAATCAAATTTCCAGAGGTAATTAAAGCCACTGTTCAGATCTATTTAAAGGAGAGAAAAAATTGTATGTTACCTCTTCATCTACTCAAAAATAAAAAGCACAAACTGAGATTTGTGTGTATGATTCATACCACTTATTTATAGGATCACAGATTCATTAGAAAATAACTACGAAATCTGAGAAAACCCTAGTTTTTGTGTATAAATTGCAAACAAAATGAAATTATGTTAAGACTGGGCTTTGAGGCAATCAATACTTAAATTATCCTAGTCTTGGTCATAATTTAATAACGGATTCTTGCTGCAAGATGCCTTAAACTCTTAAAAACGTGGTTCCTATAAACCCAGTTGTTGCATGGCTTTCCAGTGTTGAGTGAAGCCGTGATCAGGTTTTAGCTCTTCTTTAATTCAATAAACATTAACATTTAAGATGGTCTTGGAAATATAATACAAGAGTTGCACAAGTCTTACATCTTGTATATGTGTACGTACTCTGCCCCTTCAGAATGAATATATTCCTGGAGAGGAATGTGACCCTCAGTGTGGTGAGAACATGCTCCCCCACCACATCGGGACTGCTGAGGTTGGCTTATGAAGGTTCCTTAAAATTCTACTCAAAACAACATAGAAATCACTGAGAGTCAGCAAAAGAGTTTGTGCTTCTTGGTTGATACGTGTGATTACAGTTTGCAGTTGAGCATGCAGTAATTATGTAGTTTAATCAGTTTCTGCACAGATATCAACCACTTAAAATATTTCTGAGTTTATCAAAAACATTGGATATCTATCTTCAAAGATTTTCAAAAGAGCAAAAAAGAAACGCCGTACTTCACAGATGATTAAGTTGGGTTTTTTTTTTTTGCTAGTATTTATAATATATCAAGAAAATGCAGAAATAAAATGAAAAACAAGGAAATAAATTGTATTTCTTTTAAAGCCCGGGACTGAACATGGTGCTATTCAGCATCTGTGCGTGGCAGATTTCATACTTCCCTTGCTAACCAGGTATCTCGCTTGGTGGGAGACTGCACTGGTGCTGTGGAAGGAAGGACGGAGGGATGGACAGACACCGGTCTGTCTCACTGCATTCCCAGGGCTGCCAAACTTCCACAAAACAGTAACATCTCCAAGAAGTCTCATTTCCCAAGATTCAAACCCAGAGGGCTTTGGTTAGCTTTATATGAGCTCCAGCCGAGCCCCCAGGGTTCGTCCATCAGCAGTAATTACCATCTGTAGCTGCTGATCAATGTAATGAGGTGGGATGGGGCAAAGGGTGTCCCCCCGCCAGGGCACAGCTCGCAGGGAATGCCGGTTCTTACAAAGGCATGCCTCAAGAGAAATTTTGTGAATAAAACGGACAGATATACTTCAAAAGGGCTGAAAATGGCAAATCAAACCTTTTCCGTTTTGGTGCTTTCATTGCAGAGAGGAGGAGAGATGTTCTTCACTCTGCTGTTTTCCATAATGTGCCCAAAGCAAAGAAGAACTGTTGAATTACAGTTGTTTCCCTCTGCTTGGAGATTTCTTCACAAATCCCAAACATTGGTGTTTTTCTGCATGTTTGTGTTGTTTTTTTGCAATTAGAAGCTGTAGCCAGATTTCATGGCAGTTTGAGTTGGTTTGTCATGTAGCGAGAAATTGTTTGTTGGTATGTGTTTTGATTTGCTTTCCCTCATTCAGTTTTCCTAAAATGAAATTTGACGATGTGATATTTGGAGCTGATGTAGAAGAAATTCATTCTAGTTCTTCTAATCCGTTGTGCAAACTGCCAAGATTTTCCTACCTTGCTCATACGTTTGATACCATAAAAGAGGAAAAATGATAGCCAAGAAAACTTGTCATCTAAAAATCTACCTCAATGGTAGATGTAAAAAACCAACCAAAACAAAAAAAAACCCAACATACAAACTTTTAAGTATTTTGTTAGAGGAGTAGATTGCCAGGGATCATTCGGGGAAGGAGCCCTCCAAAAAGATGGGTCTCTGAGGCCGGAGCATGCTACTGGCTTGTTCCAAACAATCCTAATTCTTGCATTGGTCCTTCTGTCATGGAGAAGGGCTACCAAGTACGTACGTCTGTAATAATTACAGAAATTATGTCCCCGAAAGTACACCCTGTCCTGAATGCTGTGACTTTCTGGGAATTGGTGGGATTTTAGCAGGGGATGAGCAGGACTTGGGGTTTAACCCCTGCCCTGACGGGTGGGGGAGTCCTTGGACTGGCTGGTGCAGGTGGCCACGGGGGCTTCCCGTGGCACGCTCGCCCGCCAGTGCAGCGCCTGCCTCTTAATATGCTTGCTTGGAGGAAATACAATAATCGCATAAATGTGATTTTTATAGAATATTTAAAATGAACTTGTATGGTAATAAACTCCAGTGTATGCACTGAGCAATAGTTTTAGCTCACATAAACATTACCACTTGGAAGAATTTTCTTTCTGGCATTTCAACGCCTTCTTACTGAGATAATTTTTTTTTTTCCCTGTGAATAAACTATTTTTGAAAAACAGATTCTTCCTAAGGGCAGTCAAGTGTCAATGCCAGAGTTACGGATGGTGTCAGCTGCGTGTGGAAGCACATGCTCCATTTATTCATTACAGCTGTGAGAGCTTAGCTGTGCAAACGCCAAGTGCCGGTTGTGTACCTGTCACTTTGGAGCTTTTAATGAACATTGATCATCTTCAGCCAGACGTTTATTTGAATAAAGTGAATGTGAAGTAATTTTTAAAAACACAGTGTGAACTTGTCTTTTTTTTTCGTAGTGTTTTATAGTCTTTAGGATGAACCTGAAAAGACCATTATCTAATAATGCCCATCTCTGAAAAATTGTTACTTAAGGAGAAAAGGATTTGCACGCTCACTTTGGTCATCTTGCAAAGGTTCATTTAAACTTTAGAATATAATTTCTGAGTATGCTATATGTTCAAATATATTAATGTTTATATATTTTTTAATTTTTTTAATTAGTTCCAAAATCCCTATTCTCTGTGGTTTAAAGTTGCCTTTAAATAGTCCCTTGTATTACCTTTGGGAAAACAAACATCTGTCTGTCTCTTCACATAGAACTTAGTTATGCAATGTGGGGAAATAACCTTTATATCTTTGCTTGCTTGAGCAAACGGTCTGGGCTACCCGATTTCTTCTCCTGCTTAGGACTCTTCTAGGTGACATTAAATGCGAAATGTGGAAGTGCTGCGTTGCCAAATTCGTGCTAAGGCTCATGGATCTGTAGTTTGTGCCCCGAAGCACTGCGCGCTGGAGCAGACAGATGGGGACCCACTTAACGATAGACCAGGCAATTGCAGCCTCTTTAAGAGCCATTCCCCCCTATGTAGGGCACAGTTTGCTGCATGTATCCTATAAGACAAACAAAATAAAACCATGGTGCGATGAAGGAGACAAAAAAGACCTTTTGGGAAACCCATAATCAACAAATAATTTTCAGGAATCCCATGGAGAAGAAATCTGTTACGTGGCCTAAAAACGCCACACTCATTTTAAGTTCTCTTTCATTAAATATCCGTTTCTGCATGGGCTGTTTCAGGGAAAGTACCTAAAATAGTTGGGGATACTCTGGAATGTATCGGGGTAACTTAAATTCATTATTGTATTGTAGTCGTAGAAAAGAACAAATTTGTTTCTGAACAAATCTAGTGTGAGTTTTGTAACTGAAAGAAGCTACGTGTTTGTAGAAGAAGGAAAAATATTTAATATGTTGATTTTAATATAATCCAGTTGGTTTAAATCAAGGACTCAAGTGAAGTCTGTAACCAAATAAATTGATCTGCAGGCTCTGCATCTGTGGTGACCATAGTAAAAAGAAATAAATCCATAGGTCATTACTGCAAGAATAAAGCTAATATTATTAGCTTAGGAGTCACTCTTAAATGTTATTTACATAATGATCTTGTAAGGTGCTGAGCTTTCACAATTGAATTGTGTATTTGACGGTAGAAACCTTATAATATAGGTGGTTTCACTTCTTCAGGGACTGAGTTCAATGCAATAAACTTTAACGGTTTTTTTGTTGTTTTCCTTTTCAAATTAGTTTAACAATAACCTTTTGAATTTGAATTGGCTTGGAATTTGTGGAAGACGGGGAATTTCAAAGTAGAGCAATCAGATGATAATCCTAATTACCTAACCTCGTACTGGCAGCATCTAATGTCTTATTAGTTTGATAGGATCAGCGTTATCATTACCTTTTGTTTGATAAGTTTTGTCATTTTCCTTTGAAGAAATTATTTCAGGCTTTTTTTTTTTTTTTTTTGTGAGTTAACCTGCTCTCTTGAGAGTAAACCAGCAGCCAATCTATTCAGTGAAGAATCTGGACAATTTTTAAGTGAGAATAAAAATTTCTAAGATCCTTCTCGGGTAACATAGTGAAAATCCAGTTCCTGCTACAGAGATGTGTAGACATCGTGTCCCATTTCAAAGTGCCCGTGTTTGATTTCCACTCTGGGGACTCGTAACAGCAGTTTCCTTTTCCTGTACCGCTTTGGTTCGTGGTGAGACATAATTATTGAATGCCTTCAGCATTGCCTGAAACAAGCCAATAAAGTCTCTTCCAGTCACCTACAGGTGATTATCCACACGTCTGATCCCTGACAACGATCAACCAAATTGCTAGCTTTTCAGTTACGACGCAAAATCTTTTTTTGTGCTTATTATGGTATTTTCTGGATTCTGGCTTTTCTGGATGCTGGAGCGTGTCCAGAGAAGGGCAGCGGAGCTGTGAGGGGTCTGGAGCACACGTCTGGTGAGGAGTGGCTGAGGGGCCTGAGGGGGTTCAGCCTGGAGAAGAGGAGGCTGAGGGGAGACCTTCTCGCTCCCTACAGCTCCCTGACCGGAGGGGGGAGCGAGGGGGGGGCGGGCTCTTCTCCCAAGGAACAGGCCATGGGACAAGAGGGAACGGCCTCAAGTTGCCCCAGGGGAAGTTTAGATTGGATATTAGGGAAAATTTCTTCCCGGAAAGGGTTATCAGACATTGGACCAGGCTGCCCAAGGAGGTGGTGGAATCACCATCCCTGGAGGTATTTAAAAGCCGGGCAGACGTGGTGCTGAGGGACATGGTTTAGTGGTGGTGTTGACAGTGTTGGGTTGATGGTTGGACTCTGTGATGTTAAAGGTCCCTTCCAACCTGGATGACTCTATGATTTTCCAAGGCTGTACGTGGGGCTGGCAGGGAGGCAGGGGATCTGCCTGGCCGAGGGAGCTCGTGGTCCCAACTCCCATCAGGCAGAGCCGCTCGCTGCCACGACCTCCCCGGCAAATCCCCGGCTCTCGGGGAGCGCGTTCCCCTCGCTGCCTCCCCTCGGAGCAGCTCCGCTTTGCCAATTATTCGCTAGAGAGAGGATGACTGATGCTGCTGAGCAAAGGTGCGAGCTCCCGGCGGGGATGGGAGAGATTTGGTTCAAGTCTCGTGTTTGCGTGGGGCAGACCGGGAGCTGTGGCTGTGCTGTTTGAGCGAGAGCGCTCGCTGCCGGCCGATTTCCTGGCATGAGAATGAGCTGCTCTTCTCCGTGGGGCAGGCAGGTATTAAAAGGTGGGGTTTACGATCCACTTTTGTAAAGGAGAATTTTATCCCTGGGATGTTTAGTAGTAGGAAATCGACTTTTACCTGTTCGTGCTCAATATAATACAGTGTGAGGTCCAGCACAGGTCCTGCTTAAACAGCGCCTTTGATTTCTTCCCTTTTAATTCAAATGTAAGTGAACTAAGCCAGCAAGGAGGGACGGGATCTTGAATTACCTTTGAGAAGGGAACAGATAGTCAGTGAGGTAGGTACAGTTGGTGAGGTGAGCTATAGGTAGGTTATCAGTCTATGGGTTGGTCCAATGATGGCATCTCCTCGGGAGCTGTTGGCCGGAGAGTGAGGACCGATAGCATCGGTGCTGCGGCTGGTGTAGACAGAGAGGTGTTCAAAGCAGGTTCCCACCACGATGGCACTTGCTCAGAGATGTGAGATTTCTTACTGTTGTTTTCCCTATTTTCTTCGACTCCTTATTCCCTTTATTCCTTTCCCACTGCTCGACGTGACGTTCTGTTTAATGTCTGGATACTTTTCTGTGTCTTTTGAAATAAGCGCAGCACATCATGCCCACAACTTCCCCGCGCTCTTGTCGCTACATTCCTTTACAAACAATAGCTACTCCTTCAGCGGTCACTTCAGTGTCTCTCATCATAGTGTTTGCAAATGAAAATGATCTTTTGGAACCGATATTAAACAGAGAATTTCCGAGGCACTGGTTAAAGTAGAATCTCACCAACTGGACAGCCAGGGGAAGATGGATGGGGTTTTGTCTTCTGCACTGGTGGAGCTGATTAGCGTTTTTGTCATCACTGAAGACCCCTGGGGCTCAGATTGACGGTGGCTCAGTTGTTTTGTATTCTGCTCCTCTGCACTTCCACATTCCTCCAATGGTTATAGTGAGGGAGAGAGAGGAGAATATTAAACATCAATAAATGAGTCAGGTCACATATGGAGTGTTCAACACATGGCGGTCTCTTTTACAGTAAGCCTTGTTATTATATAAAATAAAAGTATATATTCTGTCCAGCTTTCCAAATTTCCCCATAAGGTTTTGGAAGGGAGACGAAGATCAATCATTGATAAAGACAGCCTGTGGCACTGGGTAGATGAGACTGTCAAGTCAAGTAAGAAGGCAATAAACCACACAAAAAATATTAAAATATTTGGATTCTTAGAGGCTTCTACTTAAAATCTTTGATTTCTGCAGCCTGGGGCTCCCAGTTCATCCGCAGCCTGAAGAGGTCTCGAACCTCGCCTGCACTTTTTAATGCCGTGTATTCGTTCGCAGAACACAGGTGGATGGGAGGGGGGAACTTCTTTCTGCGTCAGGCACCAGGGGGGAAGAGGCTTATAGGAAGGAAGAACCTCTAGCAGCAAGTAAATGAAATTATTGATTAGGTATGCAATAAAACTAACTCAAATATTTAATGATATTTGATTCATGAGGACTGCCTTCACGTAACTGTTTCTAAAATTTTGGTGAGCTGTTGTGATCTGGGGTTTGCAGAAGGCAGACCTGCTCACCCAGCGCTGAACAGCACGTACAGAAAGCGCTTTAAAAAAAGAGAAACTCCTGAGTTTTCTTTGTCTCTGTGTGAATTGCAGGAGTCTCAGGGAGAGCTAGGGAGCAAATTGCCAAAATGAAGTGTGTGGGCTGTGTGTAATGTATTACATGTTTCATTTCTTATCTGACTAATAGAGGGCCGAGAAAGAGTCCTGAAATGCAAATAACACTGACGATGTGGCAAATGAAGCGTAGCATGTCTTCCCAGAGACACGGGTTTTACAGAGTGAGTCAGACTGAGCCTTTTTCTAGCGAACTGTGGTGTCTGTCTCTTAATTTCCAGCCCCCGGTGACAGTGAATCGGCGCGGCTCGGTGGAAGAGCTGGAAGAAAAAAGGAGCAATGCACCGGTCAGAAGTTACCGTGTGGGACCCCAGCTCTTGGGTCTCAGGTCCTTCCCACCAGAGTGCGTGCTTTGACCCTAAAACGGTCATCGCTGCCCTTGGGGGAGCAGGTCTGGTATTATTTTGGGTGCTGCGAAATGCCCTTTGGTCCAAGCACCGATTTGAGACCCAATGTTGGGCTCAACTCGCCTAAGAGTGTCGGTGGAGGGAAGAAAGAAGATTGCTTGGAAATAGGTCTTGCTCTGTTTTTATACTGCCTGGGGAATAACATAACTGATCACCAATTTAGAGCTCAGGTAGACAGAAACAGATCTCGAAACAGCTGAAGGTCGTCTTCCCACATTTTTTTTTAAAAAAGCTTTACATTTGGTAAAGGGAAAACAACACATATGTGGAGCACTCAAAATACCATTTGTACATTACTTAATCTTTTTCAAGTAGAAAATATTGCAGATACTCCATCAGATACAGAGTTGGAAATTTATTTAATAAGGGTAAATAAAATCGCCAGGTCATAGTTACGGTCACAGAGTCCACACATACACTGAGAAGTTGATGGTGGGTTCCAAGACATGATTCATTTAGAAGTTACACTGCAGCTTTATAAGTAGATCTTTGAATCAGTTTGCCTTTAACAGCTCATCTAGAGGTAATTCAGAATTTGTGTTTCAGGTTAGATTACAGTAGTTTTATTCTATGAATAGTACTAGAAAGACAATTTTTGGGTAGTGCCATGATCTTTTCTGTTCCTGTTTTATCTCTGCTACAAATAACTCTCACGTGTTGTTGCGTGGTTTGGGTGGCTGGAGAGAGAAGAGTGAAGTCGTGGACGTGCTGCCCTGCTCCCTTAGCCTTGGGGAAGCATGGTGGTCTTGGTGCCACGGGGACATCTTACCCCTGAGGGGACATCCCTCCTATCCCACGGGCATGACCTAGGAGGAGCGGTATAGCCTCCAGCAAGATCAGACTATGGATTTATTTGTTCATTTTTGCTTCCTTCCAAGATCTTCGCCGGCCAAGGTTCAGCCCTGGTCGCTTGTAATGTAGATTCATATTGTAACAGCCAATAAATACGTTTGAGCAAGGAAAAGATACCTATATCAGTCTGAAATAGCTGCAAAGCAGTTTGAGGTCGTTCTGGGTCAAAGGCATTACCTGTTGTGATTTTAAGGCATCTTTCCATCATTACCTTGAAATTTGCCAGTTTGCTGAAGGCCGGTAATCTTGTGTTTGTCTGAAAACACCTGCTGTTCCCAGCCAGGCTGTTTGCGAAGTTGAGTCAGTCACAGGAGTCCGTAGCAGCATAGTTTAACACAGACACAGATTTTTGGATGCCCTCTCGGGTACCCAGATGTTTAGGGCTGCATCTCTGAAGTTCACAACACAAACACATAGAGTTTGTTTTCTGTTTGTGGTTGGCTTTGTTTTTTTTTCTTTAAATCCCAAAGCTAAACCTTAGCGAAGCTGATAGCAGAGTCACGAGTGGAGGCACCTCCTGAAATACATGTTTTATTTAAACATTTTCTTCCAATAAGTTACTGAAGCAATTTATTTGCCTGAGCTATCAAATAGTTGGCGGTGGAAATGTAAATAACAAATGGCCAATCCCTGCTGGTACAGTGGAAAGAAAAATACTATTTTGGGGATCTCTGCACTCGCTGTAGTTGATTTATGGACTCCTTTCTACCTACTGGTGGCCCATCTTGAAGACAGGAGGAAACAGTGGAGGAAATGGTATAGTGTGTAATGGGAGCCTGCGGTGTCCGTCGGCCTCAGCGTTGCACTGCTCCTCCCGACCATCCGTCGCCCTCTCCCCTCCGCTGGGGTTTGTGGAGCAGCGGGGGCAAACGGCTAGGAATTCGGGGAGACAAAATTCAAAGCTGAACTACTATTTTACAAGTTCCCTGTGTAATGCATAGTGCTTAAGCGGTGCTTCTTGTAGTTAAAAAATGAAACACTGCATCGAGGAATTTGCTTCAAGTGAAATAATAAAACAAAGTAAATAAAAAATTAAACTTTCTCATACCCAGTTGTCAAAAAAAATTTTGAACTAACGAACCAATTTTAGCATTTTCTAAATGAAGTTCATAACATCTTTTCTAAGAATTGGCGTTTAAAAACAAATAATTTTGTCACTGATGGCAAAAAATTTGCTTCCATAACATGCCCAGTGGTGAAATGACTGCTTGAAGGAAATAACGCTGGCAGAATTTTTCACTTTAATTGGAGAAGGTCTTTGGGCTGTAAAAGCTGTTGTGTAGTTAACTAATTTTCTTTAAACTGAAGGGAAGAGCAAAGCAGAGAGTGTATTTTCCCTGGTGAGCCGATATTTCTGGTTGTTTGTGAGCTCCTGCACTGTCAAAGCAAAACAAGAGGAATATATGCAAGAGAGCGTAGATCATCTGGATGTGTAAACTGAATTTTATACATAACCTAAAAATAGTTCTAAACCACTGTAGAAAGTGGCATGTTTACTAGAACTGAATGAACTATTCCAGAAAAAACACGTTGTCCTTTAGCTCTTTCTCCTCCTTGCTCTTCACTCCCTCCCTGGAGTATTTACCCTCGGTGCCGCGGCTGCACAAGGCGAGGTTCTCCTGGTGAATAAATGCGAGGGAGGTTTTTTTAATTTCCCCAGGTGCCAGCCGAGATTAGAATTGGAAATAAGTGAACAATATGAGAAAAACTCTCATGGTGTGTATCCCAGGTAAAACCATTCTCCGTCCTCTCAGCAGAACCCAGTAAATAACTGTCCCAGTATGTTATCCCCATAGTTGCCTCGTTCATCCTTACTCTCTTCGAACGGATAGTGTCTGACATTGAACATGTGTCCAGGAATGTGAACCTGCTTAAAAAATGAATGGGAATTAGTTATTCTTGGATGCAGTGTCTATACAGGTAACATCGCTACGGGTCATGCTCCCTGAGCTGGATTTGGTGATGAAAAGCAGAGCGCTCCCATCCCTCTGATTTCTTTCTTGACATGCTTTTGAAGTCTCTTACTTTTATCACTTTAGGCCTAAGATCTGAACGTTTCGAGGTCATTAAGAGAGGTGATACGGCCACAGCAGCCGCCTTGATCTTTTTCTTGAGGTGCTGCTCTTGGACAGCAGGAAAAGACATTTAAGATCTGGTGGTCTTGCTAGGGACTTAACGCCTGTGCCGTGTCTTTCCAGTGTTGGGAGAACAAGAAATATTTAGGAGGTGAAGACTGGAGGTGAAGACTGTAGGAGGTGAAGACTGTACCAAATGGATACACGTGCCACGCTCACCCGTAGTACAGAATTTGCGAGGTTGGTTTGTTGTGACCAGCACAGAAGTGACATCAGTGTGTTGTACTGCTACATCTGAGGGAACTTAGCCACGTTACTCTGCACTCTGCTTGTGAGGCAGCAGGAAATTCACTCGGAGAAGATTTAATTTCAGTAATGACCACTGAATAATTTATTCACCTAATTTACAAATATTCTTATGGAAAACACTTGAGGTTTTAATTATGCACTCAGTAAACGATTTGTGTATATCAGTGATTAGAAGTTTAATGAAAATCCATGTATTTCTGAAGGTTTCGCTCACGTTGGGGAGCTATTTGCGCTCTTTAGGCACCTGCGGAGCTGGCTGTGCTGCAGCCGCTGGGAGGGCAAAGGGGGGACCCCCTGCCCCGCTCTGCCGCCGGACCCCAGAGTTGGGTACTTCAGCTCATGCAAACCTCTCCTCTCCCTGCACCTTGTCAGTCTGTCATAATCTTAGGAGTGGCATTTTCATAGAATCATAGAATTGTCTGGGTTGGAAGAGACCCTTGGGATCATCAAGTCCAACCATCTACCCTACTCTACAAAAGTTCTCCTCTACACCATATCCCCCAACACCACATCTAAACATCTCTCAAACACCTCCAGGGATGGTGACTCAACCACCTCCCTGGGCAGCCTGTTCCAATGCCCGACCACTCTTTCTGTGAAAAATTCTTTCCTAATGTTCAGTCTATTTTGATTGTCTTGTGATTCGTAAAATGTACTTCCATGCCAGATTACGCCCCGTTTGTCCTGGTTTGAGGTAAAGCAGGTAGAGACATTATTTAAATGTGCAGTAATCCCTGCCAGACAAAGCAGGAAAATAAAATCGCTTTGTTTGAAGCTGCAGAGCACGCATATTAGATAGAAATAAAATCCAAATAGAATGGCACAGACGTAGCATCCCAGGCAAAACCCAAGCTGCTAGTGTGCTGTAGAAAGAATTGCTTCACCCAAAAAGTAGAAAACTCTTCAAATGTCTGACAGAATGTCTCTAGTTTTCACTGCCCCTTCGTTAGCTGGACTTCGTTTTCCAGCCCAGGGGTCGATGCTGTACTCCGGGACAGGTCAGCAGCCCCTCTGGCCTCATTTTACATTTTGTGTCAAGAATTGCTGCCGACTACTCTTTTTATTGATTTTTAGGAAGATGGCACAACTCACGGCTGAGACAAAGCAGACGATGTCCTCAGCCTCGTACCAACAGTGATATTCCAACTCAGATTTCCCTAAGAACTCAAAAGCATCATAACCATGGGTTTCCTCAGATAAACCATCCAAGACTGGCACAGGTTTAAATACAGCCCATAAAGAGCATATAATGCAGTTACAGAAAGTAGAGTGCTCTTTGCAAAAGGAAAGACCAATGCTGCAAAACCAACTACCATCAGCTACATGTCATTCATAGCACTAGAAACTCCTTATTTTTATAAGGAATTATTATTTCACATTGCCAGCCACAAATGTTTAGTCGGTAGTGATTTTTCGAGCAACGGCTACTGTTGCAGTCCCTGGGTGCGATGCACTCGCCCCGGAGCAGACTCCGGGCAGATGATGCCTCTCCTCCCAGGGCAGGAGCAGCTCTGTGCCACCTCTCCTCTAAGCTTTTTTAAATTCTCTGCTTTTATTCTTTGTTCCTTTCCATAGCATCCACTTTCTTTTCCTTGTCTTCCATGCAAGGGAAGAGTTGGATTGGAGATGAGTCGTGCCTGCGTTGTGTTGCATTGATTCTAGATTTTCATTTAGATGTATAATAAAGTACCTGTTGCTTGTCCCAGTTTCTTGCCCTTTTATATGCTAATAATAGGAGTTATATTCTGTAGAAGGGAAGAAAATAAACAATTAGGAAAAACAATTAAATTAATTCCTGTCTCAATACTATTCATTAAGAGAACAGTTCTGGGTAACAAATGTACATAAATTTGAAATTTTGATTAAATAATAATATTTATAGCAACAATAAAGAAAAATATGAGTGTAGGGGAATTAAAGTGACCTTGAATTCAGGTACATTATTACTGTATAGATACTGTTTGACTTTAATTTTTATTAATGTAGATAATGGCTTACATGGGCCTTATGGCTGCATTACTAGCGCTCTAAAATTTAATTAGATTTTTAGAGCAGCCGTTAATGTCTTCTCTAGGATTATATAATTCAGTGGCAGTGCCAGAAAACTTCATCCATTTCATTAGACTCTGAAAAGAAACTGAAACAAGGTATTTTGTCTGCAATACTGTTTTGAATTCCTGAGCCTTTCTCATAAAATAAATAATTAAATGCAATCCCAACTGCTTGTTATCCTCGCGACGCAGGTTGCGGTTAACACACCGAAAGCATGGAAAGAAAATGGCTTCCTTGGAAATATTTTCAAGAGCTTTTTAGGATTACGATTTTTCTTTCTCCTTTTGTTAGACCAAAGACTCAGAGTTGGTTGTAATCACTTGAAAGAAGCCCATTTCTAAGGTAAATCCAAGGCAGGAGTACGTCCATCCTCACCAGCTTGACGGTCACCTGCTGTATGCCTGGCATATGTGTGTGTCGCTGCGGGAATGTAGGGGATAGTGGTTTATTTTCATTACAAAAGGAAGAAGTAATGATGGTTTCTTACTGTCCTATCTGTCAAAAATATAAATAAATAGAAATGCATCAGGTTCTGTATTTTTTTAATTAATTCCAGGAGAACTTTCTCAAGAAGCAGCTGTGGTTCTACTGGGAAAAAAGGTATTAGAGTTGAGCCAATTATAGGGAATGAAACAAATCTCATCTGAAAAGGTTATAGATAATATCTCAGATGAATTTAGTTCTGATTAAGCAGGGTTAAACAATAGAGATGTAAAGGTAGTGCCAGGGATGTCTGCTCTGTACCCGGTGTGTGCAAAAGCCTAACCAGAAGAAGCTATGAACAGAAATTTGGTATGCTGATGGTATTTTTCCAAGTTATCTGTGGTAAAATAATGCATTTAAAAAAAAAAAAAAAGACAGGGTACAGCCTGGGATGTATAGTTTGCAGCGTCCAAAGTGCCAGTGAGGCAATGCATGCTTTGGCGTTGTTCAGTCTGGAATTGGTTTGCGTCCTTGGCTGCACTCACTGGAATTGAGAGCGTTTCTTCCTTCCCCTGACCATGTTTCCTCCTCTCTGAGAAAATAGTATGACAATTTTATGCACAGAAAAGCTATGGGAAAGTATTTGAAGTCTATGAGGTACTTTGTTCTAAGTTTGGTCCTCATCCGTGTGTGTGTGCAGCTTCCCCTGTTTTCAGAAGTTTGACTGAAATTTGTGTGTTTGCTGTCATCCAGAGCCGGGCAGGTAACGTTCACTGCCGTGCTCGTTCAATCAGTTTTTGAATTATCCATGAATGAACTTCTGAAGTCTTGCCTAAATAAATACAGCATAGCTTATGGCCTGTAAATTATCCTTGTTTGTGTTAGAAACTTAGAGATGAATGGTCAGTTTTCACTGGATGTATGGCTCAATCCAGGATTACTTTCTTTTAAATGTTCTTTGATTAGATGAGCGCAGCTTTCAGAACAATGTTTCTTGCTGGAAGTGTTTGAAGGACATGAGGCAAGGAAAGATGCAGAATAATTTGAAAGGATGTTTAGGGGGAGAGTGGGGATGATAAAAAAAATCAATCTGATTAGCTGATAAGGAGGTACCTTAAGAGGTACCTTATCCAGGGTGAGCTTCAGTCGTAACGTACAACCCACGGTTTCTCAGCAGATGCTCTGTATGAGGAGAAGATCTGGGAAGGTTTGCTGCTGTTACCTATTCGCATGTGCATGCTAATGAGGAAAATGAAGAAAGTACATTTTTCTGGCGTGGCAAACTTTGGGCTTCCTTATTTGTCTTGTCACGGTGATGACTGAGAGTATGTATTAATGTTGCAGAGTAGAGATGTTAACGGATCAAAGCATCAGATGTGTTGGTTAAGGAAATTATAATGATAAATGACAGTGACCTAATTTATGAAACAATCCTCCAGTATAAAATAATTCACTAATTTGTAATTATATAACTCACCAAGAACAAAATCAATCATGTCAGAATCATCAAACGCTGTACCAAACGGCTGCGAGTTTTGCGGTCGTGCCTGGAGTGCTGCGCAACCGCTCTGCTCCCTCCACCGAACTCTGCACGGGAATCCAGTGGGGAAAAACGAAGATCCAAATTCAGAGGGCAACAGTTCAATTATTTAATATCAGCACTAACTAGCAAATGGGTGAGGAAAGTGTGTGAGAAATTATCTCTAAGCTTTGAAAGAGAAAGGCTACGGGCACGTTTGCTGCAGGGTTTCCACGTGGCAAGGGGGCGGTGGAGCGGGGCTGCTGCTCGAGAGGAGCCGGAGACCTGAGAACTCCTGGGGCAGCTGAGGCACCGGCGTGCTGCTGCTTGGTCTGCCTTTCTCTGTCACAGCTTCTGAGAAATGAAAATAAGTAAGAAAAAAATCAGGCATTTAACCATTGGCAACTTTCTCCTAATAGAAATAGCACTTTTAAAGAACTAACAACACCTGTATTGCTCAACTGTGGTCAAAATCTGTTATTGCTGTAATCCATTTAGAAATAGAAAGGCTGATAGTTGAAACAAACTACATTTTATAGATACCAAAGAACAGTGGGTGCATGGCTAAATGTGAGCTGCATTGCATCCGTTGGCAGTTGCGGAAACAGAAGCAAAACTCGTTGATAGATGGGATGGAAACGAGAGACGATTAAGGATCTGCTGCAGACCGGTCAGCAGGTGGGTTCACATCCTCTCTGCTGAAGGAACACGTCTTGTGTTTCATCGTGCTGAGTGGCTGGGGCTGGGCTGGCGGTTCAGGAAATGACATGAGAACTATTTATTAGCCAGGAAAAATCAGCGTCCAGCGACAGCCGTTATTCGTTCAGCGTTATTGATTTAACTTAAGGCCACGGCAACTTGTTTCATGAGTAGTCCTGGCATCATTCCTTGCAAAGGCTGACTTGGCCGAGGAATTCGTTATTAAAAAAAACAACCTTGCACCCACCAGTGGAAATACCCGAAGTATTGTGGGAGATGAGAAACAGAAGTCCTGTGTTTATTTTGAGATGAATGCAGCAGTATAGAAGTTGACACTACTCACTTAGGGATCGACACATTCAGCAAAAGTAATATTTAACACAGATCTCTAGTGCTTATAAAATTGTGAGTCTGTCTGATACCTCTGTCTTTAGGTACTTATAAACTTTGTTTTATGTGTACCATCCCCATTTCAGTCTGAAAAAGTCCAGCGTAAATGGATTAAGGTCTTTGCATTGCTTCAGCGTAAGCTCTGTCCATAGAAGTGATCCGCCACTTCTGGAAAGCTCTGCTCGCCCCAGAGGGACTCTCCTGCACTTCAAATGTAAATAAAAATCATTTTTAAATCAAAGAAAACTACTCTGTAGTCAGTAGAATTTCCAAAAACATGGTTAATCCTAAAAAGCTTTTCTATTTGATATTTCATAGAGCTGAGTTAATAATACATAATTTAACCTATCTGATTAATTTTGCCTCTTTTCCTTGGAATGTCTTCAAAGCACATAACAATTATCTCAAATGTACTTATTCAAAATGACTCAGTGACCTCTCTTTCTAGATCAGTTATTCTTGATTCAATTTTTCATAGCCGTGCACAGTTTCTATTGGCTATCATTCATTCCTTCTCGTTGCTAATTGAGTAATCACAAATCCAGTTTAAAAAAAACCCAACAACCTACAACTCTGGAAGGGAACGTATGCTGAAAATGCATTTAAAATTCCTTTCTGCAAAGTTTAGTTTTAAAATTCTTTGTCAGTGACCTGAAAATGCATAGACGTAGATTGCAGATGATGAATAGAAACTATAAACTCGTAAGGGAAGAATCCCGGAGGTGAATTGATTTCAATACTCGGAAGAATATTTGTAGCAAATATTAAATATCACTTCCCTCGAGATGTGTATAACTGAATCAACAACAAAGGTGGTGTTTGTACCTGTCCCAGAGATCTCTGTGCATGAGAGAAAATGAAGAACGCTGATTTTCTCACGGAGAAGTACCAGATGTTGTCGTGGTCCTGCTGACACAGGCTCAGGGTCGGGGACCAGTTCTTGCCGGGCAAAAACCCTTCCCCAGGCTGGGAGGAGCAGGACCTGGCCCGGGTGCTTCGCGTCTCCTTCTGGACGGCCCCGCGGAGGTGATGGAGGCGGCCCCGGCTCCCGCAGCCGCCCACAGTCCCTCGCCCGCTCTTGAGCGCGGGGCGTTGCATGGAGTGTGGCACGGGTGCCCACCTCTGCTCAAGCTTGAAGCGAGATCTGCCTTCAGCAGATGCAAAAGCAAGGGACAGCCTGTCTCAGGAGGGATGCCCGGTTATTTCACTCCCCAAAATGATTTTATTTTTCCTCTGTTAGGGCATGTAGAAGTTCAGATTCGTAGAAGACTGTGTGCTAGGAATCCTAAAACTTCTCAAACTAAATGATGTCGTTTATAGCAGGCTGTGACTGGTTCTATTGTTGTTCTTATTTCCGTTTCTTGGGATAATTCAATTTCTTTCTTAAATTGACTTTTACACTTTTTTACCTCTCTCTAGCATTCTCATTCCAAGGCCACCTCTGTACCCAAAGCCTTCTGCATCCTCTGTCATTCACTCTTTCTCCCTGACGTCCCTGCTGCCAGGCATAGGGACAGCACTCTGCCACCATTCAAGCCCTGAAGATGCTTTCAGACGTGATGAGCCTGTGGAACTCATTAAGTGTGTCTCTGACCCACAACTCCACTATGGTTTTTCAGGGAAAATTTGTAGCGTTAAACTGTGCTTATTCTGGAACCTGAGCCCAATTCAAGGACCATTCAAACACTTGAATGTCTCGCTCCGTCTGCTGTCAGCTCTCTAACTGGACTGGAAACCTGTGAGGAATTGGGTTACCAGGAACGTTCATTTTTCTGGGGGAATTTAACCTTCCTCCTGGGTGTGATGGGGACAAGGGACAGCACAGACGCCAGCAAGGCTCAGAGGGATTCACCACTGGCGGAGAGTGGGCTGTGGTGTTGTCTTTGTTCAAGGTCAGAGGCAAATGAGTTACTTTAAAGCGTAAGATAAGCTACCTTGTTCGGAGTTGTAAGCGTCAGGGTTGTCGGATCCCCGAACACCTTTCCTTACTGCCTTGGAAACGTGGTGCCTCCAGCCGAGGAGGACCCAGCGGTCTTTTAAGAAAAACAAGTGATGAAATCGTGTTGTCCTGGGAACTGGTAGTGCTTTTTTTGTATCCAAGTGATGATCTAACCATACAAATTGTATAAAGATAATTAACCTGTGCTAGCAGACGCACTGAAATGGGCAATGCCCTTAACATCAAGAATTTGATTTCCATAATATATTGCTAAGTGCATATGTCTATTAAAATAAAGTTCAGAAGGACAGTGGAATTACACCAGGGCTGAGCTGGCCAACTGTCTAACGGTGCATGCGTCCTGTTATAGGCAGATTTTTCCTTTTATTTCAGTATGCTATTTATTTTACAATTTAAAAAATATATTAAAAAAACCCTTAATAGTCAAATATATAGCCTTAATGTGATGGCTTCATTAAAACTAAGGATTTTATTTGGCTGTTATCTTTCTTCCCCTCTTACTAGCAGTCTGTGGTGGTCATTTGTGGTGGCCGTGCTAGCACAGCAATGCAGCTTGTTAATGAATTTTCCACAAATTAATTTTCTCCGCTAAAACAGCATCAATAAACACGAGCAATTATTTTATGCAGACTGGGGATAAAAGAAAGCATAATAACTTTTCTTTACTTTATTTTGTGGAATTAAAAGTACTTTTCTTTTGGCCTTTTTTCATTAGAGGCACTACTAAATGATTGCAAATAAAGTAATGGGGACTACCATGAATTGCTAGATACAGCTAATAATGCCTTGTTTGAGGCTATTGACTTACCCTAATGTATTTCCAGATGTCACAGAATTTTATTGCGTTAGATCTATTGATAGCTTTAGGTGGCTTTTTTTCTGGTTATTCATAGTCACATTTAAATAACCTTTTTCTAAAAGAAGCCCTTTTTTTTCCAGCTGAAGCAACTAAAAGGTATCAGCATCAAATCTGATAAATGGATACCCCATGGTTAAGAAAATTACATAGGCTTAATACCTAAGGCAAGTGAGATGCAATCTCAGCAAAAGACTCTACAAGGAGCAGGATTATCATTCAAGGAAAAAGGGGTATTAACACTTTCCTTGGAACTCTAATGGGAGGGAATCGTCTTCAGTATCTTCATATGTGTATGGAGGTTTAAAACCCCACGCTAGATAACTTTTTGGTGTAGATTTTAGGGATGTGTTTGTTTAAATAAATTAATATAGGTCAAACCTTATTAGTCCATGTAGCTTTAACAGAAAATTTGGATAGTGAAGGTACTCCCATTTACGCGGTTTTGGATATTAATAACAAGTGTGATTTCCATATATATACAAGTCCTTCTCCAAGGCACCCTCATAGTGCATTTGCCATGTCATCAAGGCCACGCCATCATTTTCAAGTACAAAATAAGAGATAATTTCTGACGTTTTTCCCACTGCATTTACGTGACCTTCCAACACGGCTGCTTTGTGCGGTGCCTGCAGTTGCCCCGTAGGTGGTTGCATGCACGGCAGATCTCCTGTGCTGGGCCTAGGGAACGGGTAGAAGGGACGAAAGGTTTGGAAGAGCAGACTGCGACAGTACTTGTCTGCCTTTTCCAGGTGATTTAGGTTTGGTAACGTGCATTTGGTGTCATAAATACACACCACTGCTTCCCACTCTGCTGTGTTTGGAGTGATGGAGGTGTACCGTGGGGACCCTGGCCGCTGTCCCCCTGGCCCTGGCCACCACTGCCCACATTTTTGGGGGTGTCTTTGCACAGGGGAGAGCAGAGCAGAGCACCTCGTGCTTCGGGTGGGCGCAGAGCTCGGCTGTGTAGTGTGCGTGCAATGAGTCCCGGACTCGGTGCCGTTTGCTTTTGGGCTTTCAGCTGCTAACAAGACTAATATTAGCGTGGCGTGATTTTTAAGCAAGCGATTAATAAAGAAAGCAGTATTTTTTCAGCCATATATGGAAAATATCAGGAATTCTGTTCAGCGGTGGCACCTGTTTGTATATACACTGTTTTCATATCTATCTGTTGTTTGTAGTGAGAGCAGTCAGACGACAACTGGGATATGCACTGGCTTTGGATGGGCTGGTATGAGGATACATTCATCGTTATGGTAAATATATTTCGGATGTCCCAACAGCAATAGGTGTGAGCGTGCCCCGGGTGGCCTGGCTGGGGACACACCACCCGCCGAGAGCCCCTGGCCGTGTCCGAGATCGGCGGCGCAGCCGTTGCCCCCCGAGGGCTGCGGGGCTGCTGCCCAGGAGATGAAAAGTTAAAAGTTAATTTTGAAAGAGCTCTCGTGAGGCTGAGCGGGAGAAACAGTGCCATCTGCTGAGCCCGGCCCCCGGACCGTCTGCCCTGCCTCTTCCTAACAAGAAATGCAGTAGCAGGTACGCCCAGAATGGGAAGATCAATACATGAGGATATGTAAATATGCCGCCTCCCTGCTCCGCATCATTTTCAGGGATCTAAGAAACCCAACAAGGGATCATAAACCTATTTTTGCATAAAACCCTGCCACCGTAATCTCGCATGTAATTGGATCGTCATTGAAGGAATTGTTTTTAAATTCTTTTTATTTATTTTAGGCAGTCTTCTTTAGGAAATATCGTTCTCAAAAGACAATGTTAGGTAAGGCACAATAATGTCAAACAGAAAATAAATTTTCTGTATTCACCTTGAGGGATTTTAGTAGGTACAAATTATAAAGCCAATAATAACTTCCATTTAGAAAACTTTTGACAGGAAGAAAATGAAAAATGAGGAGAGAGTGCTGCCAAAGAAACTTATTCCGACTCATTTCTTATAAACTTGGGCAGAATAGAAGTGGTATACGGGTATGGCAGTCAAACACGCCAACGTGTATAAAGCAAAAATAGCACACTTTCTTTGACTACTGTTTCTGAACACGTGGCTTTAAATACTCAGTCTTGAAGCTAATGAAGGACTTCTGAAGACACGCTGAAAGAAATTCTAGCAGCCCACACAGCTCCCATCTGCTTTTGAACAGGAGCACAGTCTGCATCAGATGTTAATAACAATGAAAGTTTAACTGTGGGTGATAAGTGAGTATATTTTGGTCCAGTTTAGGCTAAAGCTATGGGTTAATTTAGCAGCGAGTATGAATTTGGTTAGTTGGAAATTCTAAAAATTTTGGCTTGCAAAAAGTAAATTTTGCTTTGCCCTTTTTTTTTTTTTGCATCTGAAGAAATTATTTGTGATACCTTCCTACTCCTCATTTCCATTAGAGCCAGGGTAAGTGGGACAGAAGGATTAGAAGTAAATAGTGTAGGTTTAAGAGACTAACTAAAATAATCCTACTGTAAATTTCCTAATACTGTTTGGAGGGCGGAGTGCCTGGCTTTTTGTTGCAAAGTTTTATCATTTGAAAGTGACTCAGTGCATCAGTTCAGATATTGTTATGGGCAAGGTCAGAAGCATCAAGTGTGCAGGTAGTTTGTAATTGGCTGTCTGCAGAAAACAGCAGGGAATTCAATCTATTACATGCACTTCGATGCACTAAACCAACACTCCATGAAGCCATCGGAGCATAGAAAAGGCTTGCTAATCTCTCTCCAGTAATTATTGCAGGTGTGCCACGCTGCTAGCGAAGGGGGCATGCGTCACTTGATCAACTTCAATGTTCCCAGTGATTGATTTTTTTTTTCTTCTATTAGTAAAGCAAATTTTGACATTCAGAGATTTCATGTGACATTAGGGAAAGTATATTTAAAGACAATCTCAAAACAAGTTGTTCTGATAATCAGTGGTGTTCTTCGGAATCGGGGATAGTTCTAGCGAGCAAAAGTAGCCTGAAATCTGTCACTCTCCTGCTCGGCTGAATTATATTCTTACTGCGCCTGTGGAAGCAGGGAAATAAAAGCATGGACTCCTGGAAGCTTAGAGTTTGAAGATGGTTGAAATTCATATTGTTTGAAGTAAGAACACGATTTCACTGTGTTAATAGAAAATGATTACTTCACAGAAACTTAAATGCAAGAGAATTCCAATTTTGGAGAGTAAGGCAATGAGGGAATCCCAGGCACAGTGTTACGATCTAAAGTAGTTGGTAACTATTGATTTGTACTTGTTTGAAAAATGGCATGCTGCCTGTTTTCTTCTGCTCTTGGCCTTCTATATGAGTGGGGGTCATAGATCTTTTCCACCTGGATGCCCTCTGGATGTTGTACCTGTATACACAGCACACCCCTTCCGTGCCTATCACCCCTGAATGTCGTCAGCCTGTATTTTTCTGCTTTCCCTTTACTTCTAAATTATCTTTCTTCCCATCTTCCTGTTCCCACTGATGGGGTACCTTTCTGCTATACCCATTTTTTTTTCCTGACTGTTTTTATTTCTACTCAGCTCAATCTGAAGAATAGAATAGATCTCCTGAAAATAATTTCTTTACCTAAAAGTAAATTAAGTAAGTGAAAGTGTCACACAGATCATAGAACTTACGTTAACTCCTGTTAACTTCCATGCTAATTATGTTGCATTTGACTTACCCAAGCAGTTGTACTCAGTTCTTACGTTACTTCCTTTTTCAAAAATTAATGCAAGCTTTTAATGTTGCTTCTCTGGGTTTATATTGCAAATTTACTTTTCTGTGGTAGGCTTTTTCTTATTTCTTCTTATCAGCCTGTTTCTAGCAAGAGACCTTGCGCTCAGCTTTATTAATTGCACTCTTATCACCTTGATTTAAATAATCGCCATCCTTTTGCCACATCTAAAGCTTCATCTTTATATTTTCTTTGTATCAGTCTTTGTGATTACAATGTTACAATCACAGTTGAATAATTACCTTCTTTTTTTTAAGTGATGCCTATTTTCATTTACAGAAAACTGCTTAAATTAGTCCTTTGTAGCTGTCTCTGAGCTTTTCCGTGGTGGTCTGCAGAGATCTTTGACATCTAAGCCTCACATTTTCTGTGATCTTCTCGTATCTCTGGTTTTTTTCTCCTCCTGTTGATACTGTTTGGTTTTCATACTGTAGTTTCAGATATTATTGCTATATTTCTAAGTCAATCAAATTATCTTTATCTTCAGACTAGCCCTAAATTTCCTGAAGTACTTCGGCATATTGAAAAACAACAAAAATACCCCATTTATTAAAGAATTTGCAGCAGTTGAGACACGAAGGTATGTCCTGTTCTTCATCGGTATTGGGCAATCTGCCTCTCTTGCAGGCAGCGAAGCTCTCTGTGTAGATTTTAGATGCACTTTGTTGGCAGAAGTTACAGCTTTCATTAGAACTACTGAAACTCAGAAAAAGAAAGGAAGAAAGACAAAAAAGATAGGCTTTTGTTTGCTTCTTTAGGTTTTAAAACAGCAGCAGCGTTCAAGAGAGGTTTGGGTTGGGATAAGAGTACAGTTTGCTGAAGGCAGTGTGTGAGTCCTTCAGACTCATAAGTTGTAGTTACGATGATCTTTTTAAGGCATTTTTAGTCCTTCTATTAGGATCAAGGGCGAGAGGTTAGAGGTGCGGAAGCTGTTTTGCAAAGAATATTCTTCCACTAATAAGTGAGTCTCTGTCCTTTATCAGTTCTGTGCAAGCTCGTTCCCGTCCACTTGGTCTCACCCGTGTCATTTTGTGAGGGCATTTGGTGTGCTGTGTTCGTAAACATACACGTGTGGGATCCACGGGGTTTGGTGCTTTTGTGGTGAGAACTTTAATGGGACCGGAGGTTGAGTTCTCGGCACACTTGTCGGCTCTTTATTTAACATTAAACCCCTCCTCTGTGCCTCACCCCATGCCTGACCTACCGTGGGGAGAGCTGGGCTGTTTCAGACGGAAAGAGCTGTTGGGTTGTGAGATGTTTGACTTCAAGGCAATTAACTTTCAAGTAACTTTCACTTCAATGCCCACAGCAAATTATTCCGGTGCCTGGTGAAATCTCCCAGGGAAGCCGTCCCAGCACCGCCTGCAAATGTCCTGCGCAGGAGCCCTTCGCTGACCGTATCTCCCCAGCGTGCATCAGCCCCCTGTGTTGCCTCTGAGATCACTTTTAAATCTTACAGCCAGTATTTTCTGGGTGGAATCTGTTACATCAAACCATAATTTATACATTTCATTTACATTTGATACTCTGGTAATATCACCCTTCCCTTCCTATAGATGACACATGCATTCTATCAAGTTATATTGAATCATTGTGAATTTTCTCCATCACAGGCATAAATTAATGGCTGTTTTCTTAATGTAATGGATCATAAACAGGAAATCAGCCATAATCTATTTATCTGATGTAATCTATTCGGTGCTCTTACTCCATTATTCTTTTTTTTTAATTTTACTTTTTAGATAAACTAATAGTAGTTAATGGTGGAATTCCTGTCCTGGGGTTGTCAAGAGTCATGTTCACCAGCTCCATTGCCTGAAAAGTCTTCATTAACTACGTTTAAGTCTTTTCTGCATCTTTGAATTCTTCTTTTAGACATACAATGCCGAATTATAAGACCTTTACATGCTGCAGCAAAGCGAGAGTAGGCGATGTATTGCGCGTCGTCCTTTGACTAGTGCTGCGTACCCACAGGGTTGTGCTTCGGTGGGAGATGCATCGGTCCCTCAGTTTATGCCAGGTTTAACCGTGGTGTCCAGCAGCTGCAGATGAGGGAAGGTTGGAGGGTGAGATCCAGCCTCCTCCTAGCACAGGAGCTGGCAGCGCTGCAGCTCGGGGTGTGTGTCAGAACCCGTGGTCCAGGGCCACCACCAGGTCAGGCAAGTGACAGAGGTGACGCGGTTGTCCACTTGGCCTCAAATAATCTGGTTTCTCCGTGTTGTCTGACATTCAGACATGTAATAAAACTATTACAAGTGATTTGGAGTGTAGTATTAGTACGTGCTAAGTGTGGTTAATGTAGCATCAGTTCTGCTTGCTTTTGTAACTAATTGCTGCATTAACAGGCGTGGTGATGATAGGAACCGTGGTTAGATAAGTAGCAGCGGACAGGAAAAGATCTAAAGCAGCAATGTGTTATGAAGCTTTCTCAGCCTCCGTAAGGGGTTAATTCTCATTGCCTTTTGCATAACCATAGATCACTGCTAATTCTTAGCTACCCACGAACATTTATATTAAAACTCTGCAGAGACTGGGTTTTTTTCAAGTCTCTGAGCTGTCATTTGACAACCCGCGAAGTGGCAGATGAGCTCTGGTGGGGCTGGGAAGTAGGTGGTGTCTAAGGGTAAGTGTATTTGGAAAAAAGCTGTGAAAATTCACAGCAAAAGCAGCCTGGAGATACCTGAAATATTCTACGTTAAAGCTTTCTACTTGTGTAGACAAGCTGCTGCTCCTGGGATAGCAAAGGGGTTTTCAAATCCAGAGTCAAGAGGCTCAGGTCTGGGTCTGAGAACTGAGCAATTCAAAGACAAGCGGGTTAAGGTCGACCTAAGCCCACAACCCGAACATACCTTCTTTTCATCTCCAGATAACGTTTCTAGCATCTGTACGTAGCCTGGCTTTCTGTCATCAGGCTTAAAGCACCGGTGCTTCCATAGGAAATCAGCTTTAAGGTGAAGAAGAGAATTTCAGCTTTGCTGCAGACAGTTGCAGGCAAAGTGAACGAGGCTCAAAATCTTTTATGTATCGCTGGCTGTAAACAAAATGTCCAGGCTACGACAATTGAAAAATAGATATATTGTATTTTATATCAAAATGTGCTTCTAAGAAATGTCTGTAAGTGGTACAGTGTGTGATTTCATGCTTTATTGTTCCTCAATCTGTTCAGTTTACAGGGAAAAGGTATTTTTCATTCTCCTAGCTGCTAGCTTTGCCAACGCGACGTGAGCTCTGAAACTCAAGCTGTGATCTTTCTGGCTTCAACATTTCCATCAGTAATAAAGAATCCGCAGGATAAATTCTTCTCTTAGTTACACCTGCGAAACCCCGTGATCTTCCCGGATTTCACAGGCAAAGCTGAGCAGGGAATAGCAGCCCCTTTGAAAATCAAAAGGACAAGCAAGAGCCATCAGAGAAAAGCTGCAAGCTGGAAAAGCATCCATTTAGACTTGTGCAAAGAGGAGTATAACTGACTGAAAGGGGAAAACGTAATTAAAAAAAATGACAATGGAGAAAGTTTTCCAAGCGTGAGATTTACAGACCCATAGGATGTTATCTCGAGGAAGTGGTGACAGGTCTGTTGCTTGGATATTTTCAGTGAAAGGGTGGAAAGAAGATATAATTCATCATAGCTGGAGATAATGCAGACATTTGGGGAACAGTGATTTGAAGAATGGTCATAGATTTACTGTATTTTAAAGTGTGCTAGGATGTTTTTTTTAAGTAAGGTGACCCTTTGTTCCCCTTTCTTTGATGTTTTCTTCCCAGAACACAATATTCCAATGTTCCTGTGACTCATCAGAAGTGCAGTATGATCAGAAATTATAAACTAGTCATTTCCATCTATCCCATTCCAGTCATTTGACATAATTTACCTAATGCATCTTCTCCAGCTCTGGTCTGGGCTCAGTCTGAGCAACACAATCATCATTGTAACGCTACCAGGGATCGTGCAATTCAACCAGTTATTCCTTAATTAGAAACATCACTTTGAAGTTTTACAAAATAAACATTTCTGATGTCTGCCAGCATCTGTGTGGCTGAAATTCCAGTGGAAAGCAGGTTTGAGAGTTTGTGCCGATAGACTGCCTGCTCTAATAAGTGTCCATCCACATTTTTTTTCAAAAACTGAAGCAGAAACAGAGTCCAGTTTTTTCCTTTTTAGGATTTACAGCATTCTCCCCTCTGGTTGAGGCTGCACACCAGACCCCTGGCCCCATCACTTCTGGCTCTCTAGAAGAGTCCCCTTTGCTGCTTCGGGCAGTCCCGTCCCTCCTGGATGTCTCCTCCTGCATCCACGATCCCGTTCGTCGCTGTCTTGCACTGGCTGCTGCAGCTCATTGCTTGGCTTTGAGGGTATTGCTTCGAAATGTCTTGTGTTTGGTTCATACACCTCTCACATGCTTTTTTCTATAGTCCTGCCCTCCCCTCGCGCAGCTCCTGGCTGTTACAGCTGCGCGGAGGTCTCCGGTGCCTTCAGACACTTTAGGATTAAGAGCAGTAGATGAACCTACCTGCAAGAGACTGTTGACCTGCTGATCCTCTGTATTGCTTTTGTACGGCCATTCACCACAGTGAAAAGCTCATACAAAATACCCTCGTGCAGGTGGTAACGTTTTCATCTACCCTGAACATGTTCCTTCATTATTAGTCTCAGCGTACAACAATGCAAATTAGCACTGCGATTAGTTTTGTGTATCTCTCTGTTGTGATCAATGGCAAACTGAGATGCATTCTGGAAAAATATTTATAAATGGAAATCATGAACTGGTATTTTTTTAAAGTACATAAGAAATAACATTTTTAAAGTGATCCATTGCCAGGCAGTCAAGTGGAGACACGTGCATCAGGCTCTCGTGCCCGGGAAACAGATGCGCTTCTGATTACTTCGGTGCCACGTTTCTGCTCTGGGTGACTAAAGGCGATTGCGCAGAAAGTCCGGCAATATATTTTATCAGCAGAATGGTATTTTCAAAGGGTCACCCTTTATCCACTGGAGAGAAAAACTCAGAAATGAGAGAGATATGCAAACCAGTACAAGGGGTTTTTGCACAGTTACCTCTCTGTGGGTGAAAGGAGGACTCACATTTTCACATCTGCCAACCCATCTTATTTCATGAGCTTTAAATTTCTCTCATAACTTTTGGGGATGGGAGATTCATGACTTCTCATGAGTGCTAGAACAGAGTTACCTGAATCACGAAGGCTACTTCGTTCCGTCTGCTGGCTGGACTTACTTCATGAGCCAAACTCTGTAATTCTTACTCAAAACTCATTGCCATCTTGGAAAATACGCCGGCACGAATCCTTTGCAGGTTCTTGCTTTTCCACATCTAAGCAGTGCCGTGACTCAAAGCCATACTTCTCAGGAACCCCTCCTGCCAGGTGAAAAGAGCAAGCTCGCCCGAGGCCCCACGGGGTAAAGGAGATGCAGTGACCGCGTCTCTGCGGGAATTCACCTCACGCAACGCATAGGGCTGGAAAGGATACAGGCGGCAGCTTTTGGCAGGCAAGCAGAGGAATTTCTCGCCAGCTGTAGAGGTAGGAGAGGTTAGGTCTTCCTTTTGAAAACGATGTTGTCTCCTTCTATCCGACTTTGTTCCCTAAAGAATGAACCCGAAATACAGAGGGTCAGCTCATGGCATGCCATTTTGGAGGCCTCCTCGGTTCAGCGGACCTTTCAGTTTCATCTTGTCTCTCCTCATCCGTGTACTTTGCCAATTAAAAGACCCGAAGCAATTAAACTGTCTATAATTATCCATGATATCACGTTGGCTTTCTGGGCATTAGCCAAACAGCACATTTAACAATCACTTACACTTCAAATACCGTAATCAGCAATTATCTAAAATGCATAGTCTTAACAATTAGCAATTCAAGGTCTTGTTTGCTTGAAAAAGTGAGCAAAAGTAATTCCATAGCATAGCGAGTTCCCTTTCATACACAATTACAGCGTGTGGGGGAGGTAGCATAAATCCTAACTTTGATATTAGTGCATTAACATCAGCTTCAGTTGAAGTGGCTTTTAGGAATGATGGAAACAATCGCTGTCACAATATTATATAAATTGAGTGTGGGCACCGGCTCTGGTAATAGATAGTTTGGAATTCATAGATATAAAGGCACAATAAATAATACAAAAGGGACAAACTATTCATCTTAGCGTTGCCATACTGAGACTTGCTGACTTGCATTAGCTTTTCTTTGGCGTGCAGCTTTGTCTTTTTACAAATTATTTTTCTGTTATGAAATGAAACATTTGCAGATTGAAAAAATACACTTTTTGTTTTGGTGGAATGACGAACCAGTTATCTTAACAGTTCAATATTTTCTGATAATCTTAGAAATGTTATTTGTTCAAGTCTTAATGGAAGAAAAACATGGGTAGCACTAAAAGAATGAGCTTTACCAAGCATCACTATTCTGTCTTTGATGACTGTGATCCATTTGGTCAGTCAGCAAAGACACAAGAGACAATAAATCTACCCTTTCATGACCGTCATCTTTATATAGTCTAAAATAACACATAGAGTAATTTTCCTTCTTTTTCTAAACCTAAGTGCTTTTTTGTGAATCTTCCAGTATTATTTTTTACTCATACAGTATATACTTTTAGTTGATAGCTCTCATCTTTTATGGGAGAGCTTGCTGAAGCTGAGTAATTAAAGTTATTCTTGACTTCTCTTATTTACTGGAAATAGCTGAATCATAAAAGAATAAGGATTGTACTTTGAATGTTTTTCCTGTATACGTTGCTCCTAGCAAGTAATTCTTTAATGGCATATAAAACACAAAGAAACACTCTGGAAAGGAATCTGGCACTTGAATTGTGTTCTTTATGCAGCATCCTTGCCATCACCAAGCTGAAGGGATACGTGGTAGATGTATACCATCGAGGAGTGAAGTGCTGGTTTATCCTAGTACTGTCCAATCCCCTTCCATCTTCTTTTGCTTTCTGAATCTTATTTTAAATCTAATATTGCTATAAAAAGATAGTGTTTTTCTGTCTCCTGTAACCACCTCATCCTCTTTTTTGCATGCTCTACAACGTCACCTTCCCATCTTTTACAAGATGGGTCAGGATGCAATGAGCCATCACCTCTAACAGATAGTCCAGTAATTCCCTGGAGTGGGACATATGAAAAAAATACGGGTGAATAACTAAAATTAAAGAAAAACCCAAACTTCTTTTAAAATTTCTTGAGGATTTTCTGCATAAAGGTTGATGTTCTACAGAAATGCTGTAGGCATGCAGAGGTGAATCCCAAATGTGTGCTCTTGGGTCTGAACGGCAGCAGTGTGCTGCGCTGCCTGGGTTAACGGGGGCTTCCAGGTCAGAGCTATCTTGTGGATCTGGGCATAGAATCATAAAATCATAGAATCGTCTAGGTTGGAAGGGAGCCTTAACACCATCGAGTCCAACCATCAACCTAACACTACCCAAACCACCACTAACCCATGTGCCTCAGCACCACATCTGCCCGGCTTTTAAATACCTCCAGGGATGGCGATTCCACCACTTCCCGAGACAGCCTGTTCCAGTACTTGATAACCCTTTCAGGGAAGAAATTTTCCCTAATATCCAATCTAAACCTGCCCTGGTGTAACTTCAGGCCATTTCCTCTCGTCCTATCACTTGTTACTTGGGAGAAGAAGTATGGAGAAGTTACTTGGCATGGCAGGGCAGGGATATTCCCCCCCCTCCGTTTGGTTGAGGGGCTTTGCTTGTGTGCAAGGGCCAAAGGAACTCCTCATGGCAAAACTTCGTTATTTTCTCTCCAAACAGTGGCCTAGATCTTTTGTGCAGAGCAGTTTGCTGTGAGCCCAAATCGGTACTTGTGGGGTGTTAAGTCATTTAAAAAAGAACTGAGAAACAGAGCCACAGATCCTCATGCTTGGTATAGTTTAATCACAGGGTCATTTTTTTTTCCTCACCTGGAAACTTCATTTATTTTTGTTTTAATTTTGTCACTATAAAACCAGATAACTATCCAAGATGACAGCTCCTTCACACCAATGACAGGGACAAAAATGACACTGCAAAGCTGATTTACTCCCAACAAAGAGGAGAACCCGTCCTTCAGCAGAGACACAAAACTTCCGGAAAACATGAAATGAACTTGAGTACCAGGAGGAGAGAGTTAAATAGGGGTACGTTCGCTAGATGTAAAGCTTCTTTTAGGGGCGGGCTCTACCTTTAGGACAGGAATTACCTTTCTGTTGTGAAAGGGGGATGGGAGCCAGCACAGCCAGGGTCGGGTGATGCTGCTGGGGGAAAGAAGCATCCCAGGCGAGGGGCGTGCAGCCCCTGGGAGGGCCATCCGTGGTTTTGTTGTGCTTGTGTTAAAATAAGTAGCTCCTTCCTTCTGTTCCATCTCCCTAAGCACCGCCACAGTGCGCTAATAGCGGCAACAGCCGTTGCTTTCTACGCTCCTACAAAATACGGAATAGAAGACGTCGTCAGGCGAGATTGCTGTGGTTTGTTTATCAGGCTTCAACGCTTCCTTTTGAATCACTTAATGTGGTTTTTTATTTCTCCTCTGATAGTGTTCTCTTACACAGGATCCATCAGTTCCTGTTTTTTTGGCCTGTCTTATACGTATGGAATGATTTAATAATGAATACATGCTTTCTTTTCAGTAATATTGCATTTACTTTATTGTGATGTATTCTACTTTAAAGAAATCATTGAGACATCATACAATTTAAAGTTCCAAGTCTTCCTGTCTTTGATAGTCTGTCTCCAAGGGAAGACATCCCAACAGGAATAAACAGAACTAGAAGGAATTGTGTTTACTAATTACCAACGCCATTTAGAAACAAATATGAGTCACAGCGAATCCAACCCAAAGAACAATAAGAAAGGAATCTATATAATTGCTAAGGAAATGAAGACTGAATAGATCTTATTTTCATTTTATTACTGAATAAGTACTTCAGAATATTTCCATTTGCTTCACTTTTTGTTTGCTTGTGGGGTCTGATGGCTGGGATGTATGAGAACTCCTTAATTAACCTGTTTTTGTGAGCATCTCACAGTTTCTATGAAATATGTATGCTGACAGCTATGTAACAATAGTAAAAATAGAAATGACAGATTTGTAAGCACTGGTCAATTAAAAAATGTTCAAGAAATGCAGGTTTTGAATTATTGGACCAGGCTTCTCTGCAAATTGGAATTCAGTTCAGTTAATTGAATTCACTGGGTCTATGGCAATTTACATAAAGTTATAATAAAAGCATGGTTATCTTATCAAAAGCTGCAGTTTCAGAATATTATATTAAAAATGGAATAATATAATTTTTATTTTATAATGACTGAATGCAGAAATATCTAACTGACACATAAACAAAACTGAAACATGTATTCTACTAGAAATGACAAAGAATTTGGTATGGAGTAACCCCAGGCGACATACTGCGCATACCGTATGGATTGGATGGCAGCTCAATGGTGGTCCATTTGTCTGTCACTTTTGACGAGCTGAGTCCCACTCTTAAGTGAATGTCCCATATCTCAAGTGAATGGCTTTGATTTACTCCAGTATACATTGCGCAAAGCAAATATTGCTTTTCTTGGAGCCCTGGGAGCGGTCTCCTTAAAACATTGATGGTCCCCGTTCCCACTGGCACGCTGGGAGCGGTGGTGTGAGTCTGGGGTCTGTGCCCACGGGCATCCTCTGGGTTGGGGATGAGAGGACTGTGGGTGTCCTCCTGGCGTTTCCCTCAGCAAATCTACATCCTGACTTTTCCTTAACTATTTCTCACCGTCTGTTTGATGTACATGTTTATGTACATCCGTAAGCGTGTAAATTTAGTTATTACAATTGCAGTATGGCGTTTTGTTCCCGGGGCTGCGTCGAGAAGGTTGAAGTGCAGTCTTTACTGATTCAAAAGGACCGTGGGGAAAGAACTTGTTTACTTAAACGTGGCAATTAAATATGTGTTATATTGACCTTATGAACTAGTGGATTTGATGCTTAAATAAAACATGCATAAAGCAATAAACCTGTAGCATATGTAGGAGAAGGATACATCTATATAGCTGCCCGCACTGCAATAAAACCCTGAAAAACTGTAATGATGTATGAAGGTATTTTCTATCAGCGTCTTTGAAGGGGAGGCTTCGGGAAGAGTCTGCTCCCCAAAGATTAAACCTGCAAAGAGCGTGGAGGTTTATGCAGAGGGCAGCGAGGTGATGCTCCAGCGGGGGCAGTCCCGTGTGGCACAGCCTGCTGCGGACACACAGCATCCACATTAATTACGGGGATTTCTATAATCATCTTTCAGTGGTGATAGCAGGATTATAGCCCGCCCTGAAACCTGCGAGCAAGTAGATGTTTTGTTCTGGGATTTATTTTTTCTCCCTCCTCCCTGAATGGTACGAGGTTCAGAGCAGTAGGTAAGGAGCAGGCTGGCTCTCCTGCGCGGGGGTGCCGGGCAGGGCTGGGTGCTGGTCCCACACCGGGTACCACCGGGATGCTGCTGCTGATGGCAGAGGTCCCAGGGGACCGTGCAGCGCTGGAAGGAGCAGTTTTCCTCAGCAGCTGCCCTGCCGACGGCTTCTGGTGTTTTACCCTGCTGCTCTTCGCTGAATCAAGCTGGTGAGAGAGAATCGTCTGCTCGGAGCTCCGCAGGTCCTTTGGCTTTTCTTTTTACAGGCATGTAATTGATTCATTTAAGCAAATTACTTGTCCTTTAGAGCAAATGCTTTCTGCAAAAGGTAAAGATGTTGTCACATAGGATAGCGCTGCATCGTCTCGGAGCCAAACATCAATAAAGCTCTTTAAGAGCAAGCGTGAACAGTTCAGCCAGGTATAGCAGGGACGAAAGTAGGACAAATCATTTAGCATAAATAGAATTTTTCTGGCTGTTGCATTCTCTGCTAGAATATAGAACTTGTTGAAGAGCAGCTGTTAAATGGAGCCACCGAGACGGTGGGGCGGGAAGGCGCAGTGTCTGATGCCTTCACTGAGGCTTTAAAACTTTGGGGGTTGTTTGTGGCTTTCTTGATAGAATGTCAGTAATATTAATTTGTTTCATTTAAACGCTGACAAGTGAGTTAAGAGAAGCATATGCTTTGCCCAGGAAGACTTTCCACTTTGGTTTCTTGGAGTATTGTGAAAGCGGTATCATAGTTGCATGATGAATGGCTGAAACTTTTTGCTTTAATTCTTACAAATGGGTCCAGGTGCATAGATAACCCTGTCACTGTAAAGTCTGAGCAACTTAAATTACTTACAAAGATGCATTAAGCTAATGCTGCGCTTCCAGAAAGAGTTGTCATTGCACTTTTGCAGTGCCCATCGATGGCGGAGAGCTGGACCGTTCTCCTCCACGTACTCGATTCGTGCCCTGATGCTTACTTCAGCCTCCTGAGCCCCGTCTGGCCGAGAGCAGGAGTCGATACCTCTAATACTACCCTTACATTTGGGTACTGCCGCGGTTTTTGCAAGGCCGTGCAATTTCGAAGTGGTGGTAGTGACATTTAAGATTGATAACACCGTGTATCCAGGTGTATGGATTTTTGGGGCATTGCGTGATGTTAGTAAATGTCACTCTGCAGTTTCATTTGCTTTTGCAACACACTGGTTTAAATGCTCTTTCGCCTTTGTTTTGCTCTGGCTAGAGCTCGAAGCCCAGGAGTGCTTTGAAGCCACCCTGAATTTGGTCTTATTTGAGGGCCAGAGGGCACGGGTCGCATGAAATTCTGCAGTGCAGAAGGTACATACGAAAGAGCAGAAATATTTTTTTCCTGAATAGGCAATAAGTCTCAAAGCAGCGAAGACCACAGGCTGTGAAGTATGGAAGTGTCTCGCTAGTAAGGACAGGGTATATTCCCATTAGATTTGGCCAAGGAGAGCACAAGAAGAAGAGAGCAGCAGTATCTGGTTACCGATGTGCTACGGATATTCCTGGAGCCAAGGAGTCCAAGGGGGGTGGAATAAGGAAAACAGCGTACAGCAGCCAGAGATGGTGAAACATCAATGCAGTATTAGGTACGTACCTGAGGGAATCGGCGTCCTACCCTGCACAGGTACACCGGGGTTTCATTATGAAGCTTTCTGCTTTCATGGAAACCAGTTAGTCTGAATTAAGCATGTGCACCGAGTATGTTTAAAGTTTCTTGTTTTCAGCAATTTTTTTTTTTTGCTAATTGAAAGAAGAACTTGCCCTCATTTCAGAATAAAAGGCATCCCCGATGAGCACCAGTTGTGAAAGGGCTGATGTGAATATTATGATGATTTATTTTCTTAGGAATGTTGTAATTTCAGCATTTCTTTAATGATTATAAGCAGATGCAGGAAAGAACGGGGTACTGCTTGAGCATGCATCACATTAGCAAAAAACAGTGTACTTGGTACTGCGTCAGGCTTTTGCAAATATATACATTTTCCTTTAAAAGCATAAATAAATAAAGAAGCCCACACTGAGGTCTTGCTTTTACAAGACCAAAGCCTTCTACATTGTTTTTTTTTATCTTGTTGCTGAAACTTGACCCATTGCCAAACTTTCCTAGCACAGTTAGACAAGACTTTCCCAATGTAGTGTGAATACTCTAAATAATATTTTTTATGCCTGTCGCTTACCTTGCATTTACTTTAAAGAGAGAAACCAAGTTGATTTTGCGGCTAGAATGAGCTACAGGGTAATCTCCTCCATTTCTTGTTTGCATTAAAGAGCAACAATACTGAGCACTACTAGCCTTGTGCTGGTATTTATGGAGGAAAAATGTGAAACGTTTGAAAAACTTGATAAATAAAGCAGATGCAATCCCCTTGCAAAACACAGTCTAGCTTTATCGAAAGCAAAAGTTGAATTAGTAGAAAATGTTCTTTACTAGGGCATGTAGTGATAGGATGAGGGGAAATGGCTTTAAACTGGAAGAGGGCAGGTTTAGGTTAAGCATTAGGAAGAAATTTTTCACTCTGAGGGGGGTGAGGCACTGGAACAGGTTGCCCAGAGAGGCTGTTGAGGCCCCATCCCTGGAGGTGTTCAAGGCCGGGCTGGAGGTGGCCTTGGGCAACCTGGGCTGGTGGGAGGTGGCCCTGCCCAGGGCAGGGAGGTGGAACGAGATGATCTTCAAGGTCCCTTCCGACCTAAACCATTCTATGATTCTATGATACTGTGCGTGGTAGCTAAGAATGCGGTTCCTCGCTCACCACCACATAGCGCTGCCTTTGAAAGTGAAGGGTTTGCACGGGATCAGTGATTGCTTAACAATGTGCAGGAGGGAAGAGAGGGAATTTGGGGAGGAATGCAGTGAGAGCCGTGCTGCCGAGCGACAGCGGCACATCTGCTATCAGCACGGCACCATGGAGCCACGGAGCAGTTTGACTGATCTCCGAAAGAGCGATGTATCACGTTAGGAACAGTACAGAAGCACAGGGGTGTCATGTAAGCATGAAGCTCCTGCCCAAAGGTGGGAAGAACAGTTCCAGGCTTGAAGCATTGTCGGTGCTCCAGCGTTTATTACGTGAAGCTCCAGGATGGTCCTTGGGCGGCCGATGGCGCATCTCGCAGGGCACCGGTGGTGCCGTTCCCTGGGCTGGGCTCCTCTTCTACAGGCACGGCACTTGAAAAGCAGAGAGATGTGGAGAGGAGCACCCAGCAGGTTGAATAAAATGAGAAAGTATCTGCTTTACACTCAAAAGTAGGCTGTAAAAATTACTTAATGAAAGGTTTCTTTAAAGACTGCATAAAGTAATCCCTGGTATTCTTAAACGACTGAGGAACATAACGGAAACCAGTAGTTTCTGTATGCTTTAAATGTTTTATGGCACATAGTTTAAATCCCTTTATTGCTAAGACTGATAGATACCATTTCAGCTTTTCTCTGCTTTAGTTTTGGTAATGTCATTTCTGATTAAACTTATACGGTATAGCATATTGAACCATGAAATAGTTAAATTTTTAATGAGCTCAATGAAAATCGTATTGCTTTTGGGTTTGAAAGTATCAATATCCTAGCTGAACAAGTCAGACCTAATTACAAGAAAGCACTGATGCACGGTCTGCCCTTTTTTACTGCATTCTCTCCGTCTTAGAAGTATATATCCATTTTAAAGCAAAGTCTCCTTCCAGCTACCCAGGCTCTGTTACGCAGAGCACAGCGATGGCAGGGATCCTTGATTTCTTTAAGCCGTTAATTCCTGAGCTGCAATTTTATGTATTGACTTCAGCAACATCATACATTTGGCTTTGAACCAATGAATCAGAAGATTTTTGAATGTTCAGCTCAATACTGCTTAGTTAATAGTTCCAATGGTGCAGCAGACAGTTTTATTGTACAGTAGGAGGCAAGCGATAAATCACGGGTAAGACCTGCCTGTATTTATTGCACAGAAAGCCTTTGTTAGAGATCTGTTTTACTACAATTAAAAGGTACCTATTCTCAAGGAACCTATAAAGTAGTTTTGCTTATAAAGCAAAGGGCTGCACCAGTATCAGCCTGGGTTTGAGTAAGGAAACCCAATGATTTAATGTTGGAGGAAAGCATCAGAAGGATACCAAAGAAATAAAGAATATCTTATGGAACGATATAAAATGCAGTGGTGTAGATTTTAAAGGAGATGGCAGAATTTACAGAAGCTGACTATCCCAGGCAGTTGGCAAATGGACTAAAGAAGACAAATTTAAGACTTGCCAGAAGGAAACCCTATATCAGGGGATAGAAATTCAAGTGCTCTGCAAAGAAAATGTAAATAAGGCAACAGACGTCTAAGAGGACTGTGGTCAAAGGAAACGCAGAGAAACAGCTTCATGCTGAGGAGAGAGGATGTGTCGTATGTGGAAAAATATCAAGTATAGGACCACTGGGAGGAATTTGGGAACAGCTGTCACCATGCACTGGTAAGTTACTGTATAAGCGATTATGAAACTTGAATAGTTTATAGTGAGAAGAGATGTTTAAGAGGGAATTGCCTTTAGCTACTTTTTGATGCCTAAACGTGTTAAAAAAAATAATTCTGCATAAGCTAAAAATTATGATAAAAAGCAGACCCCATAGTTTTGTAGTACGTGGTAGCACTCACCCTAGGAGGTGTATTAGGGTTTGGCTGTTGAAACGCGGGAGCTTCGTTATTTTCCGTGCAGATGTTTGCTTGTAGGTGTCAGTGAGTGAGAAGAAATTACGTACACAAAGTACAAAATCAAAGCGTGGCAACTTTGATGAGTATGAGGGAAGTGTAGAGTCCTTCTAATGGACAAGGACACTTTTGTGCACAGGTGATGACCAGACGGATATGGGTAAATGTGAGAGAGACCTTTCTTTGTACCGTACCTTGTGCTTTGGGCCCCCAGCTGAGGAACCGGAGCCCGAGTAACGTGTCTGAGAGTTGCAGGCAGGAAAACGTGTTTGGCTGCTGAATGCAAGATTCGTACTAAGCAAGGTTACTAATTAGCCATAGTAATGACAATACTATTCCCTTTCCCCTGGAAATTCAGATGCGTTGAAGTGTTGTAGTTGTTTGCCTTCGCTCTTGATGTGGTTATGGCAAAGGGAGCTGCAGTGCCCAAGAGGCGCTGGGTAGGCACAGTCTTTGCCCTATTCCCCGTAAGGAAATCTACTCTCCTGTTGTTATAACCTTTTTCAAAAGGAAACACCTGGTCTGCCAAGCTTATAGAGTACCAAAAAAAACCCCTCAAAACAAACACCGTATATTATAGCTAAAATGACACAAGTAAGGGGAAAAGCAAATTGATATTAAAAGAAACAAAACTATATGAGATGCTACTCAATACATTTGAGTGGATGTCTCATGTTGCGTTTATGGTAACAGATGTTATAAAATTACTTTGGTCTTCTGCAGCTTTCATCTTTATGGATTATTGGTGAAATATGTGATGAAACTAAAGTATCAACCTAGATTTTCATCAGGAAGGTAGATGCCAGATTATCCGATATTGCCACCATGTAAGTTGTCCACAGGATAGAATCGGTGTCCTACTAGATAAAATCTACGGAGTTTCCTGAATTCTTTGCTCGAGTAAAACCAAGCAGCTGCACTTAATAAAAAGCTATCGGTTGTCCCACAACCGTCTGGGAGTGTTTGTTCACCAGCGGAGAGAAATGACATTGGAGGGAAGATGACGGGATAGTTGCTGAGTTGTGCCGAATCAGCAATGTTGCCCTGCACTAACGCTAGAAATATCGCAGGGCTTTCTCATTTGTGCAAGGTGGTGGCTGCAGGAAGAGCACGGCACAAAATAGAAGTCAAACCATAAAGCATTCTATATTAGACTGCACTAATATTTTTCATACGTTAAAAATAAATCAAATTGAAATTGTTGTGAACTGTGGAATTTAGGCAGCATTGGTGTCAAAAACATATTGTGGGCGTAGTGTGTATATTTAAACGAGCAGTTTCATTTATCTTATCTTGACAAGTGCAGTTTCTGATTTATGCACAAAACTTCTATTCCTAGTGGAAAAGACAGGGGACGTGGCTTAATGAATCGTCACGATACTCTTGTGATGCTGACTTTATTTGTTACAGCCCTTCAACTGTGAAGTTCAACATTTGGTCCAGTCTTCCTCAAAATGCAGGACTGGTTTCTAAAAAGTTTATTTGAATTTTTTTCAAAACTTAACTTAGAAAAAATTAATAAATTTGCATTAAAGAGCAAAAGGCTCCACACCGTGTTTGCTCTCCCGTGGAAAGGCATTAGGCACAGCCCTGAGGTTTTATGCAGCTGAAGGTTCAGTTAATGGGCACCAGTTTCAAATACGACTTCTTTTATAACTTACACACCGGTTCACCTCTCACTGATTTTATAAATAATTCTGGAAGTATCTCTAACTTCTGCAAGTGGGGCATGAGAACCTAATCAGGTTAGATGGCTGGTCAACTTCTCCGCGTATAAATTATGGATTTGAGGAGATTTGATGAAGTTGTGTATCTTTAGCTGTCTCCGTGTGCGTGTACTCACCATCTGCTCCCAGGAGAGGGATGATGGAGGGTCATTAAACCATAATGGTATTTACTGGAGTGGAAGCAGCGGAGACAGCCGGGTGACCACATCCCAGACTGAAGAAACAGGAAATAATTGAAACGCTCTTCAGAGGCTGGAAAGTGTAACCACCACGTGAAGCAGCAGATAACTTAGGGGTATGCTGCAGCGCTCAAACCCAACCTGGGGAAGGAGAACAGCCGGGGGCCCACAGAAATAAGGAAAACTGGGGTGGCACCGTAAAAGTCATTTCTCCTTCAAGTCCTTCCATCTTCCTCTGGATGAGCAAGAAGCACAGCTAAGCTGCTGCTCCCCAGGGCAGGCAGCAATGGTTGGATTATGAAAGTTGGGGTTCTAGCCTTTACTATTAAAAATGAATAGACACCATCTGGCTGTTTCTTAGTAGCATAAAAACTCCTGATTATGCTAAATACCTTATTTCCTAGTATCAAATGGAGGTAGCATTTGAAAGTTAAAGATCCATACGTGAGGGTTAACAAGGTTTTTGCATTTTCCAGCTACACTAACAGTGATGTAGCCTTAAATGTCAGTTGATTTAGAGTATCTTTTAACCTTACGTCAATATTAGGGTTTAGTGTAATTCTCCCACAAGAAATCTCCAGAGTGATCTCTGTGCTTGATGTTAGAGTACAGCTTACTTTCAGCCTATTATACCCTTAAATGCTGTTTCTTTCCACCTGTTGCCTTGGATGTTACACGTGCTGAGCTACGTTTAAGCATAATCATACCTTTTGGTTTTCATTACAAAATGACATGTGTAACATTGCTATCTGAGGAGCAGCTCGGACTTCAGAAAACGTCTGTCTACGAAGGCTTTTTCCTCTGCCCAAAATCCTGTCTTGTGCACCCGTGCGTACCAAATTACAACAGTTCTGTCCCCAGGTTGAGGTAAGCAATTATGGATGATCATGATGATCGACTTTGAATGGGCTGCTCTTTGTCCATCCTCTCAAAATCAATCCCTTGAAAAGTATATCAAGGTAAATTCTCCAAACGACTATGGATTAAATTTGGCCCAGCTGAACTGCTGGTTTTTATTAGCTATGACCAATCTTGGAGATGCATGGAAAACCCCATCCTGCCCAGGGACAGGTGAGAGCCTTATGCTCCGTTTCAAATCTGAGTGGTTTGCAAGAAGGTCTCCTACTACAGGCAGGCTTGGGTGAGCAAGAACCAAGAGAAGTCATGAAAGAAAAAGTAATTTAAGGAGCTTTTTGTTTCTTAAAAGAGGTGATAGGTTGCAGTGAAACATACTGAAAAAGTAAATGCCGTTGTGAAGGCTGTGTGAGGGATGTGTTGCAGAGCTGTGGAAGTTCTCTGATAAATTGTCTCTAACTCATAAGTTTGACCACTTGTCCTGCACTCTGCTCACTAATCCATCACTTATACTGCTGCCTCCCATGTCCCGAGCCTGTGAACAGCTGGAAACATCGTTTTTTATTATACTAGAAACAAAAAATTCTTTTCCTCCAAATATACCTATCGTATTTCTTAAAAATGGATCAACAGGATGAAAAGTAAATAAACCAACTGTCCTAGTTGGAGACACAGAAAAGATATTTGGTCTTAAAATCCTGTCTGGTTTGGACTATGATTTCTTACATTCCATCATGACTAAAGACATAAATTTAATGAATTAAGTTTTTTCATCAATTTGTTGTTACGCACACCTGAGTGTAGGTTTTCCGTTTCCCAGGATGTCAAATTTAATGTGCTGTGTGTATTACAGCAGTTCAATATCACGTAAACATTATATATTACCTCTTTTCTTTCTCCAAAGTTTTGTACAGTTTAGTTTAGGAACCTAAAATAGTTGGAGGGTGAATTTGAGAGATGCAATAAGTAGATTTCCCCTTCGTATTTAATCTTTTTAGCTAAAAATGCTGCTAGCGAGGTGCTGATGTGTGGCTGTTTGGTGCGGGCTGACCTAGCGTGGCAGCGGACCTTGCGCGTGGCGCAGCTCTTCACGGGGCGCAGCCCCACCCGGTGACGGCCTGCCACATCACGGCAGCCTGATGGGTCCCCACAAGCTCATGCTCCAGAAAGATTCCTTCCCAACTAGGAGAAAAGTGCAAGAAGAAGAAAGAAATGTGTCTGAAGAGCCCATAAAACCATGCTTTATGGGTTTCACGTTCCTAATTCTGATATTTTTAAAAACCATCTAGTCTTTTAGCATCATCGCTCTGTCCTCAGACTAGTGCAGTACATGTGTAGACTTACTGGAGTGGTTACAAAAAAGCTTAAAAGTGGAAATGCCACATCCCCACTTAAGTGGAAATGCAAAATTCCGGTTTTATGTTGTGCTGCCTTATGCAGACTCTCATTCTGGAGCAGAAACATTATTCTCCTTGGCACTGTGGGATCTGGTGAGCTGGCTGGGCCCTGCTGGGAGGACACATCCAATAGCCCCCAGTAAAAGGCTTGTGTTTCCTTTGCAGCTTTGCATATTTAATTGCTGCAAAGGACAGCTCTGAGCAAGACATTCATTTTTCCTCAGTATCACAGTATGATGACAGCACCTACCAGAAGGGGAAAGGATTGTGTGTTTTTTCAGAGTTCTCCAAATGAAGGTATTTTCAGTGTTAGACCTTAAAGAAGCGCGATTCTTAAAAGCAGACGATGGTCGCTTGGCCTGGCTATCCAAAACCCTTCGGTGTGGCGTGGAGAGCCTGGAGCTGAAGGAGTGCCAGATGAGATGGCAGCAGAGAGAGCTTCCAATGCATGCCGACAACAGTCCTCCTTATTTTGAGTTGCTTTGAATGATCCTTTGCTTCCAGTTCATTTCGCGTGTGTCAGCCGAAGCTTTGTGCTCGTGGCGGTGACAGCACTGGCAGTGAGACATCTCAGAGACAAGTCCTCGACAGCGGGACTTGCTTCACTCTTTGGACTCAAGGGCTCTGCTCCAGCGGTCCAAGGACATGCTTGTTCTGCAAAGCTTTTCCAGCAGCGCTTGAGAGGCTGATAAAACAGGGTTTGTGGGAAACCTTGTGGAACACAGAGAGTTTGGGGAGGCTCTGTTGGTTGAGCTGTGTGCTTTCCTAACCGCTGCTCTAAACGCCTGTGTGTAGGTTGAGCGCTGAGGATAACGGTCTGCAAAGAGAAACGAAACCTCACCGAGCTGTTTAAACTCCAGTTTTCAGTTGTGTTGTGCAAAGTTGTTTGGTGGGGTTTTTTTAAACCCAGAAAATATTCAGCCATTCTGAATCATCCCTCCTTTTCTGTGCCTGCGCGTGCACCTCCCGCTGCCCGGGTTGCCAGGAGATACCTTTCTAATCAAGTTTGTCACTAACAAATGCGCTCCTGTTTCAGAAAATGAAATCGGCAGAATCGACTTTCTGTCTATGAGGTTTGAGAGCACGTTTCAGGCAGGAAACGGGTCAATACTCAAAATATTACAGTGAAATAATTTGAGGATGTGATTTTCTTCAGGGGTGTGTGTATTCCTTAGTTCAGAAGAAAGTTGTTTGCCAGTCGATTAGCTCTTCCCTGTGTCGCTATTCTGCATGTACAAGGTGACGACTTATACTATTTAAAGCCTGTCAATTTTGTGAATATTTTCTACTTTGTGTGTGGCAAAGCTAATCAATATGATAATTTGAATTCCCAGTCCAGGGTGAAATTCTCATAATTTATCATATTTGAGTTCATTCCATAGAAATGTCAGCCAAAGGAAAACACCAGAGATAAATGTTGCGATAGCTTGCGTGGCACATGCCTGCTTGTCCCAGCTAGAACCTGACTTGTCCCTGCAAGGACAGTGTATTTCGTTAGGGAATTTGGCTTGCCAGGGTTATTAATAAGCACACATTAGTGGTGCATAAAGATAAGCCTGAGGGATGGGTCTGGCTCTTTTATTTGTTTTATAAGAGCACAACAGCTACTGTCTTTGTTGTCATCCAGTACATGGTGGATGAAAAGCTGGATGTGAGCCGGCAATGTGCACTGGCAGCCCTGAAAGCCCATGGCACCCCGGGCTGCATCCCGGGCAGCGTGGCCAGCAGGGCGAGGGGGGATTGTGCCCCTCTGCTCTGCTCTGGGGAGACCCCCCTGCGGTGCTGCCTCCAGCTCGGGGGGTCCCACCAGCAGAAGGACACGGAGCTGTTGGAGCGGGGCCAGAGGAGGCCCCGGAGATGCTGGGAGGGCTGGAGCCCCTCTGCTGGGAGGACAGGCTGGGAGAGTTGGGGGGGTTCAGCCTGGAGAAGAGAAGGCCAAAAAGGGGAGAGCTCAGAGCCCCTTCCAGTGCCTAAAGGGGCTCCAGGAGAGCTGGGGGGGACTCTGGGTCAGGGAGGGGAGCGATGGGACGAGGGGTGATGGTTTGACACTGAAAGAGGGGAGATTGAGATGAGATCTGAGGAAGAAATTCTCTCCTGTGCGGGTGGTGATCCCCTGGGGCAGGTTGCCCCGAGGAGCTGTGGCTGCCCCATCCCTGGAGGTGTTCAAGGCCAGGTTGGACGGGGCTTGGAGCAACCTGGGCTGGGGGGAGGTGGCCCTGCCCAGGGCAGGGGGGTTGGAACTGGATGACCTTTAAGGGTCCCTTCCAACCCAAACCATTCTGTGATTCCGTGATTTAAATACTCCCGCACAGTTTGGAAGGTCGGCATTGCTAGCTCTCTCCCTCTGTGCAAGCGTACGTGGATGTTTGATATCACCCTGAATTCAGTTCCTCTCTCAGTTTGAAGCGTGTGTCAGGCCTCGGTTCTGCAGCACGCGTTGGAGGCGAGCGTGTACCGCAGGTGGCACCCTGCTTTGGTCCTTCCTCGGACCGCGAGGGCCGACAGCCATAAGGATCAGCTGCGGGTTTCAGGAGCACCCGCCTTCCCGCTGGGGTGGCTCAGGGACCACGGATCACACCATGGTCGCAGCCAGGAGACGTTGTTTATAGAACCACAGAATCATAGAATGGTTTGGGTTGGAAGGGACCTTGAAGATCATCGAGTTCCAACCCCCTGCCCTGGGCAGGGCCACCTCCCACCAGCCCAGCTTGCCCAAGAACTCCTGTGTAATCCCCCCGGACTCTCAGTGCAAAATCAACTCGCTGGACAGTCCTGGAGGAACACTGCAAGTTATTACAAATTACTGATTGTAGCCCTATGCATTAGAAGTCACGGATTATGTCCGAGATGGGCATTTATTCCCCTCGGTTAGAGATATGACAGATTGGCCAGTTCTGTCCCTCTTGGTGGAGCAGAAACCACCAGCGTGTGGAGGTCAGCACACCAGCCCAGGTCCTCCTAAGCCAAAGCACTTCTTACCACAGGCTGCCGAACATCTGCAGCGTTGCTTCCAGGCAAAAGAAAATTCTCCCAGTGAAGTTTTTGCGGTAAGTTTTAAATGTAAGTCAGGATTCATGGAAGTTGCCTTAATTTTTAAGTATATTTAAATTATGCCCCGCATGGGGTTTTTTTTATAGTTTCTCCGAACTTCCTAGTTAGCTGGCTGAACACTTCTCTGAAGGAAAATGTGGAAACAACCAGTGGTCATGTCTTCATCATTATAAAAAGCAATAGTTTCACATCTGAGTTTAAAAGCAGACAGAGCGCTGTAGAATTAGTTGATTTTTGTATAGAGTTTAATACTCTTATAAACCTAAAAGTCCGAGTGCTGCTGGGCTTGAGAACCTTTGCAGAAGTGAGCAGGCAGAAGGAACAGACAGATAAACTACAGGACACTTTAAAACTAGTAACTTTGTAGACTGAAATTAAATATTTTTATCTCTCCAAACTCAGGACAATTGAGTCTTGTGATTAGCGCTCAATAGCGGTGCCTGCTGTGCCTTTACTGTGATTTTCTTTGTCATGCGTAGCAATTTTTTAAAAAAAAAAAAAAAAAGGAAAAAATAGGATTTTTCCTGCTGCGTCTGTAACTATCAGCTTTGCTGCTTTGCCTTCTGTCTCGTGTTTTCAGTGAAGCCACGGCTTCCTTGGCTCCTCCTTCCACTGCAGAGGCTGAAATCAGCATATGTGCATTGCTTATAGCATCTCGCTTGAGAAGAGCCCAAACTGTATCACGGCTTATCTCCGGCTGCCCAGCGTCTGACTCATGTAATGCCACTGAGCGAGTTCTCTTACAGCATCACTTTGATTGAAATATTTATCTTTCTCCTGTTTTATCTATAACTTCTAGCTCGCTTTGGGTATTTCGTGGAGTTCCCCTTGATAATGTGGTAGTCGTAAAATGCTGGCGAATGTAATGGTTGTGCCTTTAGCTGCTGCTTTAATTAAAATAAAATGAAATAAGGGGTCCTTGTTAAATGTTGGTGAAGGTTTATAATGTGTATAGTTCTTTTTTAATGGGTATCCTATACATAGAACTGATTTAACTGATAAGTTCTATGATGCAAGTATTTATCACATTACAATATTTCTTCCATCCAGTGCCGTTTCTATTATTCCCACTATGGTCTTATCCAAAGCCCATTGGAGCTAATAGGTTTCTATTAGCATCAATGATCTGTAAGTCAGGTCGTAAAATGGGCTATTTCTGCTCACTAGCTACTAGTCATTGTTTTAACTGTCTTAACAGGAGATAAATTAACATACTACTGTTGTAACTTCAATTGTAGAATTTAAGTTTTATGACATGCGGTAAATTCTCATCTAGCTATTCGAAAGATCCCTTTAATTGTATGGCAAGGGAGAAGCCTCATATAATCTGGGTCTGTCCACCTTGTTTGCAGCTGGCGTCTCAATCCACCCCTCGGGTCCGGCTGTGTTGCTTTTTGAGAGTCTCCTCCCAGTCGCAGGGGTGGCTTTGCCTCCGGCGCCGTCCTGTCAGCGCCCGCTCACGCTCCCCTCTCCCACCCCAACTCCGCATTTTGACCTTGGTGCCTGGTTTCTCCTCTGCTCCTGGCTTTCTCTCCTTCACTCTGCCTCGTGTCCTTATTTCGGCCTGCCGGCAGTGCTGTCCTTGGGGGAGTCTCCTTCCCAAGTCCCCTGGGACCCGTACCCGCACAGCCCACCACGGTGGGTGGCTTCTCCCCTCCTGGTCACGGAGGGACTGCTCACCCCTGAGCCCTGCCCGGGGCTCGGCAGCACTCTCGGAGGTCTAACGCCGGGCTCTCACGGACACAACTAAAGCCATGCGTTAGCACTGCTCTCCATCACGTGCTGGAAAAGCAAAAAAGATCCACCTGCTGTTAAATAACCCAACTTCTGGTCCTGCTTTCTGTGCTGGCTTCATTATGCTGAGTTAGAAAAGGCTAAATGGGAAAAGCATCCAACAGCAGTAGAGCTGTTGGGGATCTGTCTTCCCGTGGAGTCATTATGGGAAATGACAAAGATGACAATTTCAGCATGATCAGATTCCTAACTTCAAACCTACAAAGCTGAAGTGGATGATATTTTTACTCAGACATGCTTTCCATCCTTTTCTCAGTCTTAATTTTCTAATGTCATGCTCTTTGTTTCCTGGTTTTGGACTCTCTTTTATTTTCAATTCAAGATGTTACAAATTTTTTAAAAGAAGTTGTCTCAGAAACACTAAGAAGTTTTGCCAAATATTGAATGTATTAAATCTGAGTTGACAGCTCCATCTACGCAAAATGAAAAGCGGAAAATATTGACTACGGCTGGAAATGAGTTGGCACATATAGATAAGATGCAGATGAAGGTTGAAAAGTTGACAATTAGCACTCTGTGATATATTAAAACGGGGTTTCATAGGCAGTAAAAAGGAATGTTTTGGCGCAGTACTAGGATGCACGGCTTATATGCGATTCAGCGGGTAGCTGGGCCTGTCTGCAAGCTGGCAAGGGATGAACTCCTGCCACCTCTTTGGAGAACAGGCTGAATTCCCTGTGAACTCATCCCATTTCTTCATGCTGACTCCATCCATGCGAGGTGGGAGAAGAATCGGCTGTTCAGGGAAGGGCTTAAAAAAGGGAGAAGTTTGAGAATCTATACACCAGCGATGGCTTCAGTGTCAGAGTATTGCCTGTGCATCGAGATCTTGTGTGATGTCCCTCCGGGCTCCTTTCCTTTCCTCCCGTACCCTCCCCGAGCTGCTGTGCTCTCCCCATGGGCAATGAGTGGAGGAGCTTCAGGCAGCTCCTCCTGGGCCGCTGCTGTGAGTTGGGAAGGAGGAGCAGCTCTAGGAGGGAGCAGGACCATGCTCTGCTCTGTACCACCACCATCCCCACGTCTTCTGCTCGCAGGAGGGGAGGGCGTGCAGAGCCCTAAGCCGGGGATAACAGGAACACACGTTTCTGGTTGCGCGTTTTGAAGCCTTTATACATAAATCAATGCTGCAGTCAAGTTTGCAAACCTTATTTCCTTTCATCTGTTTCCTATGACAAGAAAACCAAGGGCTTAATGTGATATCTCAATAAATCCTCATGCTACCATCCAGCCATCCCTGAAATGCCGTGCGGCTCAGATCACTCGACGCAGTTATCCACTGCAGAGGTGGTTCATGTTTTGTCTGGCCGTGGGGTTGCTTCCTCCAATAATTGATATTCCAGAATTGAAACAAAACTGTGTGTGGCGCCCCTTTTTTTTGCGTACCTCTGCCAGCTGCTCGGCGCTTACCAGCTTGACAGCCTCTGGCAATGAGGGACTACGCAGCCAGGCGTATTTTTTTCTTTTTTTTTTTTCCTAGCAGGAGCCAATTCTTAGTGCAAGGAGGTCTTTAAACAAATACACTACTGTGAAAAATGGCAGAGGCAGAAAAAGGCAGTAATATCGCATAATCTGCATAGTCAATATAGGCAAATGCAAGCGTGTTTTCAGCCCTCTAATAGGGTATCGTAAACATGCGGGGTTTTATGGTGTTCGGCTGAAGAATAGCTGCCATAAATTACATGCACTGCAATTTCTTTGTTTTCATTCTGAAGTTTATTTCCTTTTATGTTTAGTAATTAAATCAGAGCAAAAGGATTGCATTATGGAGTGTATCAAATAACAGCAGTGATTACAGGGAGGTGTCGTCGGAGTCACTTTGTTTCGCTCTGCACGTTGTTGGTGTGTCACCGCATCGCCCGGCCGGGCCACCTCGCCTGAAACAGCCGGGAACTCCTGCCCTCCCCTCGTTTCCTAGCAAGTCACTTAGGGTTCAGCCCCACTTCTTAGGTCATTTTCTGTAGAGATTTATTGTCCCGGCAGGAGGTATCTCCAAGGGGCTCCTAAGTGCATAACCGTGACTCTCCCAGCTCGGGGTGGCCCCAGCCTGGGGCAGGGGCTGGGCTGGTGGGGCTCTCGCTGGCCGTGACCTCCAGCCCACTGCTCTGCCTGCGGCACTCGTTTTCAACAGCACTCATCTGCAATTTTGAGAAGGTTTCAAAATCACTAACGATGTTCCTATGTACAAAGAGACCAATATGTTTTCCGTTACAGCCTATTTATTCCCTGAATTCCAACTCGGAATAACCCTGAATGACACCAGTGCCTGAGCAGCAGCGCTCGCTTGTCTTTGTACACCCAGCCTTAACGAGTTTGCATCTCCAGCACAGCTGCTACCTGGTGGCAGTACCAGCATGGCAAAGAGATCCTTCCAGCCTCCCAGTCTCCCTTTGGCTGCGTGGTTGGTTGATTTTGGAGCATTTACTCTCCCGGTGGGAGGGAAAAATTGTCTCTAGGCCAGTCTCAAGATCTGAGCCATTCCGATCAACAGATTTCAAAGCTAAATTAGCGCGTTCCGTATGTCCACAGTCAAGGCAAGACCTCCATTTATCTGCTTCTCTTTAAATTTCCATTTTTTTTTATCAGGCTAACACTTTTAGGTCTAAAAACAGACTATTTGATAGCAACACGTCACAAACAGGATCTTGACTCAGCTGTGTCTTTAGTTCAGATTTGCAAAGGAAACAGTGACATCGCCATTTCTGCAGTCAGAAGAATCCCAAAGGATGCACGAGAGGCGTGCGGTGCCTTCACGTGATACCCCGTGTGCGATGCTGGCCTCGCTGCTGCAAATAGTCCACTGACAGCAGGAGGAAAAACAGGTTGGGAGTCTGTAAATGCTCATATTTCATGGTGTTGTCTCATTGCGTGGGTTCCTTAGTTTCGCACCAACAGCTGAGCCATCTGGCTTTGCACCCCATGAACTGTGCCACCGCTGACTCCGGAGGTGAGCGTGGTGAGCAGCGGAGCAGCCAAAGCCCGCTGCGGGCAGGAGAGCTGCCGAGGGCAGCCGAAACGCAAGGCTGGAGGCAGCGGCCTCAACACCGCCTTCAAAAACCTTGAAGTACAACTCACTGGAATTTAATACGGGGACGTTGTAAGCAGGGTGCCAGGCAAGTCGGAGGAGTGACCGAAGGCACCGTGTTAAGGAGGACATGTGGTCTGGGCTTTTCCTCTGGAGGAACCGGTTCGCTGAGAAGACGACCTGCGGAGAGGGGAGCGCTTTCTGACACCTCGCCTCAAACCTCTGTCAGGGCTCATTTGTCGTACAGCGTTTAAACCGCCCCAAGGTATTTTTTGGCTCTTGCAAATCAATTGGCAGCCAGAGGCAAGGGTAGAGCAGCCACTTTGTGTTTTAAATACACGTAGAGAAATCCGCTTTAAATACGATGTAATTAAGAGCGCTGCTAAGATGCACCGAAGGTTTCTGGGCTGACGCAACGCCGAGTTCAGGTTGCCGTGAGCTCCCAACAACTTGCGATGTGGTGCAGAGCAGCTCCAGCTCCGCACCGCTGGGAAACAGGTTCACGGTGCGGGAAAGCCTGTGAGCACATCTATGCCACATTTAATCCTTCTTAAGTAAAACGTGCAAAGTGTATATACATTTTTTTCTTTCTTGTATGCATGGTTCTGGTCTTTCTTAACTGAAATTCTACTGGAGGAAAATAGTGAAGAGCTTTGAGTGGCAAAAAGTCTTCCCTGAGTTCAAGAATAACCAGCTATTCCCCGGGCATTGCATCCTCGGAGACTCAGGTCCGGGAGTTTAAGTTCATTAGTTGATTCTACTTATAGCCAGCAATTAAAAAAAATAATAGTAATTTTGTACACGGTTGATTTGTATTGTATTGCTACTTGAATAATTATACAGCTAATGCTAAACATGGCCATATACCAGACAGGCTCATTAAAAATAAACATATGTTTTAGATTATTTTTTTTAAGAGTGGAAAATGAGGTACATTTATGACAAAATAAGGTTAGTGGATTTTTTAGAACTTTGTGTAAGTTTTCCCAGCCTGAGGTTAAAATCTATTTTTAATATTTTATACAAGAACAGGAGTAACAAGAAGCTGTGGGAAATGTTTTCTGCAACTAATTTTTCATAGTTCAAGAATTGAGGGGATTTATTAAGAATTGGGTATCCGAGACAAGTGGCAGGTGACGGGGGCCGGGCAGTGGGACTTGGCCACTTGATCAGTTAGATCAGCACTGTTATTGTTTTCAATATTTGATATATAACTTGTTTTGATTATTTGCATAAGTCTTCTGGGACATTGCTCTTCCCAGACTGGGTGAATCTTTCAGGCTGAAACTGAATAAATGTACTGGAATCAGCTGGAAATAATATTTCGGAAAATGTTTTGCAGAGCCACCTCAGTCCATGAAAATTGTTACAGGATACAATCACCAAAGTATATTTTCACTTTTGAATAAATTCAGACACATTAAACTTTTAGCTTTTATTTACCCAGCCCTTAATTAGGACCATGTTAATTTTTTGAAAGAACCCCTAATAGGTAGAATTTAGGCTTCGGTACCCCAGGAAACGCTGAGAGATAAATCCACCCTCTTTACTTCTGCTTCCAGCTGCTGTAGGAAGCCTATTTTTGTCAGTAAGAAAAAATATTTATGGCTCACTGGATGCCATTAGTTTGAAAAATCATGGAGGATTGCTTTTTGTGCGAGAGGAGTAAAACTTCAGTGGCATCCCAGCAGAAATAAGCTCCTAACCTTGTGTTTGGAAGAGTCAGAGAGTGAAAGCAGTTCCCTTCAAACCCTCAAATTCCAGGCAACCTTTTAAAAGAAAACTTTGAAGGGAAAACAAAACACTAAATTGCGTAACAGGGATCTCAAAATGGTTGGTGGTGGTTTTTGTTTTTTTTTTTCCTTCCCTAGATGACTTTTGAATTTAACAAAACAGTTACAAACATTTCTAGGTCCAAGCATCTCAATTATCTGGATTTGAAACCTTCTGCCGGTAATAGGCGATGAGGGAGTTGTTGTTTTGCTCACCTGCGTTCCCAGGAATAGGCTGAGTATGAGACTGGCTTCTTAGCAACTTTTCAAAGTTAATAAACTTGCTTGTTGTTTTTTCTTTCTAAGTTCCGTTTTATGCTCTTAAGAAACATCCCATCTGTAGCACTGAAGGAAGGCAGCACGCCGGGCAAAGCGCTCTTCATAACGCCCGTACGTCTCCAATACACTTGATTCCCCCTGTGGAGCTCCTGTGGAGTTCCTTTCGCCTTTCACAGAATCACAGCCTTTGAAATAAAATGGATTATTTTGTAAGCTCCAGAAGTGAAACGTAAAATGTCATTAAGATGCTGATTTCGGAGATACCACGGAAATATCTTCAGTATTTTTGCATCATTTTTTTGTTTCCTGGACAAGATAATGCTCTCTGATAATGTGTATTTTGGGAATGGACCCATTCAAAAGTGAATGATAACTCTGAATGTTACTTATCTGTCTTTGTTTGGAGAGTAAAACTGTCTTGATTCATTATCTTGAAGCAGTAACCAAGGGATAAAAGCAACTTCGTTGTCAGGCAGAGTCCCTTGAGCCTTGTTTCTTTGGTGCAACATTCTGTCAAACCGAGACAGCAATAAATTAACCCTTATTTGTTTAGGAAATTTATGATCAAAAGTCAGATGGAGGTTAATACCCCACTCTGGCTGACAGTTTATTTTTGCATCCCGGAGTTCCCCAGTGCATCTGTATTCTCTGGTGGTAAGAGAGATGTGGCTTGGAGACCAGGATGGGTTTGCGACAGAGGTGGCTGCGGGGTCCGGCCTGGCAGCCAGGTTTGGTCGTGTGCTCCGCTCTGCATTCAGGTCACTCCCTGACAGTCTTTGCTATCAGAAAAAAAAAAAAAAAAAAGGAAAAAAAAATATTGAATGTGTAATGGGCTTCAGAGACCATTTCCATTGATGGTGGATCAGTGATATGGCAAGAAGAGCTGAACCTACTGAATACCAACTCAAATATCTTTTCGCTCTTCAAGTTAGTTTTGCTATCACTAAAGCTGGCACTTTATGCAGTTTATCATTTATTGCTTGGATATATGGCATAGCCATTCATTTTAATCTTGCAAAATACTGCATTGAAAATTTTACTCTGCGTGAAGTTGGGAATTGTTTTTAAGTATGTGAGCTTTAAGGCAGCTGTTCCAGACAGCCTTCAGTAAAAGACTCCCTAAAGAGAGTAAATTCTAATTTGTAGAAAATGCCAGACTATGAAGTTTGACTGCTTGCAGCTTTTTATTATGATAATGTGACTCCTGGTTTGAGCAAAGCACCTCCCAAGTTTGGGGAGTGATGGACTTTTTCTGTATTGAGATGTTATCTGGCATAGGTGCTGCCTTGGGTGAGTGTTTCTCCATACACCCCTCCCATGGAAAAGGTACAACAATACACAGTGACCCCTAATTAACACCAGTAGCTTTAATTTAGACTTGCCTTTAGTCAGCCAGTCAGATCTCCTTACCTAGAGATAATTTATGATTTATGCAGGTTTTACAGGGCAATGACGGTTTCCTGGGGGCAAGAGACAAAGAGTGAGGGTCGTAATAGGGTGATGTGTGGTAGTTAGTGGCTAGTAATTAAAAGGCTTTAATTACTGTCATTTTTTTTTTCTGCAGTGGAAAATGGCACGCTGATTCACTGGTTCAGAAGGTGCAGGGACGCGTAGCGCAGTGGGGAATACGCAGTGTTTGAGATGGATTGCTGCTTCCGTGGAGTTGGTTGTGCTGGTGGTAAAGGCGTGCGGGGAATACTGCCACGCGGTAAAACATTAAAAGAGTGTGTGCCTGTTATTAGCTGACTATTTTCGTATAATCCAGAGTCTCTAATCAGGTTTTAAGCTGTAGCATTAGGGTTCTGCGTGAAGATAAAGTAGGTATATTGCTTCTAAGAGTTTCTAATCTAACAAGTCAGGAGAAGGGATGGGGTCTGTGAGAGTTATTTCTATGCACTTTTTATTACATCAGCAACAAGGACTCCCCCTGCCTGCCCCACGACGAACAGAGCTGCCCCCCCAGCCAGCTTCTTCGGGGATATATAGTATGAGCATAAGTTACAGAGCACTTGCATCGAAAAAAGTTCTGTAGAAAAAAACTGTATTCAAACTCTAGGGATCGTAATTCACCGCAGTGGGCGCTTACTGAGTTATTGCTTCAGCAATCTTTGCTAACATCGTTAGAATTCTATTTATTGTCTTAATGTGGTGGATGCAATCCTTGCTTCCCGTGTGCACGCGTGCCCCAGCATCCTGCTCGGGTGAGGAGGGGGCGGTGGCAGGCGTGTGACGGGGAGGAGGTGGCTCGGGCACGGTGCACGGCAAAGACCCACCAGCCTGACAAATATAAATGACTGGAGCGAGTTGGGAACTCGCATCTGTTGAGGTGCTGTAACTTCCTTGATACAGTGAAATGAAATCTCTATCTAGCGAATGTGAATGAATGCCCAAAGGAGGAAACACAATGTAAAAACTGACATTGTTTTTCTCAGTCTTTCTTTTTTAGATAATTAATTTTTTGAAGCATTTCATTCCCATTTATCATAAGCACGTCTCAGAAACATGCTGCGTATGTGTCATTTGTTTTACCCGGCACACTATGCCCGTATATATTTCATAATGTGTGAATTGTGCATAAGTGCAATTCCAGAAGGGATAATTTCAGCAAAGAAGCTTCAGATAGATCAGGATCTGACAGATGTGCTGTGAGAACGAGGAGAGCTCGGTGAGAGATGCCACCGGCACGCTCCCGCTACCCTTCATCTCCCCGGGCCGTCTTCTCAAATTCCCTTTTCTCTTCCCTTATGCAAAAGGGAAGGCCAGTATTTATCTCAGGATGCGTAACAACAGCTACCACAGCAGAAACCCCCCTGTCTTTTGAGTGCTGAAAAGAGTCAGCGACATGCACGTGAAAAAAGTATTACTGTGAAGATTTGCACTGCTGAGGACACATCTTTTAGGCACCTTCTATTTTTGGACGTTCAATTTTGCGGGTCACTGATTGCATCTGCTAAGGAGAGCCTGTGCCTCTCCCGACACACAGGCCCGGATTCAGCAAAGTATTAAGAGGCTGGATCGGGGTTAGGAGTCTGATGCTTTGCTGAATCTGGGCCACAGGCGGCGTTCAGGAGTGGGGACCGGCAGGAGACTGGAGCTGCCCATGCCTGGGATGCTGCTGGGAGGAGTGTATCCCAGCGATGCTCTCCAGCAGCATGGGCTGTCAGCCATTTCTGAGCAACACGCTCCAAACCTGTCCACGATTTATACATCTTGGACACTTCACAGCCCTTCGGAATCGTCTCGTCCGGGATCGCTGATTTTTCACTCTTTCAACCCGGGTGATGCGGTTCCAGCCCCTCACACTAACATGCTGACAAACGTGTCCAGCTGCCACACTGCTTTTTGGAAACACAACTGTGAGGATGTTCTCGCATCCTTATGGCTGATGTATTGATGCTGTCCCATTGAATAAGGTCTAATAGTGCTGCTTTCCCTTACTGCTGTTAGCATTTTGTTTCTGCCACAACCTTGTTATGAATTAATTCCTCATGCTGCTCCCCTAGAATATCATTGTTTAACCCCTTTCACAGATAAAGCAATTTTCTTTAATTTAGGAAAAACCTTGGTTGTCTGTTACATGAAAGAAACCTCATTGCTTTTATCCCATGACCCTTTAGTAAAGCCTTTAGTAAACAGTTTCTTTAACCTTCATTTACAGAGGACGTCTCTGCGCTACCATTCAGTGCATCAGTCTGAGTGGCTTTCAATTAATTATCGGAGGCTCAAGGTTATTGTTCTTCCAATTTCTGAATCACATGAGGAAAAACCTCACCTTGCAACCAGCGGCAAAGGGACTGGAGAATCCCAATGTTTGGAATTCTCTCCATCCCCTTCCAAATATTGGTGTTGCCGGAAGGCAAATACATACTGTCTGTCCTCAGTATGTTGGTCGTTCTGCACTTAAATTTATCTTACCAATTGCTAAGAAACATCAACGATATAGATCCTGCAGCCTGTTCAGACAGCCCATACCTGTGCTTGAGCTGGCCTTGAGAAGTTTTTCCTAAAGTCTAAACCTCATTCTCTTTTGCATATTCATTCTTGTAGCATCCACTCTGGACGTGGGAATACATTTTTTCTTTCTAATTCCAACACTCTTTTACGTGTTTTAATACTGTTAGATTTTTTCTCTTCATTATTCTTTAGGCTAAGCAACTCCATTCGGTTTTTATTTAGAGGACATGTTTTCTAGACCTCTAATCCTTTGTAGTGTTCTCCTTTGGATGCTTCTGTTTGGGGCAGGTCTTCCTTGACATGCAGCACTACATGCGTCTGAGCCCCCAGCGCTGGGGAGAGTGACAGGTTGCTTACCTAGTAGGAATTTTCAGATGAAAAGGACCTGCAAACCTGGTTTATACATCCCGGGCAGGGTTTTTGCTGCTTGCAGAGTCACAGGGCATTGCTGCCACGTTCAGCTGCGTGTGGATCAGTGCGGAGCTATCACCCAGCCGGCCGCTCCCTGGCATATGTTTGCGCTATTTAATGCAGCATCCTATTTACTGCAGTACGCGGCACTTGTCTCTTACACAATTTCATCCTTCTGTTTTAGGCTGGGTCTATGTCCAATTTGTCAGGATGATTTTGAATTACATTCACATCCTCAGAGGTACCTGCAGCCTCTTAGTGTCACCAGCAGACTGAATAAGCACTCCTTCTCCTCCACTATTGCTGTTAATAAAAATACCAGAAAACACGAGACGAAAGACAGACTCATTTTGGCAGTGAACTTTCAATAATTACTCTCCAACTATGGCTTTTCAGTCAGTTATATCCAGCCTTCGGTAAAGTTATAGAATTGGCCTCTGGTGAAGTCTAAATGGAAAATTTCCAAAGTGATCCAATAGAAAAAACACCTGTCCTGCACAGGGGTTTGCAAGGGGGGATTCGGCTCACAAATGGACTGCGTGCAGGCAGAGCCAGACCGCACGCGTCTGTTTTTAAAAATAAGCGGATAATTTTGCCTGCCAGGTAGTAGTGAGAAGGAGAAACGTATTTCAATGTTAATTCCTTTCCCAAAATTGAAATTTTCATATTCCTTCCTCCTTAAAAGCATAGGGCTACAAAGATGATGAGAGGACTGGAGCATCTTTCTCGTGAGGAAAGGCTGAGGGACTTGGGGCTGTTTAGCATGGAGAAAAGACAACTGAGGGGGGATCTTATCTATGCTTATAAATCCTTCAAGGGAGGGTGCCAGGGGGATGGGAACAGTCTTTTTTCAGTGGTGCTCAATGAGAGGACAAGAGCTAAAGGGCACAAACTTGAACATAGGAAGTTCTATGTAAACATGAGTTTAACATGGCTGCGTTGTCCATTGAATGTAGTATGGAGAGGTCAAAAGTCGAAGTTCAAGTAAAGGGTTCAAAATCTTCTAAAGTTAAATCATTTAACTTAAAACTAACCATTTCCTTTTCAGTATTTCTCTGTTAACGCCGCTCCTTAAGTGTTAAAAGCTTAAATGAACACAACGTTATAGCATCTCGTCAAAACATGGGACTTACTCCTGCGCTCCTCGGTCTGTGCAGGCTGTAACCTTTCGGAAAGTGTGTTTGCAGAGATGGAAATGGATAATGGTGTTTAGGTGTAGCTTTGTAGACTTTTTAGTTATGTTCCTAAGACTTGGGAAGCACCTAGCAACCACACATTTGATGGATATAGATCTTTTTGTATGCTTATATTAGAAGAAAGTATCTTCATGTTAGGGAAAAGGGTTTCTTTTGAATCTCATAAATCTTTCTGTGGCTTATTTTCTACCTTTTTTTTGTATAGATGAGATGAATTTGGGTTTATGCTAAACCTTTGCGCTCAGGTTTTGCTGGGACTGGTCTTTCTAGATTTGACGTGCAATATGCATCCAATATAGGTGTTCTTGCACATGTTTTCCACACACCCTTTTACGTAGACATGCAAACATTTCGCACTCTCAGCAGCTGTATGGCCCAACTGGACAGCAGTCGGTTCCCTCTTCTGCATCCGAGCCTCCAAATTTTTTTTATGATACTCTACTTCTGTTTAAAAAGCTTGGGAAGTCTTTGGAAGGTTTGGCACCATGAATTACCGTTGCTGTTGAGGAAACATGGTGAATTCACGTCGGATACTTGCTCTTGCCCTCAGGTCAGACCCGTGACAGTCGGAGGGTCGGCACCATCTTTAACAACTCGCATGTTGGTGCTCAGAGTGTTGTGCGCTTACCCTTAGCTCTTCCTTTGTTGAGGTGATTAAAAGATGCCTGTTGCTGTCTGTATGTGCAGCATGCTTCATTAACAGTGATTTATTTTGGAGTTTAGCAGAATTGGCATCGTGCAGCACACCGACGTGCAGTAGAAAAACGTGAGATGATTGCTAAGGTTTGCTTCTTGCTGCTGGTGCTGCACTATTCAGGGGTCTTAGGCATGTTTTGCAAATTTTCCTTCAGAATATTCACAAAATTGGGGGTTCATATAGCGCAAATTGTACCTACGGAAGTGTTCTTGGCATTCTGAATGGGTCCATATACCGTAGCCTTAGGTTTTTCATTTCTCTTTTTTTTTTTTTTTGTTTTTTTCAGAAGTGCTAATCGGTAAACATCCGAATGGAATTACTGACAAAGAGCCCTGCCTGCTAACTCAGAAAAATTCACCACAAATATTTCTGCTGCGCGCATCTTTTTTTCCTCATACCCTATTGCAGTCAGAGCTCTTAGAGTCAACTTTCTTCATCAGAATCCAATTACAAACAAAGGTGCCTTTCAAAAGAATTTGCAATGGATGCATTGCCAAAAGTAAAGTTAAAAAGACATCTGTACATGTGTTGGCACTAGGTTTTCTAATGGGATGCACTTCCAAACTGAAGCACAGCTATCTCATTTTCATCTTGAAAAACGAACTTGTATAGTGCTGAAACTACATACGCTTCCTTCTGGAAATAAAATATTAAACTTTGCAAGTTTGCAGACCTCTTCTATTCTCCTTCAGAAGCAGTGCAAACCCCCCTGGGATTTTATAGTCAGAAAACATTTAGAAATGGGAAGGATCTTTTCAATTATATATCTTTTGTTCATGCACAAATGTTGCCTTTCCTAAAGTTGTTGCCATAAAAAGTCAACGTGTTTCAACAGTTTTTACACAGCTGTGAACAATGGGCCTGCTGATATGAATAGCAGCAAGGTTTACAGAAAAACATTTTGAAGATTGGACTCATTCACACGTGAAATAGGGAACTATCATGAGAAATGAAAACGCAGCCGTATCTTGAATACCGCCATATTTTAACCTTAGGAAAATATTTTTAATGGTAATCATCTGATTTACTTTTCACTACTTTTTATGCTCAGACAGGCATCGTTTCTCTTTGGGAGACTTTCTGTAATGTATCAGCCCGCGTTAGGCGATGTGTCAGTCCAAGGCGGGGTGTGGGTTGGTGCGTGGTGATGCCGACTCTCCGGGTACCCATTTCCAGTGCCGCTCCTGGGAGGGCTGTTACGGAGCACCAGGAAGATGGCGAAGCTTTAATATTAACTCAGCAACAGCAATTCTGGGCATGGCAACAGAATGGGGTACTATTCCATATATTTAGAAAATTATATACGCTAGAGCCTCTTCCAGGACTATATTCTAAGGTGATTATTATAGGGTATATGCTTCGGCTATAAGTGCATGGAGTTTCCATTAGTATTGATGGAAATACCAACCCCATTCATGTACAGACAGTTGGTTAATACCAGAAATTACTATTTCCATTCAGATAACTGAAAATTTTTCTTTGAACCCACATACATGACCCTCTGCTGGTTCTCTGGAGTATGTTTTAAATAACTAAATAATAGGGAAGATTTTCAGCTTTTTCACTGGATTTAATAATTAAATGTGCTGAGTACAAAAAAAATACATATTTTTAGCATAGCTTTTATTTTTGGCTGAAAGTAAGACCCAGTGATTCTGTTAAAACATCTTGGGAGGAAAGAGCGAGCCTGCTATTTTTAATGCCCTTATAAGCTAAAAACTAATTTACATTAGTAATTTGGTTTTGTATTAGTTTTTAAAATGCTTAGAGAAGCATGATTTCCTAAGTAGAAAAAAAAAAAAATCTGTTTGCAAATACCACAAAGTAGCCAGAATTTTTCCCAAAGGGGCAGCGAGTCAGGAGAAGCTCTGGTAAGAGCAGAAGTTGCAGTGGGGAGGATTAATAAAGTGAAGAATATCCAAGACTTTTCTTGTATCTATGGAAAACTAGGGAATAAAGTCCCAAAACAACAATCTCAGTTCAGAGAGGGTATCGGGGATGTGATGCAAACAGCCTTGGGACCTGCAAAGAAGACAGCCATCTCCATGGTCCTCCATGAAGAATTGTCCCTTATCTCCAGAAGCACCATCCTCAAAGCCCGTGGAATAAACAGAGGGATTTTGCTTGACTTTGGGCAGATGTGGGGTTTTATATTCCTAGGTTTTTTAACCAAAGGGCAGAGATAATACTTCCTTGCCACCGGCACTGCTTGCAGACAGCTGAGAAGCTGAGTGCTGCTGTTACCAATCCACGTAGCAGGAGCGATGCTGGTCAGCCCTTCTGCATGCTGGCAGCTCGCAGACGGGTCTGCGGGTGCTTTAGATGGGTTCCTGGCAGTAGGTTAAGTTGATAAGTGCTATACCTCTTGTGTTTTTAATTAGGTATCAAAGGCTGTAAGTGATTGTTCTCTTTCAGTCCCACGTAGCTTACTGCAGAGAGTGAGAACAATCGTAAAGCATTGCATTGCAGTGTAATGAAGAGAAGCCTCAGAAGTGACACGATGGGCTTATTGATGGGAATAATACGTGGGAAAAAGAGAACACGAAAGAATTTCAGCAGCTGCTAGTGAATGCAAGATTTATCTCAGATCTCACTTAAACTAGTGTAAAACCAAGAGCGACTTGCCTTTGGTATCAGTCTCCTGTATAGGTGCAGCAGTTATAACCAACAGAATTTGGTGCTTAGAGAAAAGTAGTATTTGTCCACGTATGAGGACTATATAGGGTAAACAAATACATTTCTTGAGTTCACTATAAATACAGAGAGTAACTGCTTAACTATGTCAATCAATATGAAGGTCTATGATGACATTTTCCTTCAAAAATTAATAATTAATACTCTAATCATTCGCTTAAGATGTTATTTGTTTTCATTGATTAGTTCTTCCTGCTAACCCCCAGCTACCCTAATCAGTCTGTGTGAGAATAGATGAATAAATTCAGTTAATCTCTACCCACTTCAAAGTTGCATCTTCAGATCACAAGATAAAGATTCTTAAGTCTTCTCAGTGCATTGAACCTGACTTTATTAGAAGAATCTTATCAATTTTAACTTACAAAAGCAAGCAGAGACCTCTCATGATACCCCTTCACATGCTATTAGTCATGCAGTTTGTCTTGTAAGCACGAAGGCCCCTTAACTTCCAGCCTTCAGTGATATGAATAAATTATAAGAATGTGTGTCTGACTTATTTATTTTTAATAGTTCGATGCCTGCTCTGGAAAAGGTTCCTTTAATAAAAAGAGGCGTTTTTCCCCCATTGGGTTGCAATGGAGGGGGTTACATTGCAGTGATAAGCTGAGGAAGTCTTCAAAGTGCCTGCTTACAAATTTTAACTATTTACAAGTTGTAATAGGGGACAAGAAGAAAATCAGGTTTCACCTGGAGTGGTTTTAAGGGCTTTTTTTTGGAAGCATTTTGGGGCAATGAGGATGGGGTTGAAAGGGGGAAAGCCATCCCCCTTTCCTGAGCAGGGTGGGAACACTTCCTAGAAAGTGTCGCCTCGTGGAGACGACGTCCTTCACGTACCGGATGATGTTTGTAGAGAAAAGTGAGAGTAATTGTCATAACTTTCCCCTTAACTGTGATGTAGAGAGTTAACTAATTACACTTCAGGTTACCCCAGAGAGGCAGTGAGCACATCTGCAGATGACAGAATTAAGAGACAGAAGAATCTCATGACAACCAAGTGGAAGATGCAGATACGGGGTTACAATTCATAATCCTCACCTACACGGACCCTTACTTTTGCAAGTTTGTTGGTTTCCTCTGCAATTTTCTGTGCATTCCTACTGACAATCTTCTTTTCTTCTTCTTCAGATCTAAAGCATTGATCTGAAGAAGAAAAGAAGAAGATTGTTAGTAGCACTTGCAGAGTAAACCAATTTTGTGAATCATTCCTCAGAATGGTTTTAAATGCAGTGTTAAAGGAAGTTTCTTTGTTGATCTTCAGATGCAGCTGTCCTGGAAAACCAAACTGTCAAAACCAGAAGGAGCAGCAACCCTAAATCTCTTTGTAATCTATATTTTCTCTTTTACAGATTAAAGGTTGCCTAAAATTTCCAAGGAGCCCCGTTCTCTTCTGTAGTTACTGGACTTGTCTCCTCTGACCCGGGAAGCTGAAGATGAGGTTGCTATGGGAACTGCTCGTGCTGCAATCATTCATGGTGTGCCTTGCAGGTAAAGTGTCATTTAAAAACTTTTGATTTAAGAATGCCACTGTATTTCACACTAATGCAAAAGTGCAGCGCATTTTATATGCCAGTGATAAAATGGCAAAATAAGTCCCTGCTCCATGACCGGCATTACGAAAGGTTGCCGAACAGATCAAGCTGATGCTCTTAACAAGCTCCTTCTGCTGTTGATCAGTATTTCCACAGCAAAAGAGCAATGTTTCAAAGGTCTGCTCTACCCATTTCCAGTTCAAAGTTGCTGTTGATGAAAGTTGTTTTCCCATGTTCTGTGCTGAGCGTTTCAATGCTCAATTAAACCTACGTGGAGCATGGCTTTAAATCCCATTAAAACGGTGTTATGTTACAGCTAAGACCTCGCTCCATTTAACAAATAATTAGAATAACATATTTCAGCAATATAACCGCCTTCTGTAACTGCCCTTGTTTAACTTTTCCTTCCCTGAGAGTTGCAATGTTTTGAGCGTTCCCGGCAAAATGAAATTTCTGAGGCGCATGCCTTTTTCCTGGAGCTGAAACAGTTCTTGGAAGACATTTGAGATTTGCAGAGGGTCAGCAAAGCTCCCACCAAAGCTTTGCTTGACCTTCTCACGCTCAAGGAGTTGCTCGTAGGCTGCTATTTGGAGAGCCGGGGGAACCGAGCTCCTGATGCTGCACCGTGCCTCTGCGGTGGGCGCTGCGATCACACCAGGGCTGTCCAAGTCTATTTTGAGTCTCTCTTTCTTTGCCGTTCAGCTGTCGTTGATTATTTCCTCCTTGAATTGGCATTATTATTCTTTAACATGTGTTTCGTTCGGGGGGGTGGGCTGGGGGGGTGTTACGTTTTAATTAATGTGTATGGCACCTTGGTGCTCATAATTTATCTGCTGCTTGGAGCTCAGAATGTTTTACTGCTTTGTTTAGTAACTTGTGCTTTCTTCCCTTTTATACGTGCACATTGTCAGGGTACTTCTTCAGCATTTTAGGTAATAGCAAACTACTTATAATAGTGTTTACTTTCTTCTGCTTAGCTCTGCTGAACACAAAGCTACTTTTATTCCGGTACTTATGGGTACCTATTTTTGAAATTTGGTTCCAAGTCTTTCTAAATGTGCTATGACAGTTTCTGAGCTGGCAGAAAATTGGATGCAGAGAGATTCTGCAATGCAGTGCCACACGTGTTTCAGGAATTGCAACCCTAGAGAAGTTAGTCTGCAGGAATACATGAAGCGTGATCCTTTATTTTAAGCAAGTAAACACAATAGTAGAAAAACAAAAGCATGCCGAATATTTTTTTACTGTCATTTCTATACCTAAAATACCTATTGCAAAATGTCTAGGGTCAGCAAAATAAAGTTTCGGGAGAATGTGTTTGGGTGCTTGTCCTTTTCTTTTACATCTATTTTTTTGAAAAATGCATCTGATAAGCACTGCCGTTCCCCACACTATTCTGCAATGGCATTTCTTCTCATCTTTGCAGCGCACTGAATATCTTCACAGCACAGCATCAGTTTCTCTGTCCAGCTGAGGGAGATTTAATAGACTTATGGTGAGAGGAGTGCCCAAAGTTTTGTGCGAGTTTTTTATTAGGTGATGAGTGAGGAAATTTGTTTCATTTTGTTAAAGGATGCAGTTTAGGCTGACTTCTTCCAACAAGATTTAAATTTAGAAGTCTCTGTGTCTGCCTGCAATGTTGTACGAGCCATCTATAGGCATGGAGGGGATTTTGCTGCGTGAGCTGTGGCGTTACCTCGAAGCAGGGCTAACTCATTTGGGAGCAGTGCTGTTAGCAGCTAACGCGCTCAGGATGCTTCCTGGACCTGTGCGAGTGTTTGGCGTAGCGCTGTGGTGTTATGGACTCTGTAAGCACAGTTACATCTGGCTATTAAATATTCCAAAGTTCAGGAGGAAACTGTACCTTGCATTGTCTTGTTCTGCACCGATGCACTCTGCAAGGTGAGGAGACCATAAAGTAGTTAATTTTAGTAGTTGCTATTTAGCAGCTCCATACAAAAGGCACAAAGCTGTAAAATAACAGTTCGTCGGCAAACCTTCAGCCCTTCTTAATTTTTGTATTTTTATGTTCTACTTCTTTTTTTTTTTTTTTAACCTAGTTTGAGGAGGCTTGTTTGCCCCTGCTGGCAATTATGCTGCTCTTGGAGAACTTCAGCTGTTGATCTCAAGGAAAAAGCTCAAAGGAGTTGGGTAACTTCCCAAACCGTGTCCTGCCCGGCATCAGGGAGGTGCCGGGGAGCCTGAGGCTGCCCACTTCTGGGGCACTGCTCCTCCCGCTGCCCCGCACGGGCCTCTGCTTCAGGGCTACCCAGGAGGGATGGAAGCTTTCCTTCTGTCTCCAATAGATAGTCATTGCTCTTCTCTTACGTTCTTCTTAAATTCTAAGTTTAACAAAATCAAGTTAGGAAGTAATATTTTCACGTTGATCACATCATTGAACCATCCTTGAGAAAAGAAAAGATGCATAATTGAATTAGACAAAGAAAAAAAAAAGGTAAAGATAAGATGCAGAAAAGTTATCTAACAACCCTCCATAGTGCCTTGCGGACCCTGAAGGGACTGGGAAACTGTGTTAAGTATTGAGCTACCTGTGAAAATAAGCTTAAACCTGAAAATTGAATACTTGTATTTAGTTCTTCTGATCAGTGTCAGACATGCAGCGCAGATATCACTCTCGTCTTCATCTCTGCCACAGCTGGTGGAGGATGAGCTTTTTGTGTGTTGCCCTGTCAAAACTCCCTGTGGAGGCGAGCGGCCCCATCGTCCCCATGTGGCGGTGGCCTCAGTGGCCCTTCGGGGACAGCCGGTGGGCTCCAGCTACTGCCAGTCCCAGCAGCTACTTGGGCTTTTTTTTGTGTGTGCTTCCTAAATGAACATCTGTTCATTAGAAATTGCATGAAAACTTCCAAACTCATATCATTCAAGCCATTTAACAGCTGTCAAACCCAAAGCACTTGGAGTATCCAAACGTGTCGTTAAGGGTACCAGTTATCCGCCGCTGCCAAC